>NW_006796330.1:200046-214560 GCF_000442215.2 Lipotes vexillifer
ACCGCCCCCCCCCCCGAAAAAAAAGAATGTATTTGAAAGGCAGAGCTTATAGCGCTTAACGATGTTTTAGCTGTGGAGTATAAGAGAAATAACAAGTCCGGAATGACTCCTGGATTTAAGATTTGGGGCAGATGATGATGCCATTTACTGGGATGAAGAAGCTGGAAAAGGAGCAGATTTGGGGGGAAAAATCTGAAATCCTGTTTTAGATGTGTTCAGTTTGAGACGTCTGTAGACCTGCTCATTTGGAAATCAGTTCTGTGTGTCTGGAGCACAGGTGAGAGTTGAAGATTGAGACAGAAATGAGGAAAGGGTACTGATGGGATTTAAACGGGGGGCGGGGCTCAGGATATGAACACCAATGCGCTATGTATAAACAAGTGTTTCTCAGACTCAGTGTGACTACCCTTTTGAGCCCGTTGACTCTTTGTTGTGGGGACTGTCCTGTGCACTTGAAGGATGTAGAGGAGGACCCCTGGCTTCTACCCACTGAAAGCCAGGGGCATCTCTTCCCGTCTGGTGCGGGCAACCAGAAGGGTTTTCAGACATTTTCAAATAGCCCGTGGTAGGAAAAACCACGTGCCAGTTGACCATCACCAGTGTAAACAGCAGCGAGAAGAGGACCAGCACAGGGATGAGAGTAAGCCCTGGGCCCCTCCAACATGTAGAGCTTGAGGAGAGGGAGAGTAGCAAAGGAAGCCTAGAAGGCGCCGCGAATGAGGTGGTAGAACATGGCGGAGAGACTTCTAAGTTCAAAGGTAAAACAGCTGAGTTTGTCCTTTATAATGAGATGACAGCTGTCCTGATAAAGTATATATTCCTGATGGCACAAGTACTAGTAATATTTCTAGACTAGTAAGTATCGTGATTCTTTTAAAATGAAAATCATTTTGCTGCCCTGTTCAATGTTTCCCAATTCTTTTGAAGGAAAAGCCCAAATCCTTAAACTGGCCCCAAAGTTCCTCTATGACTTGGGCCCCTCCGCCATACTCTTCCCTGGGTCTTTATCCTCCAAGGACCCCTGGCTCTCTCAGCTCAGCAATGGCTGACGTTCTGCTTTTGTGCCCGGTGCCCACGCCCCACGTTCAGGGCCTTTGCCCTCGCTGTTCATTCTGGCGGGATCGTTCCTCCCAGGTATCCATCCCCAGGGCTCCCTTCAGCTTTTCCAGTTTCGCTCAAATGTCTTCTCCACTGACCTCACTTTTTAATAAAGCCACTCTCCTCAGGGGGGAACCTCTAACCCACTTCATATTCGATCATGCTCCCTTGCCCTTTTCACCATTGAACAGACTGCTTATTTTTACTTATTTTCTGTCTCTATTAAACAGCATGTTCTATGAGGGAATTTTTTGGCTGTGCTGTCCATCATTCTGTTCTTAGCACCTATAGCAGTGCTATAGCAGTGTTAGTTTCTGCTTTATAACAAAGTGAATCAGTTATACATATACATATGTTCCCATATCTCTTCCCTCTTGCGTCTCCCTCCTTCCCACCCTCCCTATCCCACCCCTCCAGGCGGTCACAAAGCACCAAGCCGATATCCCTGTGCCATGCGGCTGCTTCCCACTAGCTAGCTACCTTACGTTTGTTAGTGTATATATGTCCATGCCTCTCTCTCGCTCTGTCACAGCTCATCCTTCCCCCTCCCCATATCCTCAAGTCCGTTCTCCAGTAGGTCTGTGTCTTTATTCCTGTCTTACCCCTAGGTTCTTCATGACATTTTTTTTTCTCTTAAATTCCATATATATGTGTTAGCATACGGTATTTCTCTTTTTCTTTCTGACTTACTTCAATCTGTATGACAGACTCTAGGTCTATCCACCTCATTACAAATAGCTCAATTTCATTTCTTTTTATGGCTGAGTAATATTCCATTGTATATATGTGCCACATCTTCTTTATCCATTCATCCGACGATGGGCACTTAGGTTGTTTCCATCTCCGGGCTATTGTTAATAGAGTTGCAATGAACATTTTGGTACATGACTCTTCTTGAATTTTGGTTTTCTCAGGGTATATGCCCAGTAGTGGGATTGCTGGGTCATATGGTAGTTCTATTTGTAGTTTTTTAAGGAACCTCCATACTGTTCTCCATAATGGCTGAACCAATTCACATTTGCACCAGCAGTGCAAGAGTGTTCCCTTTTCTCCACACCCTCTACAGCATTTATTGTTTCTAGATTTTTTGATGGTGGCCATTCTGACTGGTGTGAGATGATATCTCGTTGTAGTTTTGATTTTCATTTCTCTAATGATTAATGATGTTGAGCATTTTTTCATGTGTTTGTTGGCAGTCTGTATATCTTCTTTGGAGAAATGTCTATTTAGGTCTTCTGCCCATTTTTGGATTGGGTTGTTTATTTTTTTGTTATTGAGCTGCATGAGCTGCCTGTAAATTTTAGAGATTAATCCTTTGTCAGTTGATTCATTTGCAAATATTTTCTCCCATTCTGAGGGCTGTCTTTTGGTCTTGTTTATGGTTTCCTTTGCTGTGCAAAAGCTTTGAAGTTTCATTAGGTCCCATTTGTTTATTTTTGTTTTTATCTCCATTACTCTAGGAGATGGGTCAAGAAGGATCTTGCTGTGATTTATGTCATAGAGTGTTCTGCCTATGTTTTCCTCTAAGAGTTTGATAGTTTCTGGCCTTACATTTAGGTCTTTAATCCATTTTGAGCTTATTTTTGTGTATGGTGTTAGGGAGTGATCTAATCTCATACTTTTACATGTACCTATCCAATTTTCCCAGCACCACTTATTGAAGAGGCTGTCCTTTCTCCACTGTATATTCCTGCCACCTTTATCAAAGATAAGGTGACCATATGTGCATGGGTTTATCTCTGGGCTTTCTATCCTATTCCATTGATCTATCTTTCTGTTTTTGTGCCAGTACCATACTGTCTTGATTACTGTAGCTTTGTAGTATAGTCTGAAGTCAGGCAGCCTGATTCCTCCAGCTCCATTTTTTGTTCTCAAGATTGCTTTGGCTATTCGGGGTCTTTTGTGTTTCCATACAAATTGTGAAATTTTTTGTTCTAGTTCTGTGAAAAATGCCAGTGGTAGTTTGATAGGGATTGCATTGAATCTATAGATTGCTTTGGGAAGTAGAGTCATTTTCACAATGTTGATTCTTCCAATCCAAGAACATGGTATATCTCTCCATCTGTTTGTATCATCTTTAATTTCTTTCATCAGTGTCTTATAATTTTCTGCATACAGGTCTTTTGTCTCCTTAGGTAGGTTTATTCCTAGATATTTTATTCTTTTTGTTGCAATGGTAAATGGGAGTGTTTTCTTGATTTCACTTTCAGATTTTTCATCATTAGTATATAGGAATGCCAGAGATTTCTGTGCATTAATTTTGTATCCTGCTACTTTACCAAATTCATTGATTAGCTCTAGTAGTTTTCTGGTAGCATCTTTAGGATTCTCTATGTATAGTATCATGTCATCTGCAAACAGTGACAGCTTTACTTCTTCTTTTCCGATTTGGATTCCTTTTATTTCCTTTTCTTCTCTGATTGCTGTGGCTAAAACTTCCAAAACTATGTTGAATAAGAGTGGTGAGAGTGGGCAACCTTGTCTTGTTCCTGACCTTAGTGGAAATGCTTTCAGTTTTTCGCCATTGAGGATGATGTTGGCTGTGGGCTTGTCATATACGGCCTTTATTATATTGAGGAAAGTTCCCTCTACACCTACTTTCTGCAGGGTTTTTATCATAAATGGGTGTTGAATTTTGTCAAAAGCTTTCTCTGCATCTATTGAGATGATCATATGGTTTTTCTCCTTCAATTTGTTAATATGGTTAATCACATTGATAGATTTGCGTATATTGAAGAATCCTTGCATTCCTGGAATAAACCCCACTTGATCATGGTGTATGATCCTTTTAATGTGCTGTTGGATTCTGTTTGCTAGTATTTTGTTGAGGATTTTTGCATCTATGTTCATCAGTGATATTGGCCTGTAGTTTTCTTTCTTTGTGACATCCTTGTCTGGTTTTGGTATCAAGGTGATGGTGGCCTCATAGTAGGAATTTGGGAGTGTTCCTCCCTCTGCTATATTTTGGAAGAGTTTGAGAAGGATAGGTGTTAGCTCTTCTCTAAATGTTTGGTAGAATTCGCCTGTGAAGCCATCTGGTCCTGGGCTTTTGTTTGTTGGACGATTTTTAATCACAGTTTCAATTTCAGTGCTTGTGATTGGTCTGTTCATATTTTCTATTTCTTCCTGATTCAGTCTTGGTAGTTTGTGCATTTCTAAGAATGTGTCCATGTCTTCCAGATTGTCCATTTTATTGTCATAGAGTTGCTTGTAGTAATCTCTCATGATCTTTTGTATTTCTGCAGTGTCAGTTGTTACTTCTCCTTTTTCATTTCTCATTTTATTGATGTATGTCCTCTCCCTTTTTTCTTGATGAGTCTGGCTAATGGTTTATCTATTTTGTTTATCTTCTCAAAGAACCAGCTTTTAGTTTTATTGATCTTTGCTCTTGTTTCCTTCATTTCTTTTTCATTTATTCTTTCCTTCTGCTAGCTTTGGGTTTTTTTTGTTCTTCTTTCTCTAATTGCTTGAGGTGCAAGGTTAGGTTGTTTTTTTGAGATGTTTCCTGCTTCTCAAGGTGGGCTTGTATTGCTATAAACTTCCCCCTTAGAACCGCTTTTCCTGCATCCCATAGGTTTTGGGTCATTGTGTCTCCATTGTCATTTGTTTCTAGGTTTTTTAATTTCCTCTTTGATTTCTTCAGTGATCACTTCGTTATTAAGTAGTGTATTGTTTAGCCTCCATGTGTTTGTATTTTTTACTGCTCTTTTCCTATAATTGATATCTAATCTCATGGCGTTGTGGTCGGAAAAGATACTTGATATAATTTCAATTTTTTCTTAAATTTACCAAGGCTTGATTTGTGACCCAAGATATGATCTATCCTGGAGAATGTTCCATGAGCACTTGAGAAAAATGTGTATTCTGTTGTTTTTGGATGGAGTGTCCTATAAATATCAATTAAGTCCATCCTGTTTAATGTATCATTTAAAGCTTGTGTTTCCTTATTTATTTTCATTTTGGATGATCTGTCCATTGGTGAAAGTGGGGTGTTGAAGTCCCCTACTATGAATGTGTTACTGTCGATTTCCCCTTTTATGGCTGCTAGTTTTTGCCTTATGTATTGAGGTGCTCCTATGTTGGGTGCATAAATATTTACAATTGTTATATCTTCTTCTTGGATCGATCCCTTAATCATTATGTAGTGTCCTTCTTTGTCTCTTCTGATAGTCCTTATTTTAAAGTCTATTTTGTCTGATATGAGAATTGCTACTCCAGCTTTCTTTTGGTTTCCATTTGCATGGAATATCTTTTTCCATCCCCTTACTTTCAGTCTGTATGTGTCTCTAGGTCTGAAGTGGGTCTCTTGTAGACAGCATATATATGGGTCTTGTTTTTGTATCCATTCAGCCAATCTGTGTCTTTTGGTGGGAGCATTTAGTCCATTTACATTTAAGGTAATTATCGATATGTATGTTCCTATTCCCATTTTCTAAATTGTTTTGGGTTCGTTATTTTAGGTCTTTTCCTTCTCTTGTGTTTCTTGTCTAGAGAAGTTCCTTTAGCATTTGTTGTAAAGCGGTTTGGTGGTGCTGAACTCTCTCAGCTTTTGCTTGTCTGTAAAGGTTTTAATTTCTCCATCAAATCTGAATGAGATCCTTGCTGGGTAGAGTAATCTTGGTTGCAGGTTTTTCTCCTTCATCACTTTCAGTATGTCCTGCCACTCCCTTCTGGCTTGTAGAGTTTCTGCTGAGAGATCAGCTGTTAACCTTATGGGGATTCCCTTGTGTGTTATTTGTTGTTTTTCCCTTGCTGCTTTTAATATGCTTTCTTTGTATTTAGTTTTTGACAGTTTGATTAATATGTGTCTTGGCGTATTTCTCCTTGAATTTATCCTGTATGGGACTCTCTGTGCTTCCTGGACTTGATTAACGATTTCCTTTCCCATATTAGGGAAGTTTTCAACTATAATCTCTTCAAATATTTTCTCAGTCCCTTTCTTTTTCTCTTCTTCTTCTGGAACCCCTATAATTCGAATGTTGGTGCGTTTAATGTTGTCCCAGAGGTCTCTGAGACTGTCCTCAGTTCTTTTCATTCTTTTTTCTTTATTCTGTGTGTTTCTCTATCTTCTCATTTTGCTTATCTTACTGTGTTTGGGGTCTCCTTTTTGCAGGCTGCAGGTTCGTAGTTCCCGTTGTTTTTGATGTCTGTCTCCAGTGCCTAAGGTTGGTTCAGTGGGTTGTGTAGGCTTCCTGGTGGAGCGGACTAGGTTCTGTGTTGTGGTGGATGAGGCTGGATCTTGTCTCTCTAGTGGGCAGGTCCACGTCTGGTGGTGTGTTTTGGGGTGTCTGTGGACTTACTATGATTTTAGGCAGGCTCTCTGCTAATGGATGGGGCTGTGTTCCTGTTTTGCTAGTTGTTTGGCATAGGTTGTCCAGCACTGTAGCTTGCTGGTTGTTGAGTGAAGCTGGGTGCTGGTGTTGAGATGGAGATCTCTGGGAGATTTTTGTTGTTTGATATTATGTGGAGCTGGGAGGTCTCTTGTTGACCAGTGTCCTGAAGTTGGCTCTCCCACCTCAGAGGCAGAGCCCTGACTCCTGGCTGGAGCACCAAGAGCCTTTCATCCACACGGCTCAGAATAAAAGGGAGAAAAAGTAGAGAGAATTAGTAGAAGTATGAAGAAAGAAGGAAAGAAAGAAAGGAGGGAAGGAAGGAAGAAAGAAAAGAAAAGGAAAGAAGGCAAGAAGGAAAGAAAGGGAGGGAGGGAGGAAGGAAGGAGGGAAGGAAGGAAAAAAGAAAGAAGATACAGTAAAATAAAGTATAATAAAGTTATTGAATTAAAAAATAATTATTTAGAAAAAAATAGGGATGGATAGAACCTTAGGACAAATGTTGGAAGGAAAGCTATACAGACAAAATCTTACGCAGAAGCATACACATACACCCTCACAAAAAGAGGTAAAGGGAAAAAAATCATAAATCTTGCTCTCAAAGTCCACCTCCTCAATTTGGGATGATTCGTTGTCTAAAGGAGGGAAGGAAGGAAGGAGAGAAAGAAAGAAAGAAAGAAAGAAGAAAGAAAGAAGGTAAAGTATAATAAAGTTATTAAAATTAAAGTTAATTAAGAAAAAAATTTAAAGAAAAAACAATGGACGGATAGAACCCTAGGGCAAATGGTGGAAGCAAAGCTATACAGACAAAATCTTACACAGAAGCATACACATACACGCTCACAAAAAGAGGTAAAGGGGAAAAAAATCATAGATCTTGCTCTAGAAGTCCGCCTCAATTTGGGATGATTCGCTGTCTATTCATGTATTCCACAGATGCAGGTACATCAAGTTGATTGTGTAGCTTTCATCCGCTGTTTCTGAGGCTGCTGGGAGAGATTTCCCTTTCTCTTCTTTGTTCTCACAGCTCACAGGGGCTCAGCTTTCGATTTGGCCCTGCCTCTGCGTGTAGGTCGCTGGAGGGCGTCTGTTTTTTGCTCAGACAGGTCGGGGTTAAAGGAGCCGCTGACTCGGGGGCTCTGGCGCTCTCAGGCCTGGGGAGGGCGGGGCACGGAGTGCGGGGCGGGCCTGCGGCGGCAGAGGCCGGCGTGACGTTGCTCCAGCCTGAGGCCCGCCATGTGTTCTCCCAGGGAAGTTGTCCCTGGATCCCGGGACCCTGGCAGTGGCGGGCCGCACAGGCTCCCCGGAAGAGGGGTGGGGATAGGGACCTGTGCTCGCACACAGGCTTCTTGGTGGCGGCAGCAGCAGCCTTAGCGTCTCCCGCTGCCAACCCCAGTCCTCTCCCTGCGCTCGGACCGAAACCCGAGCCTCGGCTCCCAGCCCCGCCCGCCCCAGCGGGTTAGCAGACAAGCCTCTCGGGCTGGTGAGTGCTGGTCGGCACCGATCCTCTGTGCGGGAATCTCTCTGCTTTGCCCTCCGCGCCCCTGTTGCTGCGCTGTCCTCCGTGGCCCCGAAGCTCCCTCTCCGCCTCCCGCAGTCTCCGCCCGCGAAGGGGCTCCTAGTGTGTGGAAACTTTTCCTCCTTCCCAGCTCCCTCCCACTGCTGCAGGTGCCGTCCCTATTCTTTTGTCTCTCTTTTTTTCTTTTGCCCTACCCAGGTACGTGGGGAGTTTCTTGCCTCTTGGGAGGTCTGAGGTCTTCTGCCAGCGTTCAGTAGGTGTTCTGTAGGAGTTGTTCCACGTGTAGATGTATTTCTGGTGTATCTGTGGGGAGGAAGGTGATCTCCGCATCTTACTCTTCCACCATCTTCCCAGCACCCTCTAATGGTTATTATAGGTCAGTTGCTGTGCTAGGATGTGGGAATAAAGCAGCAGCTACACTTAGGAGAAAGATTAGGCAATCCACATTTCTAACAGGTGCTGGGATGGAGATCTGCCCGGGAAGCTGTCAAAGCTCAGTGGTGGGACACATACATTAGCCTCAGGGGTTAGGGAAAGTTTTCTGGAAGAGATGATCATTGAACTTCGTTGCAAAAAGAGAAGAATTAAACTAGAACAAAATGGGCATATGGAATCTAAAAAAAATGATGCAAGGGAACAAAGCAGAAATAGACTCACAGACATAGGAAACAAATTTAAGCTTACCAAAGGGGAAAACGGGAGGTGGGGGGTAAGGTTAAATTAGGAGTTTGGGATTAATAGATACACATTGCTGTATATATCAATACAATAGATAAGCAATAGGGACCTACTGTATAGCACAAGGAACTCTATTCAATATCTTATAATAACTTATAATGGAAAAGAATCTGAAAAAGAATATATATATATTATATATTTATAAATATAACTGAATCACTTTGCTGTACACCTGAAACTAACACAACATTTTAAATCAACTATACTTCAATGAAAACAAAATGGACATTCCGGAAGGAAAACAGCATGTGGGTTAGTGTAAAACAGTATGGGCCATTTAAAAATCTTCAAAGACGGTTCATTATGTATTTACCGGCACGACTAGAAATGAAACTTACATGCTTGTCAGAAGAGTTTTCGTATTCTGGGACCTATACAAGGGAGGAACTGAGAGATTTTGAAGCTAGAAAATGACAAGGTCACATGATCACATTTTAGCAATGTCAGTTTGGCATACGTTGAAGGTTTGCTGTCAAGGAACCACACAGGCAAGCTGGAGGGTGGCAGTGGAGTCGTGGCGTTTTTCCAGTAGAGTGCAGACCATGGGCTGAACAAAGTGGCACTGAGATGAATAAGGAGGGTGTTATAGAAGCCTTCCTGTGTTAAATTACAATTGGTTAACAATTATTTTTATTTTCTTAAGGCACATACTATGATAGGAAACCAGTGTTCAGTGCCATTTGTTCTTTGTGTCTAGCGTCTTCTTTGAAAAACTCTATCCTATGGATAATTTGTGTGACTCTATGGAATGAAAAGTGATTGAGCTTTTAAATATAACTTACGTCTAACATTATAGGATAAGCTAGGCATTTTTCTAATCTCAGTTTTATTCAGATTTATTAGACAGCCCCTGAGAGCATAGGGTATATATCACAAAAGTTAAATATTCAGAACACTAAGACACATAGCCTATGTTCCCAAAGGTAATTCAATGAAAGAGAGAAATCGAAATACATATAAGGTATATATCTGCTTTGGTTTATAAATGAACATAATATGGATTTGGATTTTTATGGAAAAGTGCATTAATTATCAAGAAAACTGACAGCTCTATTATCTTTTTAATGGGATCCCTCAAGCCCTTATTTAATAAAAGCTTTTTTGTTGGTTCATCTAAATGTTGCCCTTTGATGAGCTTTAGAGTCTATCAGTTTAGGAGTGCAGCCCTCAGATTAATGGGCGGGCTGGGAACCAGATGTCTGTTGTCAGGTCTGAAAACCCAATTAAAATAGAGGTCATGAGAGTGGAAGGAAGCATAGGGGTCAGCTGGAGCCTTTTGGAGCAGGGCATAGGCTGGGAGAAATCAGAGAATGTGTGCTACCTTGGCAGATCTGTTAAGGAAAGTAATACATAGATACTTTTATCAAATGCTTTGAAACTCCTGAACCCGATAGGACTCAGGGAGATATTAATCTCCACGAAATTTTCAGGAAGAGTTTGCTCTGAGTGTTGATCTCAAAAGTAAAATGCAATTTTGAAAAATCCATTAAAACTTATGTATTAGTACAGGTATCGAAAGTCTCGGTTATGATTTTCAAATCATATCTGAAGTATCTTTCTGCCTGGATGTATTAATATTTGAATAACCCACCTATTTATTTATCTCTACCTAGTCAATAAACTAGTGTAAAACTTTCTTACTGCTTCCTATTCCTTTAGCCTCTCTGCCTGTCATGCTATCTTGTAGAGCACTCTAGGTTAATCGTCCTAAAGCAGTGCTCTAATATGTCAACATTTTAAAAAATCTATGAGAACTACCAACTGGTTACTAAATAAAGTCCAAATTTCTTTCTCCCCAAAGTGAGAATTTGTACAGTTTGATCCCATCTTTCTTGCATGCATTTATTCATTTGATAAATGTTGATTATGTACTCACTCTATGCCAGACATGCATCTCGTTTCTAAAGATACAACTGCAAATAAACAAAGCCCTCACCCTCACGGAATTCATATTCTAGTGGGAGGAATACAAAAATAAAGGAAAATAATATAATAACACACATACACAGAGGATAAAAATACTCTGGAGAAAAAGCAGTGTAAAAATAGGTAGAGATTGTTATACTATTGTGTGTGAGGGTTTGTTTTTTTTTTGGTAAAAGGTATTTTAAAAAGGCTTTATTGAGAGGTTAACTTTTGAGTGGAGGCTTAGAGAGGTGCGAAATGAATTTTGAAGTATTTGAGAAAAGACCACTCCAGGCAAAGGGAATAGCAAACAATAATCCTGAAGAAATATCACGGTTGGTAAATAACTAGGCAAAGGCCATGGGCCTGGGGCAGAGTGAGCAAAGAGGCACATAGTAGGTGACATGGTCAGAGAGGTAATAGGGAGGCCAGATCAGGTAGGATATTATAGGGTATCAAGATGGTGGGAAGTTTAAGAACTTTTAAGAGAGGAGAGACATGATGTGGCTTATATTTAAAAGGAACACTCTGGTTCGTGTGTTTGAAAAGACTATGGGGGTAAATATATGGGGATCATGAACGTATTTATAGCCGTTGAACTTGTGGGTCCACCAAGGGAGATGGTATAACTATAAAGGGGACAGGGTCTGGGAAAGGAATAACCTTTGGATATTCTAATATACTCAGGCAGATGAGGGAGACAGCAGCAGAGCCTTAGAAGGAATGGCCATTAAGCAGGAGGAAAACCAAGAAAAGGGATATCTCATATAAAGAACGTGATCAAGAAGGCTCAGGGGATCAGCTGTGTTAAATGCCTACAATAAGTCAGATGAGGGCTGAGAATCATCCCTAAACTTAACAAAACAGAGGTTATAGGTGATCATGAACTAGTGAATCAGTGGACTAGTAAGGAAAGAATAAGCACAGACAATTCTTAAGGAGTTTTGTCATTAAAAAATAAACAAAACATAGATAAGAATGATAGATGAAGGGTGACGTAAGGTTAAAAAAAAGCGTTTCTTATTAGAAAAATTTCAGCATATTTGCATGTTGATAAGACAGTTGGTAAAAAGTAAAAAATAACAATGCAGGTGCAGAGAGCTCTTGAGAGAGAGTCAGGGAGAGTGCATGACATGAGAGTTTGGCTTCAGATGGGAATGGGGGCAGTTTATAGGAATTAGAAACGCAAGTGTAGAGATAGATTGGAAGGTGTCCTGGGAGTGTGGAGGTTTCCTTCTGATAGTTTTTAATTTTCAGGGAAATATGAAAAGGGTCTTCATCTGAAAATGAAAATGGATAAGAGATAGGGAGGTTCACCGAAAGAGAAGGTATAAAATATTATCGAAGACAGTGAGAAGTTAATAAATCAGGCAGATGTAGGGCTAAGGAATTATTGGAATCAAGGTAGTGGAGAATGAGGATGTATGCTGGAAAGTTAGGAGATAGAGAGTGGAATGCATGAAATTGACTTCAATGAGGAGGATCCTTTATTTTTTTTAATTGGAAGTATAGGGGACTTCTCTGGTGGCACAGTGGGTAAGACTCCATGCTCCCAATATAGGGGGCCTGGGTTTGATGCCTGGTCAGGGGACTAGATCCCACGTGCATGCTGCAACTAAGAGCCTGCATGCCACAGGGAACATCCCATGTGCTGCAACTAACGCCCGGAGCAGCCTAAATAAATAAATAAATGTTTTGAAGTATGGTTAATTTACAATGTTGTGTTAGTTTCAGGTGTACAGCAAAGTGATTCTGTTTATATATATATCTCAATATTATATATATATTTCTTCCTTTTCAGATTTTTTTTCCCTTATGGGTTATTATAAGATATTGAAAATAGTTCCCTGTGCTATACAGTAAGTCCTTGTTGGTTATCTATTTTATATACAGTATTATGTATATGTTAATCCCAAACTCCTAATTTATCCCTTCCCTTTTCCCCATTAATAATCATAAGTTTGTTTTCTATGTCTGTGAGTCTATTTCTGTTTTGTAAATAAGCTCATTTGTATCATTTTTTTAGATTCCATATGTAAGCAATATCTTATGATATTTGCCTTTCTCTGTCTGGCTTACTTAGTGTGATAATCTCTTGGTCCATACATACTGCTGCAAATGGCATTATTTCATTCTTTTTTATGGATGTGTAATATTCCACTGCGTATGTATGTATGTATGTATGTATGTATGTGTATATGTATATATGTGTCTGTGTATATACATATATACCACATCTTTATACATTCATCTGTCGATGGACATTTAGGTTGCTTCCATGTCTTGGCTATTGTAAATAGTGCTGCAGTGAACATTGGGGTGCATGTATCTTTTCAAATTATGGTTTTCTCCAGATATAGGCCCAGGAGTGGGATTGATGGGTCATATGGTAGTTCCACTTCTAGTTTTTAAAGGAACCTCCACTCTGTTCTCCATAGTGGTTGTAGCAATTTACATTCCCACTGATAGTGTAGGAGGGTTCCTTTTTCTGCACACTCTCTCCAGCATTTATTATATGTAGACTTTTTTTTTACACATTTCTTTATTTTTTAAATTGAATTATGGTTGATTTACAATGTTGTGTTTATTTCTGCTGTAAGCAAAGTGATTCAGTTATATATATTCATTTTAAAAATATTCTTTCCCATTATGGTTTATCATAGATTATTGATTATAGTTCTCTGTGCTATATAGTAGGACCTTGTTGTTTATTCATTTATAAAAGCTCACATCTGCTAACGCCAACCTTCCACTCCATCCCTCTCCCAACCCCCTCCCCCTTGGCAACCAACAGTCTGTTCTCTATGTCTGTGATTCTGTTTGTTTTATAGATACATAGATTTGTGTCATATTTTAGATTCCACATATGTGAAATCATATGGTATTTGTCTTTCTCTTTCTGACTTACTTCACTTAGTATGATAATCTCTAGGTCCATCCATGTTGCTGCAAATGGCCTTTCTTTGTTCTTTTTTATGGCTGAGTAATTTCCATTGTATATATGAACCACGTCTTCTTTATCCATTCATCTGTCAATGGACATTTAGGTTGTTTCTGTGTCTTGGCTATTATGAATTGTGCTGCTATGAACATAGAGGTGCTTGTATCTTTTTTTTTAATAGATCTTTATTGGAGTATAATTGCTTCACAATACATTGTAAGTTTCTGTTGCACAACAAAGCGAATCAGACATATACATATGCATATCCCCATATCCACTCACTCTTGAGCCTCCCTCCCATCCTCCCTATCCCACCCCTCTAGGTCATCACAAAGCACTGAGCCGATCTCCCTGTGCTATCCTGCTGCATCCCACCAGCCAACTATTTTACATTCAGTAGTGTATATATGTTGATGCTACTCTCACTTCGCCCCAGCCTCGCCCTCCCACCCAATGTCCTCAAAGCCATTCTCTATGTCTACTTCTTTATTCCTGCCTTGCAGCTAGGTTCATCAGTACCATCCTTTTTTTGTTCTTAGTTTCCATATATATGCATTAGCATACAGTATTTGTTTTTCTTTCTGACTTGCTTCACTCTGTATGACAGACTCTAGGTCCATCCACCTCACTACAAATAACTCAGTTTTGTTTCTTTTTAAGGCTGAGTAATATTCCATTGTATATATGTGCCACATCTTCTTTATCCATTCATCTGTCAGTGGACACTTTGGTTGCTTCCATGTCCTGCCTGCTGTAAATAGTGCTGCAGTGAACATTGTGGTACATGTCTCTTTTTGAATTATGGTTTTCCCAGAATCCTTGCATCCCTGGGAAAAATCTGACTTGATAATGGTGTATGATCCTTTTAATGTATTGTTAGATTCTGTTTGCTAGTATTTTGTTCAGGATTTTTGCATCTATGTTCATCAGTTATATTGGTATATAATTTTCTTTTTTTTTTTTTTTTTTTTTTTTTTTTTCGG
>NW_006796330.1:214570-230176 GCF_000442215.2 Lipotes vexillifer
TCACTGTTGTGGCCTCTCCCGTTGCGGAGCACAGGCTCTGGACACACAGGCTCAGAGGCCATGGCTCATGGGCCCAGCCACTCTGTGGCATGTGGGATCTTCCCAGACCGGGGCATGAACCTGTGTCCCCTGCATCGGCAGGCAGACTCTCAACCACTGCGCCACCAGGGAAGGCCCTATAATTTTCTTTTTTTGTGTGATATCTTTTTCTAGTTTTGGTATCAGGGTGATGGTGGCTTCGTAGAATGAATTTGGGAGTATTTCTCTCTGTGAAATTTTTTGGAAGAGTTTGAGAAGGATGGGTGTTAGCTCTTCTCTAAATGTTAGATAGAATTTACCAGTGAAGCCATCTGTTCCTGGACTTTTGTTTGTTGGAAGATTTTTAATTACAGTTTCAATTTCATTACTTGTAATAGGTCTGTTTATATTTTCTAATTCTTCCTGGTTCAGTCTTGGAAAATTGTACCTTTCTGAGAATTTGTCCATTTCTTTGTGGTTGTCCATTTTACTGGAATATAGTTGTTTGTAGTAGTCTCTTATAATCCTTTGTATTTCTGCAGTGTCAGTTGTGATTTCTCCTTTTTCATTTCTAATTTTATTGATTTGCGTCCTCTCCCTTTTTTTCTTGATGAGTTTGGCTAAGGGTTTATCAATTTTGTTTATCTTCCCAAAGAAACAGCTTTTAGTTTTATTGATCTTTGCTGTTTTCTTCATTTCTATTTCATTTATTTCTGCTCTGATCTTTATGATTTCTTTTCTTCTACTGACTTTGGGTTTTCTTTGTTCTTCTTTCTCTGATTGTTTTAAGTGTAGGGTTAGATTGTTTATTTGAGATTTTCCTTGTTTCTTGAGGTGAGATTGAATTACTATAAACTTCCCTCTTAGAACTGCTTTTGCTGCGTCCCATAGGTTTTGGGTCGTCGTGTTTTCATTGTCATTTGTTTCTACGTATTTTTAAATTTCTTCTTTGATTTCTGCAGTGATCTCTTGGTTATTTAGTAGCACACTGTTTAGCTTACATGTATTTGTGTTTTTTTACAGTTTTTTTTCCTGTAATTTATTTCCAATCTCATAGTGTTGTGGTCAGAAAAGATGCTTGATATGATTATAATATTCTTAAATTTTCCAAGCCTTGATTTGTGACCCAAGATTTGATCTATCCTGGAGAATGTTCCTTGTGCACTTGAGAAGAAAGTGTATTCTGCCACTTTTGGGTGGAATGTTCTATAAATATCAATTAGATCTATCTGGTCTGTTGTGTCATTTAAAGCTTGTGTTTCCTTATTTATTTTCTGTTTGGATGATATGTCCATTGGTGTAAGTGGGGTGTTAAAGTACCCTACTATTTATGTGTTACTGTGGATTTCTCCTTTCATGGTTGTTAGCATTTGTCTTATGTATTGAGGTGCTCCTATGTTGGGTGCGTATACATTTATAATTGTTATATCTTCTTCTTGGATTGATCCTTTGATCATTATGTAGTGTCCCTCCTTATGTAAAACTGTTACTGTTTGCCGATGACATGATACTGTACATAGAAAATCCTAAAGATGGCACCAGAAAATTACTAGAACTAATTGATGAATTTGGTAAAGTTGCAGGATACAGTATTAATGCACAGAAATCTCTAGCATTTCTATACACCAACAACGAAAAATCAGAAAGAGAAATTAAGGAAACACTCCCATTTACCATTGCAACAAAAAGAATAAAATACCTAGGAATAATCCTACCTAAGTTGGGAGAGTGGGATTGACATATATACACTAATATGTATAAAATAGATAGCTAATAACATGCTGTATAAAAAATAAAAATTCAAAAATTCAATAAAAAAGAAAACCTACCTAAGGAGGTGAAAGACTTGTACTCAGAAAACTATAAAACACTGATGAAAGAAATCAAAGGTGACATGAACAGATGTAGAAATATACCATGTTGTTGAATTGGAAGAATCAATATTGTGAAAATGACTGTACTACCCAAAGCAATCTACAGATTCAATGCAATCCCTATCAAATTACGAATAGCATTTTTCACAGAACTAGAACAAAAAATTTCACAATTTGTATGGAAACACAACAGACCCCGAAGAGCCAAAGCAATCTTGAGAAAGAAAAACAGAGCTGGAGGAATCAGGCTCCCTGACTTCAGACTATACTACAAAGCTACAGTAATCAAGACAGTATGGTACTGGCACAAAAACAGAAAGATATATTAATGGAACAGGATAGAAAGCCTAGAGATAAACCCACGGACATATGGTCACCTTATCTTTGATAAAGGAGGCAGGAATGTACAGTGGCGAAAGGACAGCCTCTTCAGTAAGTGGTGCTGGGAAAACTGGACAGCTACAGGTAAAAGAATGAAATTAGAACACTACCTAACACCATACACAAAAATAAACTCCAGATGGATTAAAGACTTAAATGTAAGACTGGACACTATAAAACTCTTAGAGGAAAACATAGGAAAAACACTCTGACATAAACCACAGCAAGACCTTTTTTGACCCATCTCCTAGAGTAACGGAAATAAAAACAAAAATAAAGAAATGGGACTTAATTAAACTTCAAAGCTTTTGCACAGCAAAGGAAACCACAAACAAGGTAAAAGACAGCCCTCAGAATGGGAGAAAATATTTGCAAATGAAATAACAGACAAAGAATTAATCTCCAAAATATACAAACAGCTCATGGAGCTCAATACCAAAAAAACAAACAACCCACTCCAAAAATGGGCAGAAAACCTAAATAGACATTTCATCAAGGAAGACATACACGTGGCCAAGAGGCATATGAAAAGATGCTCAACATCACTAATTATTAGAGAAGTACAAATCAAAACTACAGTGAGGTGTCACCTCACACCAGTCAGAATGACCATTATCAAAAAATGTAGAAACAATAAGTGCTAGAAAGGGTGTGCTGAAAAGGAAACCCTCCTGCACTGTTGGTGGGAATGTAAGTTGATACAACCACTGTAGAGAATGGTATGGAAGTTCCTTAAAATCTAAAAATAGGGCTTCCCTGGTGGCACAGTGGTTAAGAATCTGCCTGCCAATGCAGGGGACACGGGTTCAAGCCTGGGGTCGGGAAGATCCCACATGCTGTGGAGCAAATAAGCTGTGTGCCACAACTACTGAGCCTGCGCTCTAGAGCCCATGAGCCACAACTACTGAAGCCCGCGTCCCACAGCTGCTGAAGCCCGTGCACCTAGAGCCTGTGCTCTGCAACAAGAGAAGCCACCACAGTGTGAAGCCTGCACACTGCAACGAAGAGTAGCCCCCACTCACCGCAACTAGAGAAAGCACGCACACAGCAATGAAGACCCAATGCAGCCAAAAAAAAAAAAAAAACCTAAAAATAAAACTACCACGTATATCTTTTTGAATTATAGTTTTGTCTGGATGTGTGCCCAGGAGTGGGATTGCTAGATCATATGGTTATTCTATTTTTAGTTTTCTGAAGAATCTCCATACTGTTTTCCACAGTGGCTGCACCAACTTACATTCCCACCAACAGTGTAGCGGGGTTCCCTTTTCTCTGTACCCTCTCCAGCATTTGTTATTTGTAGACTTTTTAATGATGGCCATTCTGACTGGTGTGAAGTGGTACCTAATTGTAGTTTTGAGGTGATACCTCATTGTAGTTTTGATTTGCATTTCTCTAATAATTAGCAATGTTGAGCATCTTTTCATGTACCTATTGGCCATATTTCTTCTTTGGAGAAATATATATTTAGGTCTTCTGCCCATTTTTCTATAGGGTTGTTTGTTTTTTGTTGTTGTTGAGTTGTATGAACTGCTTATATATTTTGGAAATTAAGCCCTTGTTAGTCACATCATTTGCAAATATTTTCTCCCATTCTGTAGCTTGTCTTTTTGTTTTGTTTATGGTTTCCTTTGCTATACAAAAGCTTATAAGTTTCATTAGGTCCCATTTGTTTATTTTTGTTTTTATTTCTATTGCCTTGGGAGACTGACCTAAGTAAACAATGCTATGATTTATGTCCAAGAATGTTTTGGCTATGGTCTCTTCTAGGAGTTTTATGGTGTCATGTCTTACATTTAAGTCTTCAAGCCATTATGAGTTTATTTTTGTGTATCATGAGAGGGTGTGTTCTAACCTCACTGACTTACATGTGGCTGTCCAGCTTTCCCAACACCACTTGCTGAAGAGACTGTATTTTTCCCATTGTATATTCTTGCCTCCTTTGTTGAAGACTAATTGACTGTAGGTGTGTGGATTTATTTTTAGACTCCATTTCTGTTCCATTGATCCATGCATCTGTTTTTGTGCCAATATCATGTTGTTTTGACTACTGTAGCCTTGTGGTATTTCCTGAAGTCTGGGAGGATTATGCCTCCTGCTTTGTTCATTTTCCTCAGGATTGGTTTGGTAATTCTGGGTCTTTTATGGTTCCATATAAATTTTAGGATTATTTGTTCTAGTTTTGTGAAGAATGTCATGAGTAATTTGATAGGGATAGCATTAAATCTGTAGACTGCTTTGGGTAGTATGGCCATTTTAACAATATTAATTCTTCCAGTCCAAGAGCAGGAGATATCTATTTCTTGAGTTGTCTTCACTTTCTATTATTAATGTTTTACAGTTCTCAGCATATAAGTCTTTCACATCCTTGGTCAGGTTTATTCCTAAGTATTTTATTTTGGGGGGTGCAATTTTAAAAGATAATGTTTTTTTACATTTCCTTTCTGATATTTCATTGTTGGTGTAAAGAAATGCAACCAATTTCTGTATGTTAATCTCATATCTGGCTACCTTGCTGAATTCATTTATCAGTTCTAGTAGTTTTTGTGTAGAGTCCTCAGGGCTTTCTATATATAGTATCATATCATCTGCATATAATGACAGTTTTAACTCTTCCTTTCCAATTTGGATACCTTTTATTTATTTTTCTTTTCTTATTGCTGTGGCTGGGACTCCTAATAATATGTTGAATAGAAGAGGTGAGTGTGGGCATCCTTGTCTTCTTCCAGAGTTTAGTGGGAAGGCTTTCAGCTTTTTACCATTTAGTATTATTTTGGCTATGGGTTTGTCATAAATAGCTTTTATTATATTGGGATATGTTCCCTCTATACCCACTTAGGTAAGAGTTTTTTTATCATGAATGGATATTGAATTTTGTCAAATGCTTTTTCTGCATCTTTTGAGAAGATCCTGTGGTTTTTGTCTTTTGTTTATGTGGTGTATCACTTTGATTGATTTGCCTATGTTGAATCATCCTTGTGAACTTGGGATGAATCCTTCTTGGTCTGGTGTATGATCTTTTTTATGTATATTCATCAAAGATATTGGCTGCAATTTTAATTTTTTGGTGAAGAATCAGTATACGTTCTTCTTTGTATGTTTTATAGAATTTGCCTGTGGAGCCATCTGGTCCTGGACTTTTGTTTGTAGGGAGTTTTTAAATTATAGATTCAATTTCACTTGTAGTGATCGGTCTGTTCAAATTATCTGTTTCTTCTTGATTCAGTTTTGGTGGGCTGTATGTTTCTAGAAACTTGTCCATTTCTTCTAGGTTGTCCAATTTTTTTAGCATATAATTGTTCATAATTCCCTTACGGGTATTTTTGTGTTTCTGAAGTATCAGTTATGTATCTTTTTTCATTTTGTTTATTTGGGTTCTCTCTCTTTTCTTCTTGGTGTATTTGTAGACTCTTTGATAATGGCCATTCTGACCAGTGTGAGGTGAGGCTAGAGTATAACCATGAGTGTGATGGGTACAGATACTGTGAATAATAAGGTAATCATTGGAGTGGAGGTCAAAGTATTCAGAGACAGGGGTTCTGGAAAAACTATCTATATGATGATTGAAAACTTACCAAAGTTATGAGAGTGTGGAGATAAAATTAGAAGCTACAGTCTTGAAGGAACAAAGGGAGTGAACTGAAGTCTGCAGAGGACTGCAACAAGGAAGGATAGTGGGTGAGATAATCTAATGGTTAGAGCTTCACACCTCCAGTTTTTAAAGGGAAGGGTGGATAAGATTGGAAGAAACAATGTGAAGTAAGACCACCTTCACCACCTCCAGGCCTAGTAGGATAAGGGGTGTAGAAGAGAAAACAGCCTCTGATTGAGAGAGCTGTAAGGGAAGCCCTGTCTTCGGGGAACAGCCAGGTATTAGGAGAAGTGAATACTCACAGAAGCAATAGAAGATCTGGGAGATTTTTCTGATAATGAACTGTAAGATCCAGAGTGCACAGTGAAAGGGTTTGGGGATCAGGAGATAAAACTCTGGTAAGAGATGAGGGTTACGGGGGACAATTGTATTTCTGGTGACGACTGATACAATCAGGAATTGATTTGAGTGTGTGATGCAATCAGTGCTCAGAGTCTTTAAGGGAGGTTGCATGGAAAAAGGCTGTGAATATTGATGGGGTAAACAGGAAAGGGGAGAATGGGGGTGTGGACTGCACAAAGGCACAGATATGAGGACATGGGAATCTTTGGAAACCATTTCAGAGGCTCTGTACCCCAGCTACAACCACAGTGCATAGCTCATTTCAAGATCATTGTTCTTTCCATTACCCTGTGCTGAATTGTAATGGGTAACATTGGGAGCCTTGACACTTCTCAGAAGCCAATGGAGGTATGGAAGTTGAAAGAAGAGCAGTCTTAGCAGGGCCACTTGAGCTTTGGGGGTCTCCTCTTCACTCCTGCTTTTGAATGCATGGAAGTTTAGAGAGTGGATGCGGGGGCTTCCCTGGTGGCGCAGTGGTTCAGAGTCCACCTGCCGATGCACGGGACGCGGATTCGTGCCCCGGTCCGGGAGGATCCCACATGCCGCGGAGCGGCTGGGCCCGTGAGCCATGGCCGCTGAGCCTGCACGTCCGGAGCTTGTGCTCCGCAACGGGAGAGGCCACAACAGTGAGAGGCCCGCGTACCGCAAAAAACAAAAAAAAAATAAAAATAATAATAGAGAGTGGATGGGGCAATGATACTAAAACAAGTGAAGTCCTGGAGCCATTTCTTTTCATTATTTTCCCAACTGTTCCCTATTGTACACATTATCTTCATCCTCTCCTGTTTCAGTTGTATCACTTCCTTTTTACTTTTTACTTACATTATTTTCTCTGTCTGTAATGATATCTATCCACTTCTGAAAACCTGACTTTCTCTCTATCACACTTTTCTTCATGTCTTGTCAGTATCAGTTTTTCTCTTCTGCCTTTCTACAGTATTGTATGGCATTATCACCCTCCCAGAGATCACCAGGAAGTATGGTTTATTTGAAAGGAAAGGAAACAAGTAGGTAGAAGAGACTTAAAAATTCCAGTGATGTTAGGGATTTCCCTTATGAGACTCATTTCTCCTATCAGTATTTAATAACAGTTTTGCTGAGCATCTTAGTAGATGTTGCACACATAGGACACAGCTGAGGTTTATCAACTAGCAAGCACATAGGCATTCTTATCTGTTGTCTTGTGAGCTTTTCCCCTCTGACCCAGGCACTCTGTGTTATCAATACATAATATTTTCTCACTTTGCAGCTGCACACCTGCATTATGGCTATGCTCTTATCCTCAGATGAGCTATCAGAATGGGCATCACTGTGTGTCACTGCATATAGTATTTTATTTATACCTCTGTGAGCTCCATGAAGGTGAGGATACAAATCTTCTTCATACACTCTGTATAATTACACCCAATACATTCCCCATGTATTTGATAAATATTCATGAATGAATGAATAAATGAATGAATGCTGATTTTTAAAAGATTGGTAAAATTGTTACATAAAAGAGTGAACATATCTTAAGAACAAAGTAGGTAACTGAAAGACTTGAGGTTATATCCCAGACCACACTCAAAAAACAGAAACAAAAACAATAAACCTAAAATATCAGAAAAAATTGCAGAATTCTTAAAAATTGAAGGAAAAATTCAGAAAGCAGGACATAGCCAATTAGGAATTCTAGAGAGTAAAAATAGAAATTAGAAAAGGAAATAATCAAAGGCATGAGTATTTAGATTTAAAAAACTAGTCAAATATTGAGTAGGAATAAAGAATATTAATAAAGAGAGGCTCATTTTTATATTGGTGAAATTTCTGAACTCCAGAGATAAAGTTGAAATTCTAAATGAGTCCAGAAAGAAAAACAACAATAACTGTTACATAACATAGTATAAAAATAAGAGGCATCAGATTTCCCATTACTAAAATGTGTTCTTACAAACTCATTAAAAAGACTTTAAAATTATTAAAAATATTCTAAAGCTAGAGTTCTATATCCTGCCAGTGCTGTTTGTAGTGATTTCCTGTCAACTGAGTATAAAAGTATAAATAAAGAAATGGAAGGAAAAGAACATGTCCGGGCTAATCACAAACAAATATATTGGACTATTCTTCAAACAAAAGGAAAGATTCTCAAACTATTAGACAGATGAAGTAACAATAAAATATCATTTTGTACCATTTGAGATAAGATACAGAGCTTTTCTCAAACACTGATAGAGAAAATGTACATGGTTCTTATTTTTTTTTTTTTTGGAAAGCAAGATGAAAATATCTAAAAATGTTTAAAATACATAAACCCTTCAAGGATTAAGAATATACAAACAAGGATATAAATTGAAAGATTCTTGATAGGAACATAAAATGGGAAAAATAGTGGCTGAATAAATGATTGTATACCTATACTGTTGTAGAATCATTAAAAAAGGATGAATCGAATTTTTATACTAGTAGACTTGGAGGGATTTTCATGAGGCATATTAAATAAGAAATGCAAGATGAAAAAGTTTATAATATAATGGATTTTTATAAGGGGGAAAGTAAAACATATGCACTTGTATGTGTATATATACATATGAATAAGATGTACCTTTCTATATATTGATACATACAAGTAGTGGCTTGTAGTTGCTTTTGTATTTGTATATAAACTTTGAAAGACTATAGGGGAATAAACACCATTTTGTTACACTTAATGAATAAATTGATTAATAGATTTAGGCAAGGGACATCAGTGGTTACTAAAATTATTAGATGGAAGACTAATGGTAAACTGGATATTTTCAGGGCACTGAAGCATCATTCCACAAATAGCTGCCTGTCCTTAAGGGGAAAAAATATAGCAATATAGAGGAAAGTTAAGGCCATCACAGTTCTAGTGTGATCATTTTAGAAATGCTATTAGGATAACCAAGCATTAGGTACATAATGATATGATGCTATAGATTAGAAGAATATGTGATATTCTTTTTTTAAAAAAATAATTTTAAAATGCACATTTTAAAATTAAAAGTTCACAGCTTGATTAATGTGAACTTGATTAATGTTCCCAAAGTTGAACAGTCATGTATAACAAACATCTAGAAACAAAATAGACCACTGTCTGCCCCACAGAATCTGCCCCCTCTCTCCAGTGTTGCCAATTCCCTAATCCCTCCTCCCCTAAATTATCACCCTTCTGGCTTCCACCACCAGCTATAAAGTAAGCTTTCCATATGTGTTTAACCTGAATTTTATTTATCTCATAGGTCTAAATTCCCTTCTAAAGAGAACTTCTCTAAGTTCTTCTAAAAAATAGAAGAACATGCTAAATGACAACGTGAGTTAACTATCTAACAACTCCAGAAAATGCTACCTTCTAAAGGACAACTTGCCATATCTTTGCAGTCATAGCTGGAAGTGGAGAAAAGGAAACAATTGTTAAAAATTTAAAAAGACATAAAAATTACAGTACATTGAATTCATGGTCTTGATTGGATCCCAACTAAAACCAGCTGTAAAATACTATTAAGACAATGGGAGAAATTTGAATTTGGATTGGGTATTTATGATAGTAAGGAACTATTTTTAACTTTGTTGGTTGTGAAAATTAGTTTGGCCAGTAATTTTTTTGTTACACATTGAAATAGGGATGAAATGTTATGATATCTATAATATGTTTTAAAATATTTAAGAAAATATAGAGGAATAAGTATAACAAACTGTAACCATTGCCCAATCTAGACTAGATTATAGGTATATGTGTCTTTACCATATTATTCTCTCTTCTTTATTATGTGATTGAAAATTTCTATAACATTTAGAAAAGACACATCAGGGGCACCCATATATTACATAGATTATATCTGCTGTAAAATGAGAAGGTATAATTTAAGTAGTGACTCCAGATTTGCCTGCCTTATATATTTAAAACATTGTATGTGTTAATCAGAGACATTTTCTTCTTTGCCTGACTTTATATGTCTATTTTATTGATGTTGTTAACAGTCTAAACCTTTCTAGAGTTTAATCCAAATTTCCTTACAAAGGATTTCACACTAATAGATATATTTGAACTTGTTTCAATTTCAGTATTACTGGAACCACTTAATAGGTTTTTCCTTCAAACTTCCATTTTCTTGTGCTCTGTAGAAATTCAATGTGAACTTAAGGGATTGTTAAGTAAAATTATAAGGGTTAAATCTTCCTTATTTTTTCATAGTGGTGCTAAGTAGACTTCTTACTCTTTAATTTCAAAATGGAAGTTTTTGAAAAGATTGCTTTATATCTGAATCTTTTTTGCGGTACACGGGCCTCTCACCGCTGTGGCCTCTCCCGTTGCGGAGCACAGGCTCCGGACACGCAGGCTCAGTGGCCATATGGCTCACGGGCCCAGCCGCTCCGCAGCATGTGGGATCTTCCCGGACCGGGGCACGAACCCGTGTTCCGTGCATCGGCAGGCGGACTCTCAACCATTGCGCCACCAGGGAAGCCCTGAATCTTTCTTTTATTACACAGGTTCTTTTTCATGTTTAAAATGGCGTTTTAACAGAAAAATATCTCCTTTAAAAAGAATATCTAACAAAAAATATGATTAAATACCAAATATAATTACAAACAATAAAACCAAAAACTGGTAAAGGCCAGAAGCACTGTCAGCTTAATTTATGCTATACTTTCAAATGTCTAGGATATTATTGAACTAGATCTGAGATTACTGTAAAATCTGTACTTTGATAGTGTAGGTCATCTATGGACTATAGATGGTATAAACGTTATTGTTTCCTTATAGTAAAATCTTTAAAGTGAAAGCACATTTAGGGCTTTATTATGATGATTTTCATAATCTGTTGGGCCTCCAGTCTAAGTTAAACTAAATATTCTTGATAGTTCACTAGTTAATACAGTATATATACTGAGCTTTCTGTTATAAAAATATTACAAAGATTTTATATAGATCTGTAGCTCAGTTTGAACTAGAGAAATAAAATGATTTAAAAGATATAGTTAAGCAATTTGGTATCTTAGATCATTTCAGCTCAGTTAGAACCTATTCATACTCACAGAATAAGTACCATTTATTGATTTGTTTATTTAAAGATACACATAGTTCCCTTGAAATTTCAATGATCTTAATTGCACCCAGTGACTTTTATTTGGTTGCCTGTTATGGAGAGGTCTCATTGACCTGGTGCTTGTTCTTTTCAGCAAGTGGTGAATTTCAATTAACTCTTTCTGTGCAAAAAAGGAGAAAATTGGTTTCTCTGCATTTCTATATCTGGGATCAAAAAAGAAGTCCTGGCACTTACAAAGCCTACTGACAAAGTTATGTTTTAATTTTCTCTGGATGTTTCATTCAGAATCTGTATTCATGGATTTATTTAAATATAAGAATCAATTTATTTATGTGATAATGTGACAAATTATTGATGATAAAAATGCATATATTATGAAACATTTCATCCCAGATAATAGAATCAAATGTAGTCCTGCGATGGCTGTAATAGAACATTGCTATGTATCATTTTCCTAGACATTGGTGTGCACAGTTTGCTACAAAGATTTCATTAACAATGAATGTGTTTTCCATGTAGAATCGTAAGTTATGTGTAACCAACTATTTTCTTTGTTTTGTTTGGATTTAGGAAAATGCAATTTAGAAAAGATCATAGAACCTCTTCTTCCATGCATAAAAGCAATAGATGATTTTGGTGAAACAATTCATTCCATTCTACATTTTGTTGATACTGCTAGGTAGTAAGAGTTTCTGTTTAGTGCTACAGTGCATAATGTAATGAAATGATATTCCTGCCTACAAGAAACTACAGTCTAATACAGAAATATTAGAATTAGTCTGAAAATAACAAGAAGCCATGCTAAGACGAGAACAAGATCAGTGCCCTAAGACATATAAAAAGAAATAGTTTCAGACTTAGAACAAAAGTATGAACTGTTCTTGCTTGATGAGGACACATGTAGCTGTAGAAAACCTATAGTTTTAAATGGAAGCCCCTACAGAGGCCAAGACTGTACTAAAAGTACTCTGGGAAATTTATACCTAAAATAGCTCAGAATTTTAAACTAAATTTGGCACCTGAGAATGAAAAATAAGATATATAAGAAAAATGTAGTTCGTCATAGCCCTAGACCTTTATGACAGTGCAAAAAGAATAGTCTCCCAGTAAGGCATTAATCCTAATTAATACTAATTAATTGCTTAACATATCTAAAAAGAGAGGGGTGGGATAACTTGCCAGAATCCTTAAACAGTCAAAGAGCTAGAGTTCAAAGCTATTTCTAGCCTTTGTCTTGCCAAATGGCAAGGGAGGAAAATAATGATCAATAAATAAGTATGCTTTCCTTTTGGAGTCAAGGGAAGCTAGCTCTTCTTTTTTTCTGTCATGGCAAACTATTCCAATCCTACCTAAACTCCAATATTTTGGCTTCCTTTTTACAGTAGTACAGTATAAATGTATATTTAGTTAAATGGACATGATCAGCATTGAGTGAAATACAACTAGTTGACATTATGACTTACGGATATATCTTTTGAAATTAATTATTTCAAATAGGTTTCTAAGAGCTAGATATGATCTGGAATCATTGAAAAAAAGAAGTTTTGGAATTTCTAATCTTGAGTACCAGCCTCCAAACTTGGTTCTTAAAGTAGTTCTTTTAAAAAATTTTTATTTTATATTGGAGCATAGTTGATTAACAGTGTTGTGTTAGTTTCAGCAAATCAATCAGTTACACATATACATGGATCTATTCTTTTTCAAGTTCTCTTCCCATTTAGGTTATTACAGAATATTGAGCAGAATTCCCTGTGCTATACTGTAGGTCCTTGTTGGTTATCTATTTTAAATACAGTAGTGTGTATATGTCGGTTACAAACTCTGAATTTATCCCTCCCCAGCACCTTTCCCCTTTGATAACCATAAGTTTGTTTTCTAAGTCTGTGAGTCTGTTTCTGTTTTGTAAATAAGGTCATTTGTTATTTTTTTAAGATTCCGTATATAAGCAATATCATATTTGTCTTTCTCTTTCTGACTTACTTCACTTAGTAAGAAAATCTCCAGGTCCATTCATGTTGCTGCAAATGGCATTATTTCATTCTTTTTAATGCCTGAGTAATAACCTGAGTATATATATGGACCACATATTTTTAAAATTTTTATTGGAGTATAGTTGATTTACAGTCTTGTGTTACTTTCTGCTGTCAGCAAAGTGAATCAGTTATACATATACATATATCCAGTCTTTTTTAGATTATTTTCCCATATAGGTCATTACAGTGTATTGAGCTCCCTGTGCTATATAGTAGGTCCTTATTAGTTGTCTGTTTTATATATAGTAGTGTGTATATGTCAATCCCAATCTCCCAATTTATCCCTCTCTCCCTTTCCCCCCTGGTAACGATGATTGTTTTCTACATGTGTAACTCCATTTCTGTTTTGTAAATAAGTTCACTTGTCTCATTTTTTCTAGATTCCACATATAAGTGATATCATATATGTCTTTGTCTGACTTACTTCACTCAGTATTAAAATCTCTAGGTCTATCCATGTTGCTGCAAATGGCATTATTTTGTTCTTTTTTATGGCTGAATAATATTCCACTGTATATATGTACCACATCTTCTTTATTCATACCTCTGTCGATGGACATTTAGGTTGCTTCCAAGTCCTGGCTGTTGTAAATAGTGCTGCAATGAACATTGGGGTGCATGTGTCTTTTTGAATTATGTTTTTCTCCAGATACAAGCCCAGGAGTGGGATTGCTGGATCATATAGTAGTTCTGTTTTTACATTTTTAAGGAACCTCCATAGTGTTCTCTCTAGTGGCTGCATCAATTTACATTCCCACCAACAGTGTAGGAGGGTTCCCTTTTCTCCACACCCTCTCCAGCATTTATTGTTTGTAGACTTTTTGATGATGGCCATTCTGACTGGTGTAAGGCGATATCTTATTGTAGTTTTAATAATTAGTGATGTTGAGCATCTGTTCATGTGCCTCTTGGCCATCTGTATGTCTTCTTTGGAGAAAAGTCTATTTAGGTCTTCTACCCATTTTTTGATTTGGTTGTTTGAATTATTGATACTGAGATGCATGAGCTGTTTGTAATTTTTAGAGATTAATTCCTTGTCTGTTACATCATTTATAAATATTTTCTCCCATTCTGTGAATTGTCTTCATTTTGTTTATGGTTTCCTTTGCTGTGCAAAAGCTTTTGAGTTTAATTAGGTCCCATTTGTTTATTTTTGTTTGTATTTTCTTTACTCTAGGAGGTGGATTGAAAAAGGTCTTGCTGCAATTTATGTCAGAGAGTGTTCTGCCTATTTTCCTCTAAGGGTTTTATAATATAAGGCCTTACATTTAGGCCTTTAATCCATTTTGAATTTATTTTTGTGTATGGCGTTAAAGAATGTTCTTATTTCATTCTTTTATATGTATCTGTCATTTTTCCCAGCACCATTTATTGAAGAGACTGTCTTTTCTCCATAGTATAGTCTTTCCTCCTTTGTCATAGATTTATTGACCAATCCAGGTGCATGGGTTTATTTCTGGGCTTTCTATCCTGTTCTGTTGATCTATATTTCTGTTTATGTGTGCCAGTATCATACTGTTTTGATGACTGTAGCTTTGTAGTACAGTCTGAAGTCAGGGATCTGATTCCTTCAGCTCCATTTGTCTTCCTCAAGATTGCTTTAGTTATTTGAGGGCTTTTGTGTCTCCATACAAATTTAAAAGTTTTTTGTTCTACTTCTGTGAAAAATGCCATTGGTAATTGGATAGGGATTGCATTGAATCTATAGATTGCCTTGGGTAGTATAATCATTTTAATATTGATTTTCCCAATCCAAGAACATGGTGTATCTTTCCATCTGTTTGTGTCATCTTCAGTTTCTTTCATCAGTGTCTTATAGTTTTGTGTGTACAAGTCTTTTGCCTCCTTAGGTAGGTTTATTCCTAGGTATTCTTTTTGATGTAATGGTAAATGGGATTGTTTCTTTAATTTCTCTTTCTGATCTTCTGTTGTTAATGTATGCTAGAGATTTCTCTGCATTAATTTTGTATCCTGCAGCTTTGCCAGATTCATTAGTGAGCTCTAGTAGTTTTCTGGTAGCATCTTTAGGATTTTCTATGTATAGTATCATGTCACCTGCAAACAGTGACCATTCTTAAAGTATTTTTTAAAGTGCCTGAACCAACAGTTAATTGTCCTGAGAAGGACATTGAGATGTGTCTTGACCTTGTAAAGTCAGGAAACATAAAATGTGCCAAATCTGGAGATTCTGTTCTCTTATATTGCCCAGATTATTTATATATATATATATATATATATATATATATATATATATATAT
>NW_006796330.1:230186-249477 GCF_000442215.2 Lipotes vexillifer
TGCAGTACGCGGGCCTCTCACTGTTGTGGCCTCTCCCGTTGCGGAGCACAGGCTCCGGACACACAGGCTCAGCGGCCATGGCTCATGGGCCCAGCAGCTCCATGGCATGTGGGATCTTCCCGGACCGGGGTACAAACCTGTGTCCCCTGCATCGGCAGGCGGACTCTCAATCACTGCGCCTCCAGGGAAGCCCCCAGATATTTTTGACCTGGATTTGTTAACTTGTGGTATAAAATACTCAAGAAATCTGTACCTAGGAATATTTGCTCAACTAAAAATTCCCTCTACCTTAGAGAAAAATGAAAGTATATTTGCTTTAGTTGTTTTTTCCTCAACTCTGTAGAAGATAACATCTGTTATATAAATAAAATTTGTGAAGACATTACTGTGGATGGTTAGGATTTTTCTAATATGTTTAAACTGAAACTAGAACCTTTTCAAGCAGTTCAAGATGAAAATTTGTGCATTTATGATGCAATCAATGAGATCTTTTCAGCTCAACTCATGCCAGGAGATATTTCTTCTTGTCTACTTGGTGGACAAGTTTTGCTTTGCCATGATTAATTTTTTAGCTCGTGTTTATGTTTAAAATTAGTTAATTATAAAGAAAATGCATGTGATGCACAAGTAACTGAGGCCCATTCTAGGAGATAAAAGGTGAATTTATTCATTCACTCATTCATTTTGGATTTTTTCCATATATTCAGTAATATGTGAATAATTATATATGAATTCTTAATAAGTTTCAGGCACTTTCCTAAGTTCTGGTCTTACAATATTGAATAAAAAGAAAGTGGTCTCAGATCTCATGGGTTTAGAAGCTTTGATAAATGAATAAAGTTGAATGAATTAATGATATAAATTCATTTTAATTTTTTCTATATGAAAATATTAGGGACCAACAGTATTAAATAGAATATGGTGAATGGTTGAGAATTTCATCCGTTGCATTTTAAAACTAACATTGTTTTCTAAAAATGAAAGAACGTTACATAACCAAAGCATAGTGAGCCTTTTTGTTAGTTAACACAGCTTGTGAAGCACTAACCCAATTAGAGGCCCAAGAGTACTGTTAAATTTAAGAACTAAGATTCCAGCTGCCATACTCTGTCAAGAATCCAGATGGTGCTTTTGGAAGAACACATTTTCAGTAATTTGGCATCATTGAATTCCATCATTAGTGAAGCAAGATCTTCATAAATTGAGTGGATTGTGTTATACCAAGAGTTTTAATGTATTTATTTTTACCACATTGAAACTATACAAAATAGGAATATGTATACTTAAGATGGAACAACTTTCGAAGGAAAGTTAATATGTGTTAGTCTTGAAACTGCTTCCTTTGAAACTCATTGAAATGTCGTGAAGGCAAATGTTGCATCATATTGATCATTGTGTCCCAAATTTTGAGCTGCTTTTTTAGTTGTTTAACATAGCCCAATACTCTTTCAGGTAGGTGATCCAGTCCTAGGAATATGGGAACACTGATTGTATCGGTACAATTTGGAGTGAGGTTAGCATAGTCCTGTTGTGATCCCATGCAAGCATCACACATTGATCTCCCTCTTCTATTGTCTTTGAAATGCCTGAAGCTCTGATGTAATTCCAGCTGAAATTTTTACTCCTCTCAAGCTGCCTTGATGTTCACAGTGTTCTTCAGAATGTCAAAGGGCTCCCACATATCCCTAGCTGCCCGTTTTTCTTTACTCACTGTTTATTCAATGATTTTATTGAAGGATTCCAGACTCTATAAACTTAATTTTCACATTCACTGTGATACTTTTTATTTCTTCCTGTGGGTCTGTGTTACTAGTTGAACAACTTTTACCATCCATTATGGATCTAAACAATTCTCTAAGAAGTATGTAAATAAATGGCTTGAAAGAAGCCATAACCAAACGATGGTGTACTCAACCAATGCCAGAGAGCATAGGAGGGCACTAAGAAGTAAAGATTATTGGCAGAATGTGTTATAACACTGTGGCAGTTTCCACAGGAAGCAGACTCTGAGATGGAGATTAGTCTACAGGTGTTTTATTAGGGAACATTTCTGGGATCAACACCAAGGGAAAGAAGGGACAGAAGCAGGAGTGGGTTAAGGGAAAAATTGTCAGGAACTCTTCACGGAGGCTTCAGCCGGCTCCACAGCTTGTGAAATGGGAAGCACCTTTTAGAATTGTACTCAGTTGGGGCAAGGGCCCCAGGGGTTCATATCCCCATGTCTGACCAGTCATTGGATGTGACTTGACTGTTCTCAGATGGCTTACAGCTGAAGCCTTTCTTTCAGCAGCACTCCCCACAGTAAGTCCTCAGTCCTAAAGGAAGATCTGTGATGCCTGGAGGTATCTGTTCCAAATACTCCTTGGCCAATATTATCCAGTGAAATATTCAACGCTACCACTCACTGACTGAGAGCCTGAAATAGTACTCAGAGAATGAGAAGAAATAAATATCAGTGTTATTTCACGGATTTGTTTCATACACACAGATACATACATGCATATAAATATATATTTGTATATTTTTATCTAAAAATCATTTTAGTATATTGTTTAACTGTCACTTTTAGTTGTGAATTATATATTCAAATGAACTTATAACTTCATAATCTTGGATGAACAGCACATATTTAAATGGCTGCAAGCACTTCATTACTAGTCTTGTGAAACTTTAAAATATTTCTGCCTCTTTGTCATGCATTTTTCTTTTTCAAAATTTTTTTTTTTTAATTTTCTAAAATGATGAAATTATCAAGCAGAAATTCTGTGACATTTTAAGGTATCAGACCTTAAAAGTGACATGTAATCCACCATGCCAATTTAACAATGGACTCCAGCAATCTTTCAGTCTGATACTTAGACCACCACTGGTTTCAATTAGTTCCAATTTAATGGCAGTCATTCTTTTTTAACATGATCTGATTTAGTGAGGAATGACTGGACTAAGTACCAATTCACCTAAGATCGGCCAACAAATAGTAAACAGATGGTAACAGCTTTGACTGGATTTAGATTTAAATATGGGCTAGAAATCAAATAATGACTGTACCATAGAAATTTCTATGCTTTTATTGAATTCACTTAATATCTGTTGCTCCCTAGGTACGTGTTCAAGATATATTTTTTAGGTTTGGAAAATTATTAATGAAACTCTTATTAAAATGTCACCATTTTGTTTATATGTAGATACATATATATACATGAAGTTATATCATAAATATATACATACATAAATTGCTGAAAAGTTTTAATTTAGATAAGCTAAAAATAATTTTAGAATATGAAACATATATTTGAAACTTTGCTTAGTCATCTTTTAAATTAGTAGTCGATATACATAATACCGTTTTGGTATGGGTGAAATTAATGATGTTAGCTCATTTGGGCTCAGGATTCACTGAGTCTAAATATAAACCATTTAACATGGACACTAGAATGTTTCTCCATATGGGCAAGGACATTATCTTCCTGTCCATTGCTGTGCATTCAGCACCTAGCCCAGTGCTTGTTTAATTTTAAGCTCAAAAAATATTTGTCAGATAAGTGAAAAGATGTATATTTGTGACATTTATTAAATCTGTCAATATACTTTATATTTGTGTACATTCTTTTAAATAATACAGAATTTGCTGAATAATATTTAGCTCTAGGGTGTGGACAGAGGTGAGTGTATTAGGAGTATATATTCTCTTCCAGAACTTATTTATTGCTGGTCAAACTATAAAACTAAAAATATCTTTTTGAAATGAATTTATGTAAGTTATGGCACAAATAAGTGCATTCATTTCCTGGGTCTAAATTAATCTTGAAAATAAGTAGATATCTTTGCATCATTTAAAGGTACCATATTTCTTTAATATTTTAAATACTGTGTTACATGTTAAAGGACTCAACATAATGTCATTGGAGATGTTCTTCATAATTCTTTTAAAACATACTAAATGATATTCTATCTGCATCATTAGGTTACCGTACAGCACTGTCCTTTGAGAATATGGTTTTGCTATCATTTCTAGTTGTAATTACTTCTCACAAAAACTGTACAGGCTTATTGAAATGACTTGATGTGTGAAGGTTGAGAAGACAATGCCTACGATCACTGTAAGTATCTGCAGCTTGATCGCACGGCGTGCTTATTTCACATAGGCTCACTCTTACAAGGTGCCATATTTCTGGGTATGATTTTTTAATCCTCTCCAGCATTTATAGTTTCTCTATAAAAGTCTGAAGTTTGAGATTTCTTGTAACTCAAAGTTTCTCAACCTCGACACGTCTGTCATTTTGGGCCAGATAATTATTTGCTTTATGGGGGTACACTGCATTGTAGGATGTTTAGAAATACCTATTTTCTCCATTTACTGGATGCCAATAGCAACTTCCGCCTCAGTTGTGAAAATCAAGTGTCTCCAGATATTGTCAAACGTCACGTGAAGGCAGAATCACCCCTGGTTGAAAACTACTGCGTGACTTTCTCTTTAGGGCATGCGTGAGTGTGTGTACAGTAGGATTTTCAGGGGAATGTTATTTAGTGTTTACAAATTTTGCCAGGCTAAAAATTAAGAATGAAATGTCAAATGCCGCTCAGTCTAAAGAGAGGTGCCCCAGAGCTACCCAAGATGGGGACCAGGCACCTTGCCCAAGGGCTTTCTTTGGAGGCAGAACTAGCTGTACTTTCCCACACGTCACCCTAGTCATCCTCTCCCCACATACTGGTCGATAGGAAAAGGGAATAATCAGATGGGTGATTCCTGCACAGATGGGAATGCAGAGCTTCTGAAAAGCTTGCTCACTCAGGAAACTGCTGGGGGGGCTCCATGAGAGCTTCTGAAGCATCTGCCTGTGCACTGGGAGGGAGTTCTATGAGAAGGTAGGATAAATAGTCAAGTGGCTTGACCAGTCACTTACTGATTCTAATGTTTGACTTACACATAAGAGTTATTTGAAGATTCTTATCTCGTGTTTTTGTTTCTTTGCTAGTTTGTTTTTGGGTGTGTTTGTGTGTATTTTCATTTCATTTGTGCAAATACCAAAGAGTAAACTTTCTAGATCAAGGAGTGATAGGTGTACATTTAACTTTAGAAGAAACGGCCAGAGCTTTTTCCAGCAGGCAGCAAAGCCTTCTCTTCGTGAGACAGTTAACATCACCATGTTAGGCTTTGGTTTCTTTCTCCTCTCTGCCTTCAAACATGGGAGCAACTCGAGCCAGAAGGATGGTAGAAGAATATCTGCATATTTAGAATCAGGCATAAGATTGGAAGTTTTAAATGGATCGGACCAAGTTTAATTGACAAAACTAACTAGAAATTAGTAAAATCTGTCACAAATAATACTATAGTACAGGAGGTGAAGATATGACAAACCACAGTATTGGGTAAAAATAAAATTCTTCTATATTTATGCCTCAGAGTTAAAACTATGGAATAAACTTGTTTCACACAGTACACACACACACACACACACACACACACACACACACACATGCTAGTGTATATGTGACAAAGCTCACATATACAGTCAAAATTCAGAAGTGAAGCATTAAAATCTTTTTTTTTTTTTTTTAAACAGATCTTAGCTTAGCTTTGGAGCTGCCATTTCTTCTCATGGAGTAAAAAACCAGAAACAAAACTACCTGATAAGCATGACTCTTTAAATTTAAAGCTCTGTCACTGTGGGGTTAAAATTATTTTTAGGTAAAATTAACTCAAATTTAATAATCAAACCCAACCAATTTAAGACTAATTTTTTCTCTCTTCTTACTTCTTCTCTACCCAGAGTGAGGCAAATGAAGTGTTCAGGGCATCTGAACACTGACAGCCCTGATATCAGCGAAGGGGCATCGGGTCCATGGAGGCCGTGGTCTGTGGTCATGCTTAGTTGTACAATCATGCTTAAAATTTTAGTGTCATCCTGCAGCCTCAGTCTATGTGCTGCTCAAGTCTCCACAGCTGATACGTTGCAGGTAAATGAGCTCTCAGGGAGCCCAGAACTGTTCCCTAATAATAGCCTCAACCAGTGCTTCATAGTATCACTGGTAGCTGAACTCAGCTCTGTCCTTCCCCTGGTTCCCTAACTTTAAGCTGTACATGCAGAAACTTCTTATATATAGTCCAGCTTTGGGCAAAGTTTTAGTTTCTAAAAATTTTAACTCAGGCCTTCATAGGCGTGCTTCAAATTAGTTTGTTTAACAAATACCAGGTGACATTTTTCTTTTAGAGTTATTGCTAATGCTGATGGCAAGTTTTCTTATATTGGCCTGGCCAAAAAGTTCGTTCGGGTTTTTCCACAACATCTTTGAAAAACCCGAACGACCTTTTTGGCCAACCCAATATTTGAGCTCCACTTGATAAATCCCTTATATATACAACTTCTTTACAAGTTTAACCATGTAGTCAAACAGACATTTTCAGGATCTGTTAATCATTAAAGTACCATTCCACCATTATTTGAAGCCCCCCACCAAGTTTTGTTATATCTGTTTTCCACTCAGCACCTAATTTTGCAATGCAACAGCATTTAGAAGATGGATTTTACAAAACTCAAAGGTAAATGATACACATAAGTAAATACACTAAAGTAAGAAATTTATAACATTTATTATATGAAAATTACAACACTATTAAAAGCAAAGCAATGTGTCCTTTATCATGCTGTTTGCCCTGAAAAAAAATGACTTCTAAAGAAATAAAAGGATTAGATATAGGAAGAGAGATCAGAAGGACATGATGACTATAACTGTTTTATATTCTTAAAGCATTTATGACAATAAGGTATTCAGTATATCATCAGCATTCCCAATGTTAATTATTCATAAAACAACTTTGGCATCCATCCAACTATAAATGTAATTAATTTGCTTCTGTCCTTCAAATACAAAATAAAATCCATGTTGTAATTTTTTCCTCAAGAAAAAAAATGAATTTTAATTTTTTCAAAGAATCAATTCTAATTTTTCCTACTAAGGTATTTGTCAAATATAACACATAATTATTAAGAATATTTTTTGTTAATTTTTCAATCATTGACTAATAATATCTTATCCTTGTGCTTGCTTCAGCAGCACATATACTAAAATTGGAACAAGGCCGAGAAGATTAGCATGGCCTTGTGCAAGAATAATAGTCTATCCTTTTAAGGAAAAAACTTCATGGAAATTAAAATTGGATAAGATGTGTTAGAAAATACTGGATTATTTAAAAATTATAAGTACATATTTCAGTTAGCTCCGTTGCCTATTTTTTTTTGCTTCTTATAGTACAGAGGCATACCTCTAAGATATTGTGGGCTTAGTTAGTTCCAGACCATTGTAATAAAGTGAATATTGCAATAAAGTCAGTCATATATATTTTTTGGTTCCCAGTGCATATAAAAGTTATGTTTACACTATGCTGTTGTCTATTGTATGCAATAGCATTATATCTAAAAGACCAATATACGTACCTTAATTAAAAACATTTATTGCTAAAAAAAATGCTAACCATCTGAGCCTTCAGTGGTTCCTCATAGTACCATCAAAGATGACTAATCACAGATCACCATAACAAATATAATAATAACGAAAGGGTGAAATATTGAGAGAATTACCAAATGTGACACAGAGACAGTAAGTAAATGCTGTTGGGTAAATGGCACCGATAGACTGAATCAACACAGGGTTGCCGCAAACCTTCAATTTGTAAACTGCAATACCTGTGAAGCACAGTAAAGCAAAGTGCAATAAAACGACGTATGCCTGTAATGTTCTCCATAATTTTGGTTATTCTTAAGCACTGATGAGAGCATTGCTGTCTTATTTATATCGGTGTTTGCTATACAATTGTTTTGACTTTTGTATATGCTTAAAATTTTTTACACAAAAATATTTGAAAACTGTTTTGTTCACATTGTGGAAATATTCTGGATCTCATTTTTGCTGTGTAATGATATTACCATTAACTTAGCAGCTTGAAACAGCACAAGTTTATTTTCCCAATGTCAGTGGTCAAGTATCTAGGTATGATTTAGTTGAGTTTTCTGTTTCAAGGTCTTACAAGTCTGTTATCAAGGACATGCTGGTTAGGGCGGTGGTGTCATCTGAGGTTCAACTGAGGAAGGATGCACTTCCAAGTTCATATGGCTGTTGGCAAGATTCAGTTCCTTAAGATGTGTCATCCTGAGATCTTTAGTCACCTGCTTGCTGTTGGCTGGAAGCCACATTCAGTTCCTTATCATTTGGACCTTTCCATAGAGCAGCTGAAATGCCAGCAAGGGTGAGAGTTAGCAGAGACAGTTTTCTAATAAGACAGAAATTGTGAGTTATGATCTTAATCTATATTCCTCTTTTTGTACCATTTCTGTACTGTTTTGATTAGTGTAGCTTTGTATTATAAAGTCAGGGAGCCTGATTCCTCCAGCTCCGTTTTTCTTTCTCAGAATTGCTTTGGCTATTCGGGGTCTTTCGTGTTTCCATACAAATTTTAAAATTTTATGTTCTAATTCTGTGAAAAATGCCATTGGTAATTTGATAGGGATTGCACTGAATCTGTAGATTGCCTTGGGTAGTATCGTCATTTTTGACAATATTGGTTCTTCCAATCTAAGAACATGGTATATCTCTCTGTCTGTGACATCTCATCACCTTTGGCGTATTCTCTGATTAGAAGCAAGTCATGGGTCCCACCCACACTTAAAGACAGGAGATTGCACAGGGCATGAATACTAGGAGATGAGGAAAATGGGAAGCTATTTTACAATCTGTCTTTCAAGCCAATTAACAATTTATTTTCATTGAAGTAATTTCATAATAGTTATGTTTATGTGCAACTTCAGCTCCCAGAGTACATACGGTATGTAGTCCTTGAATATTCACTGGTATGGTCTGTGGGTAAGTTCACCTGTAGGAAATGCATTATTTCATCTATTTTCTGGTTAAAGGGGATGAGACATAACTTGGTTTGACTAATGATTATGTGTCATGTATTGGCATAGGGATTTTAATTAGGTCTTATTTAATCAGTATGGATATTGCAAAATTTATCTTTTTACATCTGGCTACAAGGAATCAAATAAATTCATGCATATGTACATGGATAAGTAAACAAAATATAAATAGCTGCCCTCCTTTGGCAATAAAAATGTCGGGTAGGATGAAAGAAAGAAGTTGGACTAAAAACAGACTTGTAAACAAATGAGATATTTGAGAGCTCAAGGCCTTTTAAGACTAAGGATTCTAATCTCCCATCATTTTGTGAAGTCTCATACATATGTTTTATATGGTGTTCATGATTAAATTACAAAAGACTTCATAAGTTTACCTTTAAATCTATTGGAGATGTTTGGCAAATGAAATTTGTGGGAAATGAGAAAAGGTGGAATGAGTTTAAAATCTGGCAAGAAGAAGAAAAATTACAAAAGACTTCATAAGTTTACCTTTAAATCTATTGGAGATGTTTGGCAAATGAAATTTGTGGGAAATGAGAAAAGGTGGAATGAGTTTAAAATCTGGCAAGAAGAAGAAAAGAGAGTAACTTGTGTGTGGCAAGATTCCAGGAACTTTGAGGCAGAAGTAATAAAGGCTGCCCGAAATTCATGGAAATTACAAGAAAGCCTTGGGCATTTCACAGAGGGCATCTAAAAGATGAAGGTAACTTTTTGATGACTCAAGCTCAAATTTACAATGATTCTATAGGGGGGAATATGAATCTCTCTCTCATAATGAAACATAATCTCAAGGAAGACAATGATTTACCTAAGATGCCCCAGTTAGTGATTACAGGAGTAGGACTCATACTTGGGTGAGTCTAACTACATCAGATGTACCTTCCACTGCAATCTGGATGGATGCCACAGGGGGAGGGAACTGGAAACAGCTGTAACGGTTCAAGGAAGGTTGTATCGTAATCTCGTATGTGTGTGTGTACGTGGTATATGACTCAAACAGTGAAAATATAAATGGTAGTCAATAATCAAACAGTAAATATTTTTGAGGACCAAGCCTTACAGGGCAGTGAAGTTACAATAACTTAGTATGTACATCCATTTAAAAATAATTACTATAAAACCTTAGTGTGAAAAAGTGACAAAACTCAAACAGTTCAAACAAAGGCTGCTTTTGGCATGTGATGTAAGGCTATGTAAGGCTTTACAAATAATTGTATTCAAATATTTAATTAAAATAGAATTAAATTTAAGACTAAAGGACCTAACTCTTATTACATAGGCAAGTCACGACTGTTACATACATTTTTCATCCAGGACAAATTGTAAAATACTATAATGCATTTCTCTTTAGCTCTGTTAAAATTTTTTGGCAAACGATATGTAGCTATTAATAAAGAAGGATTTTATAGAAATCTGACTTCCCAAAATAAATGTGTGCTTGTAAAAATCAGAACTCTGAACACCATTTGAGCAATTAAAGGAAATAACTTATTAATTCAGAAGAAAAACTTGCATAAATGTGAACTGGTGTGTGGAGAATAATTAAATTGTAATTCCAAAAGGTTAATGTAGTGATTTACTTGTCCTGATTTTTTAATTTAGATAATAGTGCAGATTTTTGCAATATGGCAAACCAGTGCATGATTTATGTTCCAGTACATATGGGAATTGTACATCTGTGCTAAGGTTTTTTGTATGTTACTCTACAATTATTTGATATCAATATTTTTACATACTGCATGCCAAATTGTATTAGCATTTAGGTTTCAAAAGTTTTAAACTATTCTGAGTGCAACAACAATACAATTTATATATAAACTGATGAATGTCCTTGTAAAAGAGCAAACAGTGAATTTATTATGCTCTATAGTGTCGTAACAGATATTTAATTTTCCTTATTTACCACTCAAAGTCCCACTTTATTTTGGGCACAATTTCTCAGGCAAATTTTGATCATTTCTTTTACCTTATTTTACATTTTTTCTTTTTCCAAATTGACAATAGTATTAATCAGGTTCCTAGAAAAAAATGAAAAAAAAAAAAACTTTATTTACCATATTGAACTATAAAATTTCACAACTAAAATTAAAATTTATAATGTGTTGTTATAATTACAGTATATATTTTAATTCCTCTTATGCTATTGTTATTACCCTACAGTTGAGACTGGTAAGTACCTGTTAGTTTATACACTGTACTTCTAAAAGGTAGACATGCATAGTGTTTAAATTTGTATACTGGTATATGTTGTATAAGTACAATGTGATTTGGAAATAAATTTGCATTTGAAGACCTTTTGCTAAAAAATAGTATTTGAGAACCAGTTTTATTACTTTCATAAGGAATGCATTTTTAAGTGTTCTTAAAGCATTTATCTGATAAAATGCACTAGATAATATTCTTTTTGAAAATTCTAGAATATTATTGGAGAGTATCTTAAATCATGTTAACTATATTGACCAATCTATTTGGCAATTTAATAGCTTAAATTTTTAATGTAATGTTTAATGATGGTTGTGTTACTGACCAGGGTTCTTGGCGTCCTTAGCGTCCTTAACAGAAACAGATAAGAGGCCAGATGAGAAACTCAGGCAAGGCTCTACTGGGATTTGTGCTGCAGCATGAGGGAGGAAAAACAAACAACAGGTTCCCTTGCTCTCTCCCTGATGAGGGGGTGCGGGAAGGGGACCAGCTGGTTCCTTATATGGGATGAGGGTAGGGGGCGGGTCCAGAGGTCAAGCTAGAGGAGTGGCTTAGGTGGTCTGCCCTCCTGCTTGGTGGTGCTGTGTGCAGGGGGTATGCGCAGTACACAGCTTTTGCTCCCAGCTCCTCAGTAGTGGCAGTTGGGTTTTTGGTCTTTTTGTATCTTAAGAGTTCGTAATTTGCCCCAACTGTGCATGCATGCAGTTATTTTTAGTCCCTTATGGTGTCTGTATTTTGTTGCTGGAGATGTTTGTTCAGGTGCAAGAACTGCAGCAAAGGGTCCCAGTCTGTCTCATTCCCCCTTGAGGGATTCTACACACCTTTTTCTTAAGGGGCCAAAGGTCTCTTCTGAAATTTCTTCATGCTGGACATGGGCTGCAGACCCAGCCTACCCTAGAGGTATAGACGTCCCTTACTGACTGTTCCAAGGAACTGTAGCTACCTGGGCCACCTCCTCTGGAATGGGTTGAATTCTTTGAACCATGAGTCTTATTTGAAACTGTTGGAGCCTAGAAGACACGAACTTAACCAAAAGATTAAACAAACAAGGGCCGAAAAGGAGAACAACAATAGCCACTAAAGGGCCTAGAAAGGGAAGCAACCAGGTTACCTTAGGGCTTCCTTTCCTGCGGACCAGACAGTGGAAGCGATATCACCCCTGCTAAAATTGTGAAGCCGTTCTGCTTGGGTGTGTATTTCCTTAACATGAACTTCTACCTGTCCTGTCGCATTGAGCCAGGTGCAGCAGAAAGTATTAGTTCTCACACAAACTCCACCTTGTTCTGCCAGAAGGTAATCAAGAACTACACTAGCCAAAGGAAAAAGAGAGGTCATGTTAAGGCTTGTCCTGTTTCCTCACATAACCAAGCTGTCTGGTGAGATTTCTCGGTGTTGCTTTATGGTAGGTAAAGCCTCCCCAGAGCTGCTAGTCCTGTGGCCAGCCCTGCCCCCGTTAGGATCATTCCTCGTGCTCTCTGGGTTCGGTGGTGAGCTGGAATGGTCCTGTTATAGATAAAAATACCTCTTATCCCTATTGTCCCTATAGTGCACCCTCCTATGAAATGGACAATGCATTTACAGGCTATAGCTTGGCTGGAAAAGGACAGGGCCTGGCCATAATTCCATAACATATGATGGTTTGGGTGTCTGAAGAGGAAAATAAACCCTTCAGGGGTGCAGACCTGAATGTCTGTCTCATGGCTGTTAAGAGTGGACAGTTCTTGAAGGATATAACTGTTGTTAGTACTTAAACAATTAGGGAACAGCAGACCATTAAGCTGATAATTAAGTGTATAAAGCTCTGCAACATTTTTTAACAAGATGCTCATGTATGATCCTGCTGACCCCATCAGAGGGTCACACTCCATAGGCCAGATCACTATTTGCCTGGAATTCCACAGGTGGGTTGAACTGGATTGACCAGGGGGATGGGACATTTCCTTCCCACCACTCACATTCCCCTTCCATGGTGTTTAGGGAGACTGGGCCATAGTTTGAAACAGGGCACCAGTGGGTAAGGTTGTAGGTACAGTTTATCCCTGTATAAGCGGCAGGATATCTGGTGTCATTATATCTTGGAGGGGTTCTCAGGGCATGTGAAATAAATGCTATTTGTGCAATTTAACATAGTGTGCCCCACACCTCGGGTCCAGCTGTATGGGGGTAGTCACGTTAAAGCATTGGAATCGCACCCTGGAACTGCGCACCCTGGAACTGCGCACCCTGTCAACTGTGACTAGCAGAGGTCGAGGGGGTGGCAGTTGTTCCTGATTTAGGTCCTTAATTACCACTGGACACAGCCGCTTCAGGGGAAATGCAAGAGGACCAGTAGCCAGCTGGGGGTGTTGATGGCATATCCAGCATTCTTTTAAATATTTTCTTGCCACTGTCCCCTCGTTACAGGGACTAGTAAGGTGGATAAAGTCAATGGGAGGAGCATTTCTGTGGGACAGTGTTTCCCTTAAACCCAGCATGGACAAAGGAGCTCCTTCCCTGGTGGCAGTGGCTGAGCAAACTGGTGGAATGCAAGCAAGAGTACAATAGCAAGAATGGCAAAAGTGCAACGCCCCGTCATTTTACTTATCTGTCGATGGTACCTGTATTCTGAATAGGTATCTCAGATTCTTCTACTGGCTCGAGGGTGTACTGTTCTTCTCTTGTGACCTGCAGGGTCTTTGGAGGTAAAAGCTTTTGGTCTGGTTAAATGTATCCAACCTAGCTATCCCTTGCAGTTTGACACCAAGGGGGGAGGCTAAAATTGCTTTATAGGGCCCCTTCCATTTTGGCAATAATTCACCTTTGGGGGACCCCTCTTTCCAGGTTTTAAGAATAACTTGGTCCCCAGGGTTTATATGGGAAGGATAAGCTTCAGAAACAATCTTAGAGTGTCAGGAAGGGGCTATCTGGGGAGTGAGTCTTAGTAAATACAAAACTCAACAGAATTTGATATCCACTGAAACAATCGTTTTCTCTCTAAAATACCCTATTTACCAAATATATCCAAATTAAGATTAATTTGTCTGCAAATTAAGCCTGATTTCAATAAACTTGGCTTGATTACTTATGTAAGTGTAATTTATCACATGGGTCCTTTAAATTGGCTGTGTTAGAAATTTTTATAAGGAATTTCAGACTAAAGTTTTAAAAGGCTGCTCAGGGCCAGGAAAGCAATGCCAAGGGCTTATCACAGATTCTGCTTTACAGATTTGGATGAATTCCTCTCTTTTTGAGGTGTCTGAAAAATACCTTGAGATTCCTGCACTCGTTAGGAGGTGGCCTTTCTTATTTACCCAATAAAGCTGCTGGGAATATGAGTTTCCAATTTCTGGAGGGATCAAGTAGAGGGAAAAAATAAATGTTTCAATTCTACTTAGGGATGTAGGTTTATGAACCTGCTCTAAATTATAATTAGCTTGAAAGGGTTTCCTTATATCTGGAAAATGCAGATTAAAAGGCAGTAATATTTTAGAAGACCTAAATAGACATTTCTCCAAAGAAGACATACAGATGGCCGAGAAATGCAAATCAAAACTACAGTGAGGTACCAACTCACACCAATTAGAATGGGTGCCATCAGAAAATCTACAAACAAACAACCAGTGCTGGAGAGGGTGTGGAGAAAAGGGAACCCTCTTGCACTCTTGGTGGGAATGTAAATTGATACAGCCACTATGGAGAACAGTATGGAGGTTCTTTAAAAAACTAAAAACAGAATTACCATATGACCCAGCAATCCCACTACTGGGCATATACCCAGAGAAAACCATAATTCAAAAAGACACATGCACCCCAATGTTCCTTGCAGCACTATTTACAATAGCCAGGTCATGGAAGCAACCTAAATGCGCATCGACAGACAAATGGATAAAGAAAATGTGGTACATACATACAATGGAATATTAGCCATAAAAAGGAATGAAATTGGGTCATTTGTTGAGACGTGGATGGATCTAGAGACTGTCATACAGAGTGAAGTAAGTCAGAAAGACAAAGACAAATATCGTATATTAACGCATATATTGGGAACCTAGAAAAATGGTACAGATGAACTGGTTTGCAGGGCAGAAATTGAGACATAGATGTAGAGAACAAACATATGGACACCAAGGGGGGAAAGCGGCAGGGGGTGGGGGTGGGGGTGTGATGAATTGGGCCATTGGGATTGAATTGTATACACTGATGTGTATAAAATTGATGACTAATAAGAACCTGCTGCATAAAAAAAATAAAATTCAAAAAACAGTAATATTTTAGACAAAAGTGAAAATTATAACCATCAGTTTAATAAACCCATGTAATTAACAGTTTTAGAAAGCCATCAGGTTTACCCAGTTCAGTGGTGTGATATGAAAGTTACCAAAAACCTGTACTTGTCAAGAAACCCTTTCTATGAATCTTCCTGGAGATGAAGCATTTTTACAAAGCATCAGCTTATCTTTCTATGAATGACAGAAGACTAAAAGGTCACAGTTAGACACCTGATCACAAAGCAATTGACAAAGAAACTTGATTATAATAACTAGAATTCTGACTGGTAACATTTTATCAGGACATACCAGATTTTAAGGAAATCCATAATATTTTTAGAATATCTATATTAATAACATTCGCCCATATGATACAACCTAAGAAGATTTAGTACTCATTTGACAATGATTCCCATGTAATTTAACATACCAAATGAACCCAGTTAGTTTAGGATTTCTCTTTGGGATGGTCCAGGGTCCCTCTGAAGCACCCCAAAGTTAGTTAGCAAAAGGTCAAAATTTTAATTAGAATTTGACATTTGGGAAGTCTGTCAAAAATATCAAAATAATTTAAAACACCTGATCAGATAGGATCATGTCTCTGTGAAACAATTCTGATCCATTTAACCAGTGACAAAGATTTCAAGGGCAAATAGGGACAGTTTATTTAAAGGCAAAGAAATTTGCATAATCTGCTGTCAGAAGCAGCATTCCAAGAAAACTCTGTGCTCTTAAGAGAGACACCAGCTCACAGCACTTCAGCCTGAGATTCCAGGTGCAGTCATCTTAAATTGAGGTGGTGTGAGCAGCTTTTCTGCACAGTGTCCACCAAAGTGTGGTGTCAACGCAGCAGTTCTATGCTGGGAACTCTAATCTGACATGTTAGGTGCAAGACCTCTGCACCCTAAGTGTACTATACACAAGGGCAAGTGAGTCCACTACATTACAGAAAGAGAACAATCTGGAGCCCAGAGGGTGGAGACAAGATGGCAGAGTACAAGGACTTGAGCTCACCTCCTCTCATGAAAACATCAAAATCACAACTAAGCGCTGAACAAACATCAACAAAAAAGTCTGGAACCTATGAAAAAAGATATTCTACATCCAAAGACAAAGAAAAAGCCACAGTGAGATGGTAGAAGGGGCACATTCATGATACAATCAAATCCCATACCTGCTGGGTCGGTGACCCAAAAACTGGAAGATAACTATATCACAGACGTTCTCCCAAAGGAGTGAGAGTTCTGAGCCCCACATCAGGCTTCCTAGTCTGGGGGTCTGGCATCGGAAGGAGGAGCTCCCCAGAGCATTTGGCTTTGAAGGCCAGTGGGGCTTGACTGCAGGAACTCCACAGGACTGGAGGAAACAAACTCCACTCTTGGAGGGCACACACAAGGTCTCATGTGCACCAGGACCCAGGGAAATAAATAAACAGTGACTTCACAGGAGCCTGGGCCAGACCTACCTGGTGGTCTTGGAGGGTCCCTGTAGAGGTGGGGTTGGGGGGTGTGGCTCACTGTGGTGACAAGGAGACTGGTGGTGGAGGTACTGGGGAGTACTCATTGGTATGAACTCTCCTGGAGGTGGCCATTTTGACACCAAGACCAGGGCCTACCCAACAGCCTACAGTCTCCAGTTCTGGGGTGTGTCAGGCCAAACAAGCAACAGGGCAGGAATATAGTCCCATCCATCAACAGACAGCCTGCCTAATGTTTTCCTTAGCCTAGAGCTGACTCTAAACACACCCCTTGAGATGGCCCTGCCCACCAGAGGAACAAGACCCAGCTCCACCCGCCAGTGGGCAGACACCAGTCCCTCCAACCATAACTCCCGATAATAAAGGCCATATATGACAGACTCACAGCTAACATCATACTCAATGGTGAAAAGCTGAAATCATTCCCTCTAAGATCAGGAACAAGGCAACGATGTCCACTCCCACCACTTTTACTCAACATAGTTTTAGAAGCCCTAGCCATGGTAATCAGAGAAGAAATAGAAATAAAATGAATCCAAATTGGAAAAGAAGGAGTAAAACCATCACTGTTTGTAGATGGCATGATACTATATATACAAAATACTAAGGATGCTACCAGGAAACTACTAGTGCTTATCAATGAATCTGGTAGAGTTGCAGCATACAAAATTAATACACAGAAATCTCTTACGTTCCTGTACACTAACAATGAAAGACCAGAAAGAGAAATTCAGGAAACAATCCCTTTTATCATTGCATCAAAAAGAATAAAATACCTAGGACTAGTCCTACCTAAGGAGGCAAAACACCTGTACTCCAAAAACTATCAGACACTGATGGAGGAAATCAAAGATGACACAAATGGATGGAAAGATAGACCATGTTCTTGGATCAGAAGCGTCAATATTGTCAAAATGACTAGACTACTCAAGGCCATGTACAGATTCAGTGCAACCCCTATCAAATTACTGATGGCATTTTTCACAGAACTAAAACAAAAAAATTTTAAATTGGTATGGAAACACAAAAGACCCTGAATAGCCAAAACAATCCTGAGAAAGAAAACAGAGCTGGAGGAATCAGGCTCCCTGACTTCAGACTACACTACAAAGCTACAGTAATCAAAACAGTATGGAACTGGTGCAAAAAGAGAAGTATTGAGCAATGGAACAGGATAGACAGCCCCAAAATAAACCCATGCCCCCTGGGGTCAATTAATCTATGACAAAGGCAAGAATATACAATGGAGAAAAGACAGTCTCTTCAATACATGGGGCTTGGCAAACTGGACAGCTACATGTAAAAGAATGAAATTAGAACATTCTGTAACACCATACACAAAAATAAACACAAAATGGATCAAAGGCCTACATGTAAGGCCAGACACTATAAACCTCTTAGAGGAAAACCTAGGCAGATCACTCTCTGACATACATTGCAGTGGTATCTTTTTGGAACCACCTCCTAGAGTAATGAAAATAAAAACAAACATATGGGACCTAATTAACCTTAAGAGCTTCTGCACAGCAAAAGAAACCATAAACAAAACAAAAAGATAACCCGCAGAATGGGAGAAAATATTTTCAAACAAAGCAACAGACAAGGGATTAATCTCCAAAATTATACAAATAGCTCATGCAGCTCTATATCAAACAAACAAACCAATCAAAAAAATGGGCAGAAGATCTAAATAGACATTTCACCAAAGAAGACATACAGATGACCAAGAGGCACATGAAAAGATGTTGAACATAACTAATTCTCAGAGAAATGCAAATCAAAACTACAGTGAGTGGGGCTTCCCTGGTGGCGCAGTGGTTGGGAGTCTGCCTGCTAATGCAGGGGACATGGGTTCGAGCCCTGGTCTGGGAAGATCCCACATGCCGCAGAGCAACTAGGCCCGTGAGCCATAACTACTGAGCCTGCGCGCCTGGAGCCTGTGCTCTGCAACGGGAGAGGCCGCGATAGTGAGAGGCCCGCGCACTGCAATGAAGAGTGGCCCCCGCTCGCCGCAACTAGAGAAAGCCCTCGCACAGAAACGAAGACCCAACGCAGCCAAAAATAAATAAATAAATAAATAAAAAGCCAAGCATTTGAAGAATGCAAATCAAAATCACAACGAGGTATCACCTCACACCAGTCAGAATGGCCATCATCAAAAAGTCTACAAACAATAAATGCTGGAGAGGGTGTGGAGAAAAGGGAACCCTCCTACACTGTTGGTGGGAATGTAAATTGATACAACCACTATGGAGAACAGAATGGAGGTTCCTTACAAAAGTAAAAACAGAATGACTATATGACCCAGGAATCCCACTCCTGGGCATATATCCAAAGAAAACCATAATTCGAAAAGACACCTGCACCCCATTTTCACTGCAGCACTACTTACAATAGCCAAGACATGGAAGCAACCTAAATGTCCATCGACAGATGAATGGATAAAGAAG
>NW_006796331.1:0-222 GCF_000442215.2 Lipotes vexillifer
GGGTACTAGGCTTAGTGAAACAGAAATCAAAAAGGCAGAGCCACCCCAAAGTTTGGGGCTGCCTTCTTTACAGAAACCTCGTCCACAGTACAAGTTAAATACCCATGAAAGGAAAAAATGGATCACCACGATGTGGCACTTACGTGCCATGGAATATCTGTCAGCAATGAAATCAATGTCATCGGGCCTGTAGCATCTTAGTAAGTGGATTTAGGTACGATG
>NW_006796332.1:0-852 GCF_000442215.2 Lipotes vexillifer
CCCGTGTCCCCTGCATCGGCAGGCAGACTCTCAACCACTGCGCCACCAGGGAAGCCCCCCCAAGTGTTCTTGTATACCTGAGCACAGAACAGCAAGAGGAGAATTTTGTGGGTCTTGTTTTTCTGACCCTGTTTCAGACTACACCAAAAGTATGGCCAGAGTTGGCTACTTTGGAAAGGTGTTATGGATGTTAATGATGGAAAGATGGATGAAAGGATGGAAGGAAGGAAGCAGGGGCGCAAAGAAGGATGACCATGTATTGGGTGCTATGATATCCCTTCCATATATATTATCTAATTTAATCCTAAAACAACTATTCAGAGTAAATATTATTATCCCTATTTTTACAATTAAGGAAACTGGGACTTTTAAATGTACTTCTTTGTACCAGGCCACAGAGCTGTCCAGTGGCCAAGCTAGAATTTAAATTTCAGTTGGCTCATTCAAAACTCAGTGCTTTTCTTAGAATATGGGAATTAAGGAAGTTTTAGTTTTACAAAACTGTAATGACCCATTCTGTGAGTATCCTAAACTTGATGTAGTTTTATTTTTCAGCTTTGAACAACAGGATTCAGAAATATTTGCCTATCATTTCTATCATACTTAGTTTCGTTTGGTAGTCATTCATCTGTTGGACATTTACTAAGCCCAAGCACACTTGGAACACAAGTATGCCTAGGACACAGTCCCTGGACTCAAGTTCCTTTGCCCTTTTCTTAGAAGAATTCTCATTCTGGAAAGCCAACCTACTTGCCATCCCATTTATGGTTTCTTTACTTTCTCTTCTGCCTTTTTTTTTTTCTTTTTTTTTGCGGTACGCGGGCCTCTCACTGCCGTGGCCTCTCCCGTTGC
>NW_006796335.1:0-9884 GCF_000442215.2 Lipotes vexillifer
CCGTGAGCCATGGCCGCTGAACCTGCGCGTCCAGAGCCTGTGCTCTGCAACGGGAGAGGCCACGACAGTGAGAGGCCTGCGTACCGCAAAAATAAATAAATAAATAAATAAATAAAATAAAATAATATTTCCTCTGAGAATTTATTTTGCTTCATTTTGGTTCTGAAATATAGTGTTCTCATTATCACTTTTTCTAGAAATTTTGCAATTTGGATTTATTTATCTTTTGACTTGAAATTTGCTTGTGAGAGACTTAAGGTATTCATAAATATCAAATATTATGTTTATAAATATAATGTAAGTATTATTATTTTAAACACATGAGAAAGCTTACTGTCTGCAGAGGAGATAATGGATTGGAGGGAAACAAACTGTAAGGACCTCTTTACGGGACTTCCCTGGTGGCACAGTGGTTAAGCCTCCATGCTCTCAATGTAGGGGGCCCAGGTTCGATCTCTGGTCAGGGAACTAGGTCACACATGAGTGCCACAACTAAGGAGCCTGCCTGCTGCTACTAAGACACAGCACAACCAAATAAAGAAATAAATACATACATATTAAAGAAAACATAGATAAAGTGAATATGGAAACATGTTTTTTAAAAAGAAACCTCTTTATATTTGAAGTTGCTTACGTTCAAAGATAAATTTGAGAGATTGAGCAATTATGTATTTTAAACAAAGAAGTCAATAGTGAGAAGGAAACAAGCAAGTGGATTTGAGGCATAAAAAGGGACTATGATAAAAATTTTCATAGGGATTTATTGTAAGTGCTTCCTGAGGCTGAGAAAAGCATTAAGGCTATTGACTTAAAATGAGTCATAGGCAATGGTCTGGGTGGAGGAGCTACTCACTGAAGCAGGAACCAACAGATGATGCACAGGTTCAAAGGGAAAGACAACAAGAGGCCTGACCTGTTAGATTTTAGGTGCCTGAGAAATATACATGCAGTGGTGTTCTTGAGACAGCTGGATCCCTAAAAGAGCCTAAGAGTGGAGACACATATTAGAGTCATAGTACTGAGGTGGTAATCTGCTATATGGAAATGGCTGAGGAAGGAAACTTAAGAAGATAGGACTGACAAGAGATCATGAGACCTCCAGGAATTTGGGGGATGAGCAGAGAATGTATAGTCTATCATGGGGGCGGAGAAGGAGCCAGTCTCTCCTGCCACTGAATGGTGAGTGCCTTGAAGCACGCACAGAATCTGCAACGTGGGAAGTGGATGGAAAAGTGTTCATTAAAAGAGCAAATAAGTGAGTGTGTGGGCAAAGCAATTTTCCAAAACAGACTTTTCCATTGCTTATGTATGTGCAACATTTTGCTTGTCCATTCATCTGTCTGTTGACATTTGCAATGCTTCTGCATTTTGGCTATTGTGAATAATGCTGCTATGAACATGCATACACAAATATTTCCTAATTTTTTTTTTCCAAAACCAAAACCAATCACAAACACTGTTATGCTCATTTAATTAATGAGGAAATTGAACCACGAAATAAGTGGTGCTTAAGCCAGGACCTCCAGGGAAGGACAAACCTCCATAGAACCCATGGTTCCATTGTTGCCAGAGTCCTTATCCAGTAGTAAAATACAGTCTCTCTCAGCCACTCTTGCTGTGCTTTAACACCCAGCCAGCGTGATCATTTTGACAGCTAGTTATTTAACAAGTTATCAGCAAGCAGATAATAGCCCCTCAGCTCATTCAAAACAATCAAATGGGTTGTACATGTAGATATAGCCTTCCTTTGCCAAGGTGGATGACATGGATAGGGATGAATCAGAAAATAGAACAATAGCACCCTGTATATGAAAGAAGTGGCAACTGTCTAAAGTGAAGAAACACACACTGTTTACTGAGTAGCAATTGTCACTGAAGGTTGGAGTAGCTTTAAAAGAAAACCAAAATATTCTAACTTTACTCCAGAGATTGAAACATACAATTTTGGAAGTTTTTATGGAAAGGAAGAGAAAAAATTAAAAGGGAAGTTGAAGTCTTTAAAAAGAGATGTATGAGTCAGCTCCTATTCAAACACCATAGCCTTGACCTTGATTTAGACTTTGCTACTGTTTTGTTTCATCTAGGAAAATAGCTTCAATGGCACTTCAAAAAATAATCCAAAAAATTTTTTTCAAACAAGGTAGCAAGAAACCATCTGGCAAAAATTTTTACAAAATTGCATTTTTAATGCAAATCAAAATACATGTTTTAAAATTGTTTTATATCCATGACCCTGTGTTCTTACTTAGGAATGCAATACCCTTCCCTTCTTTCAGTCAAATAAAGGAACAAACACCCTACACATTGGACAAAGCTGCCTGATTAATTCCTGCCTGAGGGACTGTTGTTTCTTTGACACAGATGTTAAGCCTCATACTCTATCATTTATGTGACATTTTATCATTTTTCCCAGTGCAATTTATAACACTGTACTGTGATTTTTTTCCTAAGCTTTAACTATAATGTTGTTTGCTGTTGTTTTTCACTAATCCTTGATTTCCTCAGAAGTCTGTTCTCTGTATGAACACGGGTTGCTCTGCACGTTAAAAGGGCCAAGTTATTTGTTGGATGAATAACCTGCTTTCTTCCTCTCCTCCCTCTGACTTAATTCCTGCCCCGCCCTTCTCTGAGCTCTTTTCTAAACAAATGGTTCACTGGATTTTCACCCAGCCCTCTGCATCAGTTACTTCTGAAGGCTATTCCAGATCTTGGACACACCACCACAAGTGTTCCAATTAAGTCTGCTATTTTCTCTTTCCTTCTGTGCCCCCCAGAATTGCTGTCAGTTAAGCAAAATGCAGAACCAGTGCGTGTTGGGCTGTGTAGTTTACTGATGTGGGAAATTCAATCTCAAAGTACAGCTCCAGTTTTAATTGCTAATATTAAGTGATTTTTGAATTTCTAATGAATATCTAATTAGAGCAAATGTTTTTCTCTCTAACAAGTAATTATAGCATTCCGAACACATTTACTCTGATTAAATAAAACAGTTTGACTAATTACAATGGCAAGGCAGGACACAGTGTATTTTATCTTGAAGGTTCTTCCCTCAGAAATTCTCTTTAGGGAGAGAAATTTTTTTTCAGGCATTGTAAAGACACCTCCTGATGGTGCCAGTCACACGAAGGGAAGTGGTCCATCTGGAGATTCAATTCATTCTCTGTACGGTAGAGGTGTCTCCATGGGGTTCTTCTCAACTATTTTTTTCCCCATTGAAGGGGAACAAATTACTCCAGAGCACATGGGGTAGTTGCCCAAAACAGCTGCTGGAATCTACAGCCTCTAAGTTTCAGGTTAAAATTTTTAAATGATATACATTTTGCATTATACATTATAATAACAAATCTGTTTTGATGTTAGTGAAAGAAATAATAGCTTGCCACAACTCTTTGGCACTCCAAAAGATAACTCACATTCTACTGAGGCTTTCTGGGTCCCTGGCACCACACAGTGGACTCATGTGTTTGTGATTTTGGGGACAGTATCTATGGTGTCTGAATGCAAAATTCATCCTCTTGGTACATACTTAATGGTATGGGTCTCATTTGAATCATCATTGAAGGTAGCTAAACTTCAGTCTCCTCTTAGAGCTCTTATATATTGAGCTGTTACTGAAATTTGAAATTAGATCCTAAAATGTTACTACTGGTCTCTCTGTGCAGTATCCAGCAACATTACTGAGGAAACAGATAATTAGATATTTCACATTTATCTCTGAAACCAAGCTGACCTGGTATCACTACTAGAGAGGTCCTGAAAGGAAATTCACACATAACCCTTCAAGGAGGCCAATCACAGGTACAGAGATCATATAAGTCACAAATAATGATATAACTAGATATATTTATTGATGCTCATGTTATATAAAAATTTATCCTGAAGATATGTGACTGAAGGAAGATGAGCATGAAATGTGGTCTTGGGAGGATGCTTCTGGAAAAAAATGGGTTTCACCAAATATCTGAGGATAAACTTATAATCTGGTAAGAAAGAAAGTGTATTTACACCTAAGAATAGATTTGGAAGAAGGTAAAGAGATGAACTGACTATGGCATGAGAAAGCAACAAGCAGGGAGAATAAAACTGTGCAGAGGATTGAAATCCAAGATGAACATGGAAGAAAAGTAGGACATAAAGCCCAAGAGAGAGTCCAGGTCTCAGCTTTGGAGGTTGTGCAAGGCATGCCTGTGTTTTATTGCGTTATTTGACCAGCACCCATCCATGAAATCAGTGAGTATTTAACCACTTTTTCCCAGGTGCCAGCTGCGTGGGGCCATGCCATGTCCATAAACTGGTGTGATATGAAGCAAGGGATCTGTCCCATAAAAGAGAAGCAGATACATGCTGTAGGGGTTCAGAGACCACAGGCTGACCTTGCTTCTCAGCTTCTTCTCCTGCTCAGTTCTGTCTTGTGACTCTGCTCAGGGCATCTTCATGCAAACTGCCTTCACTGCTCATTCTCTCCCTGTTTTTCTATAACTTTCATCAACTTCTCAGACTGGTAGAAGCTTTCCCCAATGAAACAGAAAAATACTTGGCACATTTCTAAGGGATTTCCAGGTATTAACTAATTCAACTTGCTCACCGGTGAATCAGTAGTGAGTCACAGAGCCAGTAGCTGACCTATAGAACTATGCTTCTATAGCCTGTATACTTAAAATATACCCCACAGTGCCCCTTCGATGCCTTCTTTGTTGTCACGAAGTATCCCCAATTTATCCATATAGAAGGTTCTCCATCTCCTCTGAATTCATGAAGCATTCCTTATGGCTGTCATCAAATATTTGTCTCACCATCATTTTATATTGGGGGTTCTTGAGAGTGTGACCCATGGGCGTTTTATATTTAGAGTAAATCAATAAATATTTGTAAAAGAATGAGTGATCCTATATCCAACCAAGAAAGCTCCAAAATAGTCTCAGATTCCTGTTTGATTATCTTTTCTTTTTTTTTTTTTTTTCATAATTTTGGTCATTTTCTTGGTTTTTGAAATGATATAAGTATGTCTTTCTTGGCTAGTCTTGTTTTGAAGGTAAAATGCAGATTGCATATGTGAATGTTTTGTGTTTAATTTATCTTTATATAACTTTCCTCATGTAGACAGGGATTATGCAAATCTTTGAAGTTTTTCTTTGGTCCCCTCACAACTTCTCTTTTATGGTCCTCTCCTGTGTCCTGGCATTTGCAATGGCCTCCATCCTGGTATCTGATCCAGACCTGCCTTTCTTAAAATACCCTGTGCTCAGTTACCTTCAGAAAGCCAATGTTGAGGTTTTATTTTAGCAGAGTAGATGAATTTACACTAAACTATTAATGAATGCTCACTTATGCTTCCTATTATATTTGTTATTATTAAAATTGCTATCTTAAAGAGACATCAATTAATAATATTTGAACTTTTGCAAATAGTATTTTTTAGCTGCAGTCTACTATTTCTCCTTGATGCTCCAAACACTTTGTAAAATTCAAAAGGATTCAGGCGTCTGAATCTTCCCTTTAATCAACGCAAACATTGTTCACTTAAAGCACTCATGAATCCTTTTCATAGTTCTTAACTCAGAGGAACCTGCTTAATGCTCATTAAAACTTTAACCTCTGTTTAGCTGTGTTGGCATACAATGATTTTGCCCTCTAAGCTCTAAAGTTAGACTATTCATTTAATGTAATCAAGATTTGAAGAATAGGCTTATAATAAATAAACAAAAAGGAATTATCCTCCTACAGATTCCTTTTGCCTCCTGATACCATGCCATTTGCTTATCAGAATTCAGTTCCCTTCAGGATAGAATAAATTAGAATATGAAGCAGGCAAATGTTAAAGCAAATAAAAGACATGAATTTTAAGGTGTAGATTTCAAGTAGCACAGAACCCAGATGAGCGCTAACCACTATCTGCATTACACTTAGGGACAGAAAAATAAAATTTACTCAACACTATTTTATTTGAGGGCAAAATTTCAACTCATCCAAACTCTGACGTCCTGAAATTTGTTAAACCATCTTAGGTGACCTAAGTACTAGAATCATCTCAGGCAAGACATGTTCCTCTCTTCGTGCCTCAGTTTGCCACACTATCCAGTGATGATACTGGTCTGTGAACCTCCAAGATATTTTGCAATTCTGCACAATATTAATTCCAAGTGAGATAGCTTCAGCTAGCTTGCCATCAAATGCTACATTTTTATTTGCTTTCTGATTTCCCTTTTTTCATTTAATAAAAAAAGGGTTCATGAACCTTTTCTTATCTATTTGATAGTGGGAAATTATAGGCACTTGGAACTATTTTTAAATTTAAATTATATTTACTTTTCTCTCCTATTCCACCAGGGTCATGTGCATGTAAAAATGTTTGCCTTTTTCCATCTGTGCTCTGCTGACTCATTAGGAAAAGTCAGAAGTGAGAGTCTCCTTCTCCTCTGCTAATAATAGCAGAGGACTCTAACATAGATAGAAGAAATTGTACCTTCAAAAGATTGTTGCATGTAGTATTTGATATTTATTTTCACAATTGTATTATGATGTAGGAAGCATCATTTCCTATTTTGCAAATAAGAAAATATGCTACAGAATAGGAACTTAAGCCACTCTACAAAACCCAAAGGTGTTATGGGTGCAAGCAGCCATGGTTGTATGCCTCCCCCACAATCACTTACCCTTGCCCTGCCTGCGCACATGCACACACAAACACACATACCTCACAAACATACAGAATGAAAAGCCAAGTAATAGGGTCTCTGTATTTATGTTAAGTCAGCACCTCTAGAACAATTGTAAGAATTAAAACCTTATATAACGAAGGAAGGTAGTAAAATCTCAACCAATGTAATTTTATTAATTTTGCCTCCTTTCTCATCTATAAATTCTACTGAAACAGAGAAGAACAAACTGACTCTCTATTGGATCTAGTCCTTGAACTCTAATCTTTATGCCCTGTTGTCTATGCTTAGTCATGCTGGCTCTTCACCTTTTGTAAAAGAATGTTGTCTAGAGCCTGAAATACACAGGAGAGACTATTCTCAGGGCTCTGACCTTTAAAGGTATAACACTTTTCCATTAAACAGTTGTGGAACAGAGAATAACATTTGATTTGTTGGAGGTTTATAGGAACATCTTGACCAGACTTATGTGGATGGCTACAAGAACAAAGGAATCAATGCAGCACCAAGATGTTTACAACAACCAACAACACCCCCTTCACTTGTAGGAAAAACAAAGCCTGAATTACAACTCTGGGAAGATGGTTCTTTGGGACAATAGTCCACCATTTTCTTGGTCTGTTATCTTTCTGAATAAAGTTGATATTCCTTGTCCCAACAGCTCATCTCTCGATTTATTGGCCTGTCTTATGACAAGCAGTATGAGCTTGGACTTAGTATCACTACCTCAATGTGGTCATAAGAACTATAAATATAAGAGTGATGAATGCTTGATGCCAAGTTCATTCTCTGGGAATGATGATACATTCTTCCTTTACATGATTTCAGGGTCTCAGATCTGGATAATTCCTCCATCAAATAAGCAAGTCCTTGATAGTCCATTAATCATTTTGCTTAGACTCAACTGCATTATAATAAGAAAAAGACAACAAGTTTCAATAGCTGAAAACAGCAAAGGTAGACTCTTTGTCCCCTGTACATGCTGAGATACTGTTCCATATGAAGACAAAGCCCCCATCTGGGACATATTTGTCTCAGGGCACAGGGGAAAAAGAGATGAGGGAACTATACAACTGTTCTTCACGTTTCTGCTGAGGAATGGGTAACATTACTTCTGCTCCATTTTATTGGGCAAAGCAAGGCATTTGGCTTAGCCTCATGTTAAGGGGCTGGGGAAGTATAATCATCACACAGGCAGAGATAATCGATATTTGAAAATAATAATCTATCACAAAGTAGCATGTTTTAAACAATTTTTAATTGCTCTCATATAAGTGGATGACTGCAAACTTGGGCTCATCATCTGCTCATTTATTTATTTATACATTACTCCTCAGGTGCCCATGGAAGGTGTTCGAGATACTGTGCTAGGTCTTGTAGGTAGTAAAGAGAAAAAGAAAGTGTCATCTACATGCAGCAAGAAGTTTTTTGATAGAAAAAGAAAAACATACTTTATTAGGGGGACTTCTGTATATGTGTATATGTATGTGTTTGAAAGGTGGACACAGTGTCAAACACACACACACACACATACACACAAAAACACTTCTAAAAGTAGTGAGTGTTCATGTTTAGCCTTTTGAAGATCATAAGGGGAAGAGAGAAAAAAACATGAACAAAGGCACATAGACCTCAAATGTATTCTATGTTCAGGGAATGTAAACTTCATAAAAGCAGAGGTCACATCTCATTCTGTTCACTTCTCTGTCTATACTCAAGAGCAGTTCCTTGGAAATGAGAAAAACAAGTGATCCAACATGTGGAAGCACAGAGTGAGAGCAGAAGTGGTGAGTGTACAGTAATTCACACCAAAGACATCTGTAGGAAAACTGCTCCCAAATCGTGACAACATTGCCTGCTCCGAGTCTCAGAGCATCAGAGGCCATGTGTCCAACATGAAGGTAAGGAGTCATTGGTGTCAGGGGGGAGCAATCTGAGGGCACTGTCCTGCTCCCTCTGTAAGACCAACTGGAGGGCCAGGGAAAGTTTCATGTTGAGATGGTGCTGACTGGGACCCAGGTTCTGGCTACCAGAGGGCTAGGATGCTCTGATCCAGAAACAGAAGAAGTAGTGTATGCTAATTCAGCTTATGTGGGAGGGAAGCCAATGGTTATTGACAGCTTGAAGCTTACTGAGAATTGTCAGCTTCTACTTTCAGGTTCTGCATTTATATTAAGTGTTTAAGGTCCATATCAGTGTATTGTCTTCATTAATTAACTTTTTTCCTATTATTTTTTACTACAGGATTGTAAGAAATGAGGTGCTAGGGAAAACAACTGTTTGGTAGAAGAAATCTAGTATCCCTACTGTAACATGACTGAAAGCATCCTACTAGGTTTGAAGACCCTTGAGGGAAGAGATGTCTTTGTATTGCCAGAAATAAGCTGTGTGTCTTGCATACATTAGGTATTTGACAAAAGCTTTATAAATGGATATAGGAGTGAATGACAGTGGTTCTTATTGAGAGAGGTTTTCCTTGCAATTTTTTATTCTATCAATCACTTGAGTCTGCAAGACTGTTATAAACCCACAATCTTTGGCACACTGCTGTTAGGATGAATAAATAGAAATTAAGGAGCTTTCTAGAGTGTATTAAAACAAGTTTCCTGCTTTGTAAGCTCATTTCAATTCTATTTAACTAAATTCAAGAAACATGTATTGCATCACCTCTATGCATTAGGAGCTGAGGTTCTGTGGTTTCAGTGATGATAAACACTTGATCCACACTTTCAAAGATTTCACTGTCAAGTGAAGAAATAGATCACCTTATTTAAAATAATGTGCAGTTGATACTTTATTAATTGCACTTTTACTGAGTCAATAAAGAGATGTGATTCTCTCTGGAAGGTTCAAATGAAAGGTTCTCAGGGATGTGCTCTTGACCCAAGCTCCAGTTGTACAGTGAAATTAGCCAGGCAGTCAAAGCTGAGAATGAAATCTACTTTCAAGGTGTTAATAAGAATTGAGTCCCTTTCATCATGGGAAGCAATGATCAAGGAACATATACATGGTTAGAGTTGGAAAAAATATAGGAAATTGTACTGAATCTATGTGTTTCTAGGGAGAGTGCCTTTTCTTTAATTAATCCATAATGAAGAATTTGATTTTATAATTTTTATTATTATTATTTTCTTTTTGCGGTACGCGGGCTTCTCACTGTTGTGACCTCTCCCATTGCAGAGCACAGGCTCCGGACGCACAGGCTCAGCGGCCATGGCTCACAGGCCC
>NW_006796337.1:0-777 GCF_000442215.2 Lipotes vexillifer
GGCCATGGCTCACGGGCCCAGCCACTCCATGGCATGTGGGATCTTCCCGGACTGGGGCACGAAACCGTGTCCCCTGCATCAACAGGCGGACTCTCAACCACTGCGCCACCAAGGAAGCCCGTGAACAAAGTTTTATTTCATGAAGCTACTTTTATAGAGTCTGCATCATGCAACATATTAATGATTATTCGTATTTCCTTATTATACTTCTGGAGAAAATATTTTTCCCTAGCCACCAGTATGAGATCAGCCTCATGGGAACAAAAACTGAAGAGGCAAGACAGCAGGCTGAGTGATTTTTTTTTTAAGAAAAACGTATACTTACGCAGTAGTAGTCTGCACGTCATGCCAGCTTCTGCTGAAGTTCTGTTTTAATTCATTCATCAAGTTCATGCCGAGTTTTTGTTTTATCTCAACCAGACGCCTTTCTTTCGCTGATAAAACTTGTCGTAATGTTGTAATTTCATCTTCTAGCTACAGGTAGGAGGGAAAATGGTGGGGAAAGAGGTCAGACCAGCTGAAACACACACGGGTGCCCTCGGTGCTCCAAAGCAGCCTCTGCGCCCTCTTGTTTACATAGCCCAGTGCATGGCCTTAGCAAACACATCCTGTAGAGAAGACCGTCTAATATTTAAAAATGAAAGGAGATTTTTTTAGCTTTAATGATTCTAAAAGAAATCACTACTCCTTGTGAAAAATTCACTCATACAGGGGCTTCCCTGGTGGCACAGTGGTTTAGAGTCCGCCTGCCGATGCAGGGGACACAGGTTCATGCCC
>NW_006796338.1:0-793 GCF_000442215.2 Lipotes vexillifer
AAGCCCTTCATTCTTCTACGGGAGATACGGCAAAGCCCACGTAGGAGGGAGAGGGCGGCAGACACGGCGGGGAGGGCGGAATCCTGGAGCTGCTCCATTTTTAAAATTTTGAGGGAATGTTTATTTTGTTAATTTGAAAGTTTTATATTTTTGTTTTAGTGGTCATCTTTAAAACTATAATTTCCAAAACAAAACAAAACAAAACAAAAAAACCCCTATAATTTCATATAGTCTTTTCAATCCTCTGCTTTTTAGATAGTTTCTGTTGGTTTCTCTTGATCAATGAGAAGATTAATGTTGTTTTTTTATTACCATCCCCTTTCTTTCTTTCTTTCTTTCTCTGTTATCATATTTGTCCATGTTTATAACTTTTATACTTAATTTGCCAGCTTTAAATTGTGTTATTGATCTTAGACATAAATAACATTAACAACATTTTAAACTTTATTTCCCTTGCATCTTGATATATTTTTCTTATATTCTAATTCCTTTACTGTTATTTCAGCATATCTGCATTTTCTGTTTATATATATTTGTGTGCTTTACTTGCAAATTCACCATCATTTCTGTGATACTTTAATTCTTCCCTCTTTCTTAAGCATTGTCAATGATGTTTCCTTTATTTTTGTTGTTATGATATCTTAGCGCTGTGTTTTTTCATAACCTTTATTTGCTCTCTGGAAACATTTGTATCATGAGTAACTTTTTTGCTTACCCGTCCCCATTTTTCTGTCATGTACTGTCTTTTTAAGTATCCTATCCTGTGTCTTTTTTTTTTTTTTTTTTTTTTTTT
>NW_006796339.1:0-203 GCF_000442215.2 Lipotes vexillifer
AATAATCCCCTTACTCTTTCCTCTTTGCCATCCCTGTACTCGTGTGTGCTTCTGTTGTTGGTGCCTTTTCCAGCTCTGTGGGTCCTAAGCATTGGCCACACCCACCGCCCAAACCTCGCCCTTGATTAGGCCCTGCTCTCAGGAGTTTTCTGGCCCAGCCCAGTTCATTATTCCTCTCTCTGATTATCAAATGTAGATGCTAT
>NW_006796340.1:0-4825 GCF_000442215.2 Lipotes vexillifer
GCCGGGAGTCGCTGAGTGGCCAGGCCGCAGCCCGGCCTTTGGTCGCCTCCGTGGGCCTCAATGGTGAGCCGGGCTGAGGGGAACGACCGGGGGTTGAGGGGTCCCTCTTTTCTTGCTCCCTCCGGCCCTGGACCCCGGGAGCAGCCGAGAAGGGCGGGCGGTCTGCCGAAAGATGGAGCGGAGCCCTGTTTGTGGATGGGGTTGCCTGCCGTGCTGGGTCGACCTTGGGCAGGCCTCTGTATCTCCCCGGGCCTCGGGGTCCCCTGTTCGGGGGCGCTGCTCCGCTGGACGGTCTCAGGTGACCTCCATCTCTGACATTCTGGGCCTTTGTGGTTGTGTATAGGCTTCCCAACCACAGGCTGATTTTTCTGCTTCGTCGGTTAAGTTCAAGAACTATGGAGCCCGACTGCTTCTAGCAAAGTCTGACAAAAGATTTTGCTGCTTACAGGTCGTTTGCCTTTGGGCAGATTCCTAAACGTGTTCCCTCACCAGTGAAATGGATTAATTATTTTACCAATTTCGTAGGTTATATCGTAAGGTTCAGATGGAAAAAGTATACGTTAAGCCATTAACACATTCTGGGGGCACTTTATAAATTCTCAAAAAATAGGAATTGCTTTTAAATTTGAAAAGTTGTCCCGCTCGCTACCTCCCATCCTTTTGTGTGTCCTTCCCTGTCACCACCGCAGATCCGAAGAAAAAGAAACGAGCCGCAAGGTCGTTTATAGTGTAGACTACACTGCAGAGTATCAGCAGTGTTTTCAGGCACTGGGACAAAGGGTTTTCACACCGTAATGAATTTCATCCTCAAGAAGAGCAACCGGCAGAGATTGATGTTACTCCCATTTTACAGATGAGAAAACGGACTACAAGAGGTGAAGTGACTTGCACAAGGATACACGTTGTGTACGCGATAGTGCGTGGATTTTAAAGACTGATTTAGCCGTAAGCTCTCACCAGGAGTGTGTTTTACACCCTCTGTCAGCATAGCCTAGTTTATCTTTGGTGCCTTGTTTTCTGTTTTTCTTTTTATGCTCTGTTTGGAGATCCTGAATTGGCAACTTGTGAGCCAGGTGCCTGAGGTCTGCCCAACTTGTGTAGTTTTAAAAAACAGACTGTTTCTGGCATCTCTGGAAATGTTGAAAGTTGGCAGCACTGGGCTTTAGTTCCATGTCTAGTGTGCTGTGCATTGGCTGCACCCTTGGTCGGAGCAAGTGCTTTTCCAGTTCATCACAGCCCTCATCAGGGCTACTTGATTCATTGTGCTACCTGCCTGGCCTCATTGACAGTTGTATTGGTGACCTTTGCCCTACACCAAGTTGCCCCCACCCTCTTTATTCTGCCTTCATTCACCCTTTTCTCTTTACTTTAAATGGTCCTCCCACTCAGTTTTCCACATTTCCAAGTCTTACCCATCCTTTCTATCTCAACTCAGGATCAGGTCAATAAAATTTTACATTTGCTGATTCCTTTACATTTTATAGCACATAACACTTTCCACTCTGTATTGCATTTATTGGTGATTCCTCTGACCTTTAGCTTCAATGTGTAGAGAATATCTATCTTCCACAATCTCAGGTTTTGCATATAGTTGGTGCAGAGTATTTGTGAATGAATAAAGTGGCAGGTTTTTTTAGCAGGCACCAGTGGGTTTTAGAGAAGTTGCCCAAGCCAGTTCTTTGGACCTTGAGGTGAGAAACACTAAGGGAAGAGAAAATTTCAGTAACAAAGGTGAAAAGTGTCTTGGAATTTGTCAAATAGCTAAAGAGTTTCTTCTAAAAATCAGGGGCTTACCTGACTTCTCCAAGAAGTGGTAAAGTAGAAATATAAGGCAAACCTCTTTTCTGTAATCATGCCTTCAGCTTGAAGCTTAAATTTGTATTAAAATCTCCTGCATAGGTGGTTTGTGGAAAGATGTAGAGGATGTGGGAAGGGGTGGTTGGGTCAGGAGAAGATCCCTGAGTTTGGACACATTAGAGCTCACCTTAAACAAAACAAAACAAATCAAAAAACCCTGTTTTGTTATAATGCCTTAATCAGATACTTACAGAAACAGATAATTATAGAAACATCATCCATTTCTAGATGATGTTTCTATAAGTATCTGATTTTATTTTAGTTTAGAGCTAAATCTAGCTAGGATTTTTGCTAAGTCACACCTAATACAATTTATATAAATTATTTAGAGAATGATTTTTGCAATATGGCAGTTTATGTTCTTGATGGTGGAGCTCAGTATAAAGTGTAACCTACTAGATAGAATGGGAGTAGACAACTGCATTTCTTTTGCCACCAAGTCTCTGGATGATAGTGACAGAGCCATTCTATTTAGTGTCCCTGTGACAAAGCCATTTAGTGTCCCTATACATTTGCTTGTGTGGAAGGGTTGTAAATAGGGCTTTTAACGTAGAAGTATGAACTTTGGTTTCTTCATCTTTTAAGTATGATACACATCTTTCCTGTGTAATCCCAGACAGTGCTAAGGGAAAGTAATTATACTTTAGTAGGGTAGTATGTGATATGTCACTTTGCCATAGTTGTGAATCTCAAGTAGTCACTACTTGTGTCCTGGTCCCCTACAGAAAATGTTGAGTGAGTTAGAAAAGTACAGAGTGCTTTTCATAGGTTTCACCATTGTCTGTGAATACTTATGGCTTCCATAAAATTACTGACCTTGAGAACCATGTGAAATGTATTATTGTAATGTTTGACTGCTCAAGAAAGTATGTTAGGATGAGACAGCCTAGTAGGTCAAGTAGAATTGCAACTTATATGAAAATGCATTTTAAAAGTGCATATTTCTTTTGGAAACATTTTCAAAAAATAAGGAATTTTTAGTGCCCCTTTTCTAAAAAGGAAACCTGTAGCAGATTTCCTTAAATGACTAGAGTTTACAAAGAGATTTACTTCCTGAAACATACTTAAAAGTGATACTGTAAGTTAATTTTTTGTCAGACAGTTAAAAATGGTATGGGACAGAAGGACATACCTGTTTTTTCAAAAAATAAACTGCTTGCATCCAGAATACTGCATAAACAGTAATTATTTGTTTATTTAATATTCATTTGATGTAAACATCTGGCCTTTTTATGGCCTGCAGTGGTAGTGTCCCAGTTGAGAGATCCTCAGCAGTAAAAAAAGAAAGATAATGCCCATACTCTTATAGATGTTTTGCCCTTCACTGAAGAGCCAGATACATGAAAAATTTGCTCTTTTTTTATATTAAATTGAAATAATTGGTTCTTTTGGAGATTTCATTTGATTTTGATAGCTCCGTATCCTGATAAGGATATCCTTTTCTGCCCATTGGTGGCTTTACTTGAATTTATACCCCAAAATCTAGAATAGAAATCTCTTAAGTTTTCTGCAACTAAAGTTATACTGTTTACAGAATGTTTATTATCTTATAATTAGTGTTTTATGAATTTTTAGCAGTTCTTTCAGAGAGCAGGTAGATAGGAAAATAAAGTTAGACATTTGGTTTAATAAGATGATCACACATCAATTTAATGAGTGGACTAGATGAGTTTTAGGGTCTCTTCTAATCCAGAAAATATGGGTGATATTTATGTCTTAGATTGAATTTTTGGGGACTTAAAATATTGCTGTTTACAGTGCTATTTAACTTTTTTAACTTGGTACACTGAATTGTTATGAATTCTGAATCGCAATGTTCAGTCAGGAGGAACACAATTATACCTATTATCTAATGATTTCATACCAATATGATAGGTAGTGGTTGACTTCATTTTGTTTTCAGTATTTTATATGCTGGCATTGCCAACTTGACCATTTCTGAGACCAGTGAGTGCAATATTTCACATTTTTATAATTTGATTTTTGCTTGTGAATCCATAAAGGTCCATTTCCTGATGTATACCCCTTTCAGAGTCCTTATCTAATTGTGTTTCTTAACCTTCTGTTTATCTTGCAGTCCCTGCTTCTGTTCGTTATTCCCATACGGACATCAAAGTGCCTGACTTCTCTGACTATCGTCGTGCTGAAGTGTTAGATAGTACAAAGTCTTCAAAAGAGAGCAGTGAGGCTAGAAGAGGTTTCTCCTATTTGATAACTGCAACAACTACTGTGGGTGTTGCATATGCTGCCAAGAATGTCATCTCTCAGTTTGTTTCCAGCATGAGTGCTTCTGCTGATGTGTTGGCCATGTCGAAAATCGAAATCAAGTTATCCGATATTCCAGAGGGCAAGAACATGGCTTTCAAATGGAGAGGCAAACCCCTGTTTGTGCGCCATAGAACCAAGAAGGAAATTGACCAGGAATCTGCAGTTGAAGTGTCCCAGTTGAGGGACCCACAGCATGATTTAGAACGAGTAAAGAAACCTGAATGGGTTATCTTGATAGGTGTTTGCACTCATCTTGGTTGTGTACCCATTGCAAATGCAGGAGATTTTGGTGGTTATTACTGCCCTTGCCATGGGTCACACTATGATGCATCTGGCAGGATCAGGAAGGGGCCTGCACCTCTCAACCTGGAAGTTCCCTCATATGAGTTCACCAGTGATGATATAGTAGTTGTTGGCTAGAGACCAGGACTCAAGTCATAAGCTTCTTTCAGTCTTCGTGTCACCTCAGAAGAGTTATTTGAAAACAAGCCTTCTGTACTTCGAATTAGTTGGTTTGAAATAGTTAAGAATTGCTAATGATGTGTTTGCAAACATTTGAAGTAAATTAAATTTAATGTTGAATACTTTCAAGCATTCACCTAATAAAGCCACTGTTAAACATTGTTATGCTCAAAGACTTGAAAGGTGCAGTGTCTTTGATAGTTGATTATAATTAAAAATTACAGACCGGTGTACAAGA
>NW_006796341.1:0-269 GCF_000442215.2 Lipotes vexillifer
AATAACTCAATTTTGTTTCTTTTTATGGCTGAGTAATATTCCATTGCATATATGTGCCACATCATTATGCATTCATCTGTTGCTGGACACTTAAGTTGCTTCCTTGTCCTGGCTATTGGAAATACAGCTGCAATGAACATTGTGGAACATGACTCTTTTTGAATTAATGGTTTTCCAGGGTATATGCCCAGTAGTGGGATTGCTGGGTCATATGGCAGTCCTAATTTTAGTTTTTTAAGGAACCTCCATACTGTTCTCCATAGTGGCTG
>NW_006796343.1:0-202 GCF_000442215.2 Lipotes vexillifer
GGAGGGACTCTGATCCCCACCAGCAGGGGAGACCTCCAGTACTTCAAAGGCCAGGGGAGAAAACTTGCTTCCACTATGGGAGGTAAATCTGTCTATAAAACCCTTGAATTAAACAGAATAGAAATGTACCCTGATGGGAAATCAATTTTCAGAGGGAGAAGGAGGGGTGGGGGAGGGCTTGGGAAGAGTGGAAGGAAAGGGT
>NW_006796344.1:0-338 GCF_000442215.2 Lipotes vexillifer
ATGGGTTAAATATACAAAAAACGTGCATTGAATGTCAGTGCACCCGCTCTAATTGCCAAATCTTCATACATCATCTACATAGGTGGTATTTGGGGTTTGGGTGTGTCAAATACAGATTAAGTTAGTTTTACCAGTACATATTGGCATTTAACAGCCTTCTTAAAATAACCAAAAAGATACCCTTTTTAAAAATTTAGAATTTTATTTAGCAAAACTATTTCAGGGAAGAAATTTGGAAAGGCACAAAGTAGTATGGCATTATAAAGAATCACTGGTTTTTAAAGATAGAAAAAAAAAAACTCTAAAAAAATACACTGCCTAAGCTTGCAGTCTGTAAG
>NW_006796345.1:0-473 GCF_000442215.2 Lipotes vexillifer
TATTTCTATACACACACATTATTTGTATGATATATTTATAAAAACACATGAAATACATACCTACACACACATTTGATTTATATTTGCATACATACAAGGAATATAATTATATATTTATATACATTGAACTGAAAACTGGTAGTATACGTATATATCGTGTATAAATGTGTGTCTACGTGCATGTGTAGAAAAGCAGATTGAGAGATATGGAAGCATGAGTTAAACAAGGTTCAAGATTTTAAAAGTAGTTATGTGTAGGTAGTGAGGTTAAGGCCCATTTGATTGAAAATATTCCATATTTTTACATCAATTGTTATGATGACCAGATTCCTATGTAAATAAAATTATAAATAGCTATACATACTCATATGTGTAATGTATAACTAAAAGATATATAGTTTTACATATGTATTATATTTATATTATATAATACAATTCTCTTATACTAATACAGTATATATTGTGTTATGTAG
>NW_006796346.1:0-906 GCF_000442215.2 Lipotes vexillifer
AGGGCCTTATTTAGAACCAGTATCAAGGATTCAGGTAGGGACAGTGTCAGTGCCTGACTTAGGAAGAGCAACAGGGAATGAGTGAGGCCTAGCGTCGGCCACTTAGCAGGGGACACTGTCAGGGCATAATGTTGCAGCAGCATCGGGGCCTTGGTTAGATGAGCAATAGGGTCTTACTTAAAGGCATGATCAGGGCCTGAGTTAGGCAGAACGTCAAGGCCTAAGTTCGACATAGCTTCAGGGCGTGAGTTACGCACAGCCTCAGGCCTTCACTTAGGGACAGAGACAGGGCTTTTTAGGGAGAGTGTCAGTACCTTGGTTAGAAATGGGCCAGAATATTAGCTCAGGATCTTGTCTAGTATTTAATTATTCCCGGCTGCAGGGCCTATATTAGGGACAGATTCTGGGCCTTAGTTAGAGATAGTGTCACAGACTTAGTTTGTATTGGTCTGGGCCTTAGTTATGGAGAGCATTAGGGATTCAGTGAGGATGGGGCGGGAAATTAGCTCTGGATAGAGTCAGCTTCCAGGCCAGGGATATTGTTAGGAAATGAGCTAGGGATAGTGTGAAAACCTTAGTTATTGAGAGCATCAGGGTCTTAGTTAGGACCAGTGTCAGGGCTTTAATCAGGACCAGGGTCAGGGCTTGATGTAGGGATAGCGTCAGAGACTAACTAAGGTAAGGCAACAGGGCCTAAGTGAGGCCTGTATTTAGGGCCTGAGTGAGGGACAGTGTCTGGGCATGACTTAAGAGTAGTATAAGAGCCTCTGTAGGATCAGCATTAGGGTCTTCGTTAAAGACATTATCAGTGCCTCTTTTAATGACTGCCTCAAGGCCTCACTAAGGGACAGCATCAGGGCTTACTTTGGGATAGTTTTAAGATGATTGTTAAGACATGGGTGAAGA
>NW_006796348.1:0-2620 GCF_000442215.2 Lipotes vexillifer
AACCCGAACCCGAAACCTAAACCTTACCCGGAGCCTTACCCTAACCCGAGCCCTAATCCTAAATTGTACGTTAACACTAACCCGTGCCCTAACACGTGCACTAACACTTAACCGCTGTCGCACCCTAACCTGTACCCTAAACCATCCCCGGTTCCTAACACTAAACCTAACACTAAGCCTAACTTTTAACCGAAGCCTTACCGTAACCCATGCCCTAATCCTAACCCGCACGCTAAAACTAACACTTGCCCTAACACGTTCGCTAACCCTAAACCTTTGTCGTACCCTAAACTGTACCCGGAACCGTCCCCGTTCCCTAAACCTAACCCTAACCCTAACACTTACCCGAAGACTTACCCTAAACCGTGCCCTAATCCTAACCCGTACGCTAACACTAACCCGTGCCCTAACACGTACGCTAACTCTAAACCATTGTCGTACCCTAACCCTAACCCTAAAGCGTCCCTGCTCCCTAACCCTAACCCTTACCCTAACCCTAACCGTTCCCCGAAGCCTTACCCTAACCCGTGCCCTAATCCTAACCCGTACGCGAACACTAACCCGTGCCCTAAAAGTACGCTAACCCTAATCCTTTGTCGTACCCTAATCTGTACCATAAACAGTCCGCGTTCCCTAACCCTAACCCTAACCCTTACCCTAACGCTAAACGTTACCCGAAGCCTTACCCTAACCCGTACCCTAATCTTAACCCGAACACGAACACTAACCCGTGCCCTAATCCTAGACCGTACGCAAACCCTAACCCATGCCCTAACACGTACACTAACCCTTAACCGTTGTCGCACCCTAACCTGTACCCTAATGCGTCCCCGTTCCCTAACCCTAACCCTAAGCATAAACCTTACCCGAAACTTTACCCTAACGCGTGCCCTAATCCGAACCCCTATGCTAACACTAACCCGTGCCCCAACACGTGCACTAACCTTAAACCGCTGACAAACCCTAACTTGTACCCAAAACCGTGCCCATTCCCAAACCCTAATGATAACCTTATCCCTAACCGTTCCGCGAAGCCTTACCCTAACTCGTGCCCTAATCCTAACCCGTACGCTAACACTGACCCATGCCCTAACACGTACGCTAACCGTAAACCGTTGTCGTACACTAACCTGTACCATAAACCATCCCCATTCCCTAACCCTAACCCTAACCCAAACCCTAAACCTAACCCTTACCCGAAGCCTTACCCGAACCCGTGCCCTAATCGTAACCCATGCGCTAACACTAACCCATGCACTAACACGTACGCTAACCCTAAACCGTTGTCATACCCTAAACTGTACCCGTAACCGTCCCCGTTCCCTAACCCTAACCCTAACCCTAAGCCTTACCCGAAGACTTACCCTACCCCATGCCCTAATCCTAACCCGTACGCTAACACTAACCCGTGCCCTAACACGTACGCTAACCCTAAACCGTTGTCGTACCCTAACCCTAACCCTAAACCGTCCGTTCCCTAAACCTAACCCTTACCCTAACCTTTCACCGAAGCCTTACCCTAACCCTAACCCAAATCCTAACCCGTACGCTAACACTAACCCATGCCCTAAAACGTACGTTAACCCTAAACCGTTCTCGTACACTACACTGTACCCTAAACCTTCCCCGTTACCTAACCCTACCCCTAGCCCTAACCCGAACACTAACCCTTACCCGAAGCCTTACCCTAACCCGTGCCGTAATCCTAACCCGTATGCTAAAACTAACCCATGCCCTACCACGTACGCTAACCCTAAACCATAGTCATAGTCTAACCTGTACCCTAAACCGTCCCCGTTCCCTAACCCTAACCCAAACCCTAACCGTTACCCGAAGCCTTACCCTAACCCATGACCCAAACCTAATCCGTAAGCTAACACTAACCCGTGCCCCAACACGTACACTAACCCTCAACCGTTGTCGTACCCTAACCTGTACCCTAAACCGTCCCCATTCCCTAACCCGAACCCGAACCCGAACCCGAACCCTAAACCTTACCTGGAGCCTTACCCTAACCCGTGCCCTCATCCTAAACTGTACGCTAACACTACCCCGTGCCCTAACACGTGCATTAACACTTAACCGTTGTCGTACCCTAACCTGTACCCTAAACCGTCCCCGGTTCCTAACACTAAACCTAACACTAAGCCTAACTTTTACCTGAAGCCTTACCATAACCCATGTCCTAATCCTAACCCGCACGCTAAATCTAACCCTTGCCCTAACACGTACGCTAACCCTAAACCGTTGTCGTACCCTAAACTGTACCCGGAACCGTCCCCGTTCCCTAAGCCTAACCCTAACCCTTACCTGAAGACTTACCCTGACCCGTGCCCTAATCCTAACCCGTACGGTAACACTAACCCATGCCCTAACACGTACGCTAACCCTAAACCATTGTCGTACCCTAACCCTAACCCTAAACCGTCCCTGTTCCCTAACCCTAACCCTTACCCTAACCCTAACTGTTGCGCGAAGCCTTACCCTAACCCGTGCCCTAATGCTAACCCGTATGCGAACACTAACCCGTGCCCTAAAAGTACGCTAACCCTAATCTTTTGTCGTATCCTAACCTGTACCCTAAACAGTCCGCGTTCCCTAACCATAACCCTAACCCTAA
>NW_006796349.1:0-2416 GCF_000442215.2 Lipotes vexillifer
CCGGAGCCTGTGCTCCGCAAGGGGAGAGGCCACAACAGTGAGAGGCCCGCGTACTGCAAAAAATAAAAGAAAGAACACAGGTCTTTCTTCACTGAGTTTAATGCTCCACTACATCATCCTACTTACTATATTGGTAGTGCAAAACAGGGATTTCTTAATTCTGTTATTTTCTTATTTTGATTAGCTGGTACTCTTTTATAAAGGACAGCTTGCGTCCCACCCCTCAGTCCTGTCCCTTTCATTTTTTTTAGCATTACTGTGGACTCATGGGGGCTTTACAAAAACCCAGTAGGTTACAACCCACTGCCATCATTCCTTTAGATGCCCCAAATTACCAAGTTTGGACAGCAAAGTCTCCTTCAAGCAGGCTGCTGTGTCCTTTCGACATGCCTCCATCGATCTTTGAGTACTTTCGCACTTTCTGGAAACCAAGATTCCAGACTGTTCCTACCTCAGAGCTGGTACAATGGGGAATGGTATTTATAACCTAAGATCTAGATGCTAAATGTGCACACACACCCATTTGATACTAAAATATCATTTTATTTTTAAAGATTATTATGATGTGGACCATTTTTAAAGTCTCGAATTCACCACAACACTGCTTCCGTTCCAAGTTTTGGTTTCCTGGCCGCAAGGCATGTGGGATCTTAGCTCCTCAACCAGGGATCAAACCCTCACCCCCTGCAGTGGAAAGCTATGTCTTAACCACTGGACCACCAAGGAAGTCCCAAAATATCACTGCTTTTAAAACCTTTCAGTGGACGGAGCTAAGAGACATTTAGTATTTTTCAAGTTATAAGTTTATACTTCTATCTCCAATTTAAATCTAAAATGAATATTTCTCCTTTCTTTCATGTAAGAACACTGGTTTTCAACATTAAAATATTTACCCATTTTCTCTATCCTGTGATATACACAAAATAACTTAAGATTATCAATACCACTTCCAACCACATACTGATTAAAATTCAAGATTCATTTGCAATTCTTTTTACCCTTAGGATATGATATATCACAGAGAATGTTCAATAAGAAAACCGTGTTTAAAACAATCCTTGAATTAATTCTTTTAGGTGTGTGGTTATGTTATCAATTTGATATGCAGTTAGGTTCATTTATTTCTGTTTGCATTTAATATTAAGTTTTTTCCCCATCATCTTAATTTAATTTAATTTTTTGACTATGTAACTCATTTATAAGGATCAAAAGTCAAAACTATATTAAAAGTTATACTCATTCCATCCCTATCTCTTTCACCCCATATAGGATAACTTTTTCATTAGTTTCTGGTTTTACCCTCATGTTTTGTTTTGTTTTCCAAAAATATACTTAGAGGTGTGAAATCTGAAAATGGTCAGAAGTGCTGAGAAATGGCTGGTCTGAGAAAGGTCACTTTCTATATTCTTGATAATTTATTTATCACAGTTCTATAGGATTAAATACAAGTTTATGTTCTAATAAATCATGAGCAAATCTCACATTTTTCCAACTCCACAATAAAAAATGGACATCAGCAGGGTCCAACTGGGATACTGATGGTAGCACCAAGAGATTCAGGGCCATGTCTACCTAAATAATAAATCTTACTTTTTAACATGAATGGGAACTTAGGAGGCATCAGTAACTCTTCTTCTTTTATGACATTCTGCAACTTACTGAGTCCTAGAACAGAGCCAGTGGTGGTTGGGAATCACCTAAAGTGTTTGGTGATTGGGTGGTGTTCCCTAAAGGTGATTGATCTGAACGTTGGGAGTGGCCTTAGGTGGTGCCGCAGTCGTGGACATCTTCCATGGAAATAACCAGCTCCAAAGAATAGGAACCTTCTTGGATGGACAAGGACTCCAAGCAACTAGACTGTAGCCACTTGTGCCCCCTTTGGCTTTACTGAAGGCTACGGGGCCAGATGTGTTTAAGCATTAGCCTGAATTCCCCTTTATGGGATTAGAGAAAAACAATATCATGTCCTCCAAGGCCATTCATCGCAAAACTTTAAAGGGGAAACAGCAATTTTTCAACCATCTAAGGGTCTTGAAGGGGAATAAAACCAAGAACACAGGCACCAAGTCCACAATATCTTGTGAGCACCAGTGTCAAAGCCATAGAGGTGAAAAGTCTGAATGAGTGACCAGAACCCATCACTAGAAGGAGCTAATCAGCCTGAGTATCAGGTTAAACTGATAATAATCAGGGAAATCTAAAATGTCCAGGTATCAGTAAAAATGACCCAGTGCTCATCTCAGTGCCCCATGGTACTGCTTATTTACTTGGAGAGAACAATGTGGTCTGGCTTGAATGTTATTATCTCTTGATTTTTTTTTTTTTTTTGCAGTACGTGGGCCTCTCACTGTTATGGCCTCCCCCGTTGCGGAGCACAGGCTCCGGACACGCAGGCTCAGTGGCCATGGCTCACGGG
>NW_006796350.1:0-324 GCF_000442215.2 Lipotes vexillifer
ACAAAAAGGAAAAGAATAAAAAGAGTGAAGAAAGCCTATGGAAATTATGGGACACAATAAACTCAACAATGTTCATGTTACGGGAATTCCAGAAGAAGAAGAGAGAGAGAGAAAGGGTAAAAAAAGTATATTTAAAACAATAATGGATGAAACCTTGCCAAACCTAGGATGAGAAATGGACATCCAGATCCATGAAACCCAATCAAGCCCAAATAGGTTGAACTCAAATAGGGCTACACTGAGACACATTGCAATTAAATCGTCAAAAGTCAAAACCAAAGAAAGAATTTTAAGACCAGCAAGAGAAAAGAGAGAAGTTACATA
>NW_006796351.1:0-1661 GCF_000442215.2 Lipotes vexillifer
TGCCATTTGCAGCAACATGGATGGACCTAGAGATTGTCATACTGAGTGAAGTAAGTCAGACAGGGAAGGACAAATATCATACGATATCCCTTGTATGTGGAATCTAAAAAAATGGAACAAATGAACTTATTTATAAAATGGAAATAGAGTTACAGATGTAGAAAACAATCTTATGGTTACCGGGGGAAAGGGGAGGGAGGAATAAATTGGGAGATTGGGACTGACGTATACATGCTACTATATTTAAAATAGATAACTAGTAAGGACCTCTGTACAGCACAGGGAATTCTACTCAATACTCTGTAATGACCTATATGGGAAAGGAATCTAAAAAGGAGTAGATATATGTACATGTATAACTGATTCATTTTGCTGTACAGCAAAAAGTAACACAATATTGTAAATCAACTATATTCCAATAAGAATTTTTTTTAAATTATCAAATCCCCAGAATCAGTCTTATATGATAGCTCTTGGCACTTATTTTTTCTAATTTTTTCTGGCCCTTCCTTCCTATTTTCTGACTGGAGGGCTCAAGAGAGGCCTCCCTGTTCACTCTAATTTTTTGTTGGTTTCCATCCCACTTTGAAATCTGTCCATCCCTCTGTGGCTCAGTTCAAATCCAGCTACATTTTCTGCAGTTAGTCTGAGGATAAACAGACACCAAAACAATGAAATATCCATCTAGTGTTATTCCATCAGCCACTATCTTGCTTTCTAAACTTGAGAGAGTATAACAATAGACACTGGCTTCCCATTTGGTAATTTTCTGTACTAAAATGAGTCCAATACCACAAAATATCTCTTTAGTTTCAGGCCCTGAATATATATTCCTATTTTTCCTCAAAACTTAAAAAAAAACTTAGAAGAACTGATGTTATACAATAAAAATATATACATCATCTCTGTATTAAATATTCTAATCAAATGTTTTTAATCTGAATCTATTAGTTAGGCCTCTAAACTTAACTGCCAGATTGCAGGAAACAACCAGGACTAGACAACAAGTTAAATGTTCCATGAGGAAACAGTCAGTTAAACTAAGAATCTATAAGGCAATCAGGCTGAACTCTTCAAAGAAAAATTAATAAGACATAACAACCAAACACGATGTTTGAATTTAGCCACAGAACCTGGTTCAAAAAAAAAGCTATAGGTTCTTTTATAGTTGTAAATTTGGAACAACAGCAGAAATTTGAATATGAACTATAGATTAAATGATATTATAAAATTATTGTTAACTTCCTAAGGTAAGATCATTGTAAAGAGTCGTTATTCTTAGGAGAAGTATGCAAAAATATTTAGGGATGAAGTGTTACAATGTTAAAAAATTACATTCAAATTGTACACTCAAAAAATGTATAAAACAAATATGGCAAAATGTTACTTAGCAGTTGTAGAGTCTGCATGCAAGGTCTCTGGGTGTTCACTATACCATTCTTTAAATTTCTCTATGTTTGAAATTCTTCATAATAAAAGTTGAAAAAATACTTAGAAGGAGCCCAGTTTTTGTCTGAATGTTCTGGCCACCTACATTCTAAATTGAAACAAAACAGAGTTGAGGGCTTCCCTGGTGGCGCAGTGGTTGAGAGTCTGCTTGCCGACGCAGGGGACACGGGTTCGTGCCCCAGTCCGGGAAGATCCCACATGCCGCAGAGCAG
>NW_006796352.1:0-711 GCF_000442215.2 Lipotes vexillifer
AAGAGTGTTGCCTTGTTGGACCTCACCTGGAAACTTGAGCAACTCCAATTTTTACTACTCTGCGCATATTTGTGAATGACTGTGAAATCGTTGTAAGAATTGATTTGGGAATTACACATAAATTTGAAGCAGTGGGCAAATTGCAAATACAGAATCCAGGAGTAATGAAGATCAACTGTAATTCTTATTTCTTCTACGATGTCAGAGTTTTAGAGATTTAGTCAAGATTTCGGGGTTTTTTCTGAATCTGCAAATGTGGAGGTAGTGATCTCTCTGTAGGTAACCGTGATTACACCTGATCTCTTTAGTGTTTGCTAATCACCCCTCTCATTTCAGGGAGCACTAATTAAATTCTTTCTGTCTCCTGATATTTAGCAATAAAGGATTCTGGGCACTTTAGAATGTTACTTATCAAAACAGGGCTCTTAACCTAGACCAGGATAATCCCAGCTTTTCTCAAGTCACTAAACTGCTTAAACTTGAATGCAAATTTTTGAGTGCTCATGAATATGTTCAGTTTATGGAGAAGTAAATAGATGTCATCAGAACCTCAAAAGTTGTCTTCCTTGTTCATTGCCCTCTACCAGAAAATTAGGAACCTTAATTTCTTGGATAACCTAGTTGTACTAGTAGAGATTTATCTTTCTCTACAGTATATTACATTCTTTTGCTTCTATAACCTTTGATCTTTTTTTTTTTTTTTTTTTTTTT
>NW_006796353.1:0-498 GCF_000442215.2 Lipotes vexillifer
ATGCACATTGTTGTACACTAGATTTCCAGAAATTATTCACCTTGCATAACTGAAACTTTGTACTTCTTGATCAATACCTGCCAATTTTTCCATCCCCTCATCTCCTGTCAACCACTGTTCTGCACCTCACTTCTATGACTATTTTGGATTCCACAAAAAAGTAGTATCATGAAGTGTTTGTAGCTGTCTTTCTGTATCGGGCTTATTTCACTTAGCATAATCTCTTTCAGCTTCATCCATGTTGTCACAAATAGCAGCATTTCCTTCATTTTAAAGGCTGGATAATATTCCATTCTATACAGGCATACCTTGGAGCTATTGCAGGTTTGGTTCCAGACCACCAAAATAAAGCAAATATTGCAACAAAACAAGCCACATGAATTTTTTGGTTTACCAGTGCATATAAAAGTTATGTGTATACTATATTATAGTGTTTTAATGTGCGATAGCATTATGTCTAAAAAACCAATGTACATACCTTAATTTTAAAGTAATGCT
>NW_006796354.1:0-597 GCF_000442215.2 Lipotes vexillifer
CCTGGTGGCGCAGTGGTTGAGAGTCCGCCTGCAGATGCAGGGGACACGGGTTTGTGCCCCGGTACGGGAGGATCCCACATGCTGCGGAGCAGCTAGGCCCGTGAGCCATGGCCATTGAGCCTGCGCGTCCAGAGCCTGTGCTCCACAACGAGAGAGGCCACAGCAGTGAGAGGCCCGCATACCGCAAAAAAACAAAAAAATTAGGAAAACTATATGGATACCTACACTCAATACTGCTATTTAACATTACTTTGGAAATACTAGTCTATACATAGATGCTGGATAATTAAATATACAAAAATACTGAATATAAAATTTTCTGCCTTATAATTTGCTATTAATATGATTTTACCACTGGGAAAATAAAGAGAAGTCACTGAAAAAATCTATAGAAAAACATATGGGGACTTCCCTAGTGGCACAGTGGTTAAAAATCCACCTGCCAAGGCAGGGGACACTGGTTCGAGCCCTGGTCTGGGATGATTTCACATGCCACAGAGCAACTAAGCCCACAGGCCACAACTATTGAGCCCATGAGCCACAACTACTGAAGCCCACACACCTAGAGCCCATGCTCCACAACAAGAGAAGCCACCG
>NW_006796355.1:0-536 GCF_000442215.2 Lipotes vexillifer
TAACCTTACACCTAAAGGAACTAGAGAAAGAAGAACAAACAAAACCCAGAGTTAGCAGAAGGACAGAAGTCATAAAGATGAGAGCAGAAATAAATGAAATAGCAACAAAGAAAATAATAACAAAGATCAATAAAACTAAAAGCTGGTTCTTTGACGAGATAAACAAAATTGATAAACCATTAGAAAGACTCATCAAGAAAGACAGGGAGAGGACTCAAATCAAAAAACTTAGAAATGAAAAAGGAGAAGTTACAACAGACACCACAGGAATACAACGCATCCTAAGAGACTACTAGAAGCAACTGCATGCCAATAAAATGAGTAACCTGGAAGATATTGAGAAATTCTTAGAAAGGTATAAGCTTCCAAGACTGAACGAGGAAGAAATAGAAAATATGGACAGACCAATCACAAGCAATGAAATTGAATCTGTGATTAAAAGTCTTCCAACAAACAAAAGTCTAGGATGAGAAGGCTTCACAGGCGAATTCTATCAAACATTTAGAGAAGAGCCAACACCTATCCTTCTCAAACTC
>NW_006796356.1:0-1803 GCF_000442215.2 Lipotes vexillifer
CGAACCCGCGTCCCCTGCATTGGCAGGCGGACTCTCAACCACTGCACCACCAGGGAAGCCCCAATGTATCGATTTTATACACTTACATACTGCAAGATGATGACCACCATAGAGCTAGCTAACAGCTCCATCAGGTCACATAATTACCATTTCTTTTCTGTGGTTAGAATGTTTAATATCTACTCTCTCAGCAGCTCTCAAGTATATAATACAGTATTATTAACTCTAATCACCTGTACCTTAGATACCCAGAACTTACTGATCTTATAACTGGAAGTTTGTGTTCTTTAACCAACATCATTCCTCTTACCTGAATGTCCCAGAGAACATAGTGTCCATACCCCCATGGGGATTGTTATTATGTGCTTCGTGCCCTTGCTAGACAGTGAGCTCCTTGAGGGCAGGGGCCACATCATTCATCTCTGAGTCACATAGATGTATTAGACTTGCTATAGATGCCTACTGAATAAGTGAAAAAGCAAAGAAATCACTTGGAAGACAAACTGGGACACCTCAGCCAACCTCTCTTCCCCCCAGGGGTTACATAAGCCACCTCTACTCCATGCCTTTTTGTGTTCTGGGATTTTCACCGGCAGCTTTTCCTGTGACATTGGTAGGAATAAGATTCTACACTGGAATCAGAGCTTTCTCTGGAGGCAACTGGTCCCCCCATTCCATCCGACACACGAGTGCTCATTAGATCTATACCTCTTCATCCAGTCAACATTCATTCAGCAGATATTTATTGAGCATGACCATGTGCCAGGCACTAGGCGATGGGCCTGGGATATATCGGTGACCAAAACAAAGTGCCCCACCGTGGTGGAGCTTTCATTGGAGCCCAGAATCCCCCCACTCTCAGGGTAAATTCCTGAAGATAATCCCACACAGGAAGGCTGAGTCGTGCTTTGTTTCTGCAGACACAGCTCATGTACAAATGGGCCCAGCCGAAAATCTGCAGTGAGGATCTGGAGGGGGCAGTGAAGCTGCCCGCCTCTGGCGTGAAGACCCGCTGCCCACCCTGCAACCCTGGTTTCTTCAAGACCAACAGCAGCACCTGCGAGCCCTGCCCTTATGGCTCTTATTCCAATGGCTCCGGTAACCCCTCCCCCACCCCACTCCCTGCCTCGCGTCTGTTCCCACACCACCCACATGGGTGGGCCATGTGGGCACTCTCAGTGTCAGCTGAACACGGGTTCTGTCCTTCCAAGGGAGGCAGGAAGGGCCAGGCCACCTCTGAGGACTATACTCAGGAGAAGAGAGGTCAGGGTGGGCCCTGTCTGTAGGTCTGAGTCATACTTGAGAACTGCCAACGTTCCTCCTCATTCCAACTTTGAATGTGACTCAGACCTGAAGGGACCCAATCCTCACACCAGAGGCTTCCAGCATGTGGCAGGGACGCTACCTAGAAGGTTTAGGGAGCTGGGATTGCCACATTGACACAATCAGAATTTGTAAGCCACTCTGCAAAAAAGGAGTTGGGGGGATTTGTATACCTATGAATGTGAAGGCATTTGAGGATAACAATGTGACAAACAATATTAACTATATGTACCAGACCAGAGGATATGTTTAAGCTTTAAAATGAATAATTTGATGGGCCAGTAGCCTAATTGGAATATGAGAATGAAGGGTCAGTGTTTACACCCTGAGTTTGTTAAATAACATTGTCAGAATGCTTTCAAGTCAGCTTGATGTCACTGTGCAATGGTGCTCAGCACCACTCTTGTTGGGCTGCCCATCCCTGTTGCCACTTGTCTGTGTGACAGCAGCTCCAGTAAGGGTGGCTGTGGCCTTCCTGCT
>NW_006796357.1:0-12561 GCF_000442215.2 Lipotes vexillifer
CACAGAAACAGAGACACAGGGGAGAACACTATGTAAAGATGAAGGAAGAGATTGGAATCGTGCATCTACAAGCCGAGTGATGCCGAGGACTGACAGCAACCACCAGCAGCTAGGAGACAGGCATGGAACAGATCCCTCCTCCGAGCCTCCAGAAGGAACCAACCCTGTTGACACCTTGACCTCAGACTTCTGGCCTCCAGAACTGTGAGAGAATCAATTTCCGTTCTTCTAAGCCACCTGCTTTGTGGTAATTTGTTACGGTAACCCTAGGAATCTGACACATCCCTCCGGGAGGTCTTTGTGTCTCAGGCCCCTGAGAATTCTAGTGTCTTCCTTAGTCCAGATCTTACCAACCTGTTCAGTTTACCTGCAATAGTACCAAGTCAGTGAATTAAGGCTGGTCCTACTGTGGGTGTAGTTAAACGTTTCCCCCATTGCTCTAAAGCGGTGGTTCTCAAACTTTAGTGTGCTTCAGTAGCACTTGGAGGACTTGTAAAAACCTGATGGCTAGCAGCCTACCTTCAGAATATCCAATTCAGTAGGTCTGGAGCAGGGTCTGAGAATTTGCATTGCAAACACGTTCCCAGCTGCTGCTGCTGCTGCTGCTCCATGGCAGGCCACTGGCACCATCTGGTCTCCAGGCAAGCTAGGTCATCCATCAGTTTCTTTCAATAACGTATACTAGAGGCTGGGCCACCATCTCTATTGCCACACAAGTTCTTTATAATCTAATAGTTTAATTTATTTCAGGCTGCTATAAAAGGATGTCAAACGGGCTTACCAAATATTTGAAAGAAATCCCTTTCAATGACAGTAAGGTGGGCCGAAATAAATAGAACCAAGATACATTGGAGTCAGTGTTATTTATGTAAAAAAAAAAACAACAACTCTGCAGCTTATTCATGTCAAACAAGCTTTTATTTTCAATGTGAACAATGCTGTCAAATTTATGTGTCAAAGGTAAGAGTAAAGCCACATGTCAGTTAATATCATTTTGGGATGGTGAACTTTGAAACAACGTTCGTATTGTGGGCTAATGAAAACTAGAATATCCGTGAAGAACAAATTCTTCTTTTCTTTCGCTGTCCACTTCTTTTTATGCCTTCCAACTGTAGGGTGGGATAAGAGTCAATTAACAATTGTACACCAATAACATGCACCAGGGACTTTCTAAATAGGAGTCAATACTATGAACATCTGTTGGCTCTCCAAGGAGAAAACAAAACGTTTTCTTCTTGTAACCCAGACCCTTGGTTGTCAGGGTGCACATCATTTCATCATACCAACCTCATCTCTCTCTTGCCCACCACTAGAAATGCTAGATTTTTTTCTTGAAAGCCCACTCTGTGGTTTAAATGTCTTTCCACCTTAAGAGCCTCTGCTCCTTACACAAATCATAAATCCCTTATATTCCCAGACTTTCAGTTTCCGTGTCTGTAAAAAGAGAGTAAGGCTGTTATCAAACATCCACAGGTGTGAAAATTAAGAAAGGGAGAAAGAAAGAGAGTGATACTGCGAGAGAGAGAGAGAGATGAGAGAGAGAAAGGAAAAGATGAATGGGTAGAGGAAAGAGAAAATAAGACTGAATTACCAACTCAGTGATAGCCAATAATCTTACTATGGCTAATTTTCTTTTCTTTTGAATAAAAATTCTAAATTGAAGTAATATTTGTGAATTACTCATGAAATGCAATCTTATTTGAAATCCTTAACTTTTTACTACTTTGTAAGGTGTCACCTTCTCAAGGACATTGTTATTCCAAGAGACTCCATTTCTGTGGTCAGGTGATGAAGGTACAGCTAGTGCACAGCTTAGTTGCTTTAGCTGCTTCTTCTGGTGGCCACTCTCTAAAAATATAGGTCTCTATATTTTAGACCTCTACAAAAGTATAGGTCTCTATTTCCAGGTCTGATAAATTTCCCATCTGTAGTAGTCTTAAAGCTACAGGACAAAGGACTTGCGGCTGTAAATGAAATACATTCCACAACACACTTCCTTCTATATCACCTGGAATACAAGTACATTATTAACATTAAACTGTTTCTCCAAAACTAAATTTCAATAATTTTTTCTTATTTACTTTACAAAAAAAATTTAAAAAACGATAGATAGCTAGTGGGAAGCAGCTGCATAACACAGGGAGATCAGCTCGGTGCTTTGTGACCACCTAGAGGGGTGGGATAGGGAGGGTGGGAGGGAGACGCAAGAGGGAGGAGATATGGGGATATAGGTATACTACGTATAGCTGATTTACTTTGTTATAAAGCATAAATTAACACACCATTGTAAACCAATTATACCCCAATAAACATATTTTTAAAAAAAGAACCACAGTAGTGGCAGTCATACCTGTAATTTCTTTTCACAAAAATCACAGTATATATAACAAAAATCACAATGCATATTACAAAATCACACACAATCTCAAGGAACATTACAGTTGTAGAGATTTCAAAATATCATTTATACTTCCTATGACTTCGGAAGTACTGTATTTATTATACCTGCTGAATGATGTTTTTAGTATAGAACACATATCTTACTATATGCAGTGTTGAGTGTCTGACATTAAGCTTTTGATTGCTAAGTCATCAAGTTCAAAGACATCCATCTCGAATAAACACATTGCTAGCTGTATGGCAGCTACACAACTAGATAAGCACCCAGGCTATGCCCACCCATGACACTCATTAAGTTCTTGTTTTAGAGAGCTCCGGGTAACCTAGATAACTGACCAGGTGAGTGACCTCATTTTTCCCTTCCTGTGCCTAAATCCCCTCTTATGTTTTTAAATTTATTTATTTACTTATTTTTGGCTGTGTTGGGTCTTTTTTTTTTTTACATTTAACCTAACTTTATTCATGCTTGACTTGGGATGGGGAATAGATCATTCAGTACACACATGAAGTAAAAACAAAATATGTCTTGACATGTACCACTTTTAAAATACAATAATGATGTGCCTTAATTACTTCCATGCACACAAGTCTAGCATTACAGTTTTTTTAAAAAAAATAAACACAACTAAGACTTCTACAAGCATTTTACAATAAAGCAATTCCTAATTTTTCTGTGTAGATAGATCAAGCACCTCCAAAATACAAACTCCTATACACAGTGAGCACTTCACTTAAAATGAATACTTAAGTAAATTAAGTATGTAGACAGCCTTAGGATAGCTGACATTATAATATTCAGCTAAGTAGGCAACAAAGCATAGTGCCAAATGTAAAAAAGTGTATTTTCAAATAAATTTCAAAAACTAAGTTAACTTTTTATAATTAATTACAGAAAATATAATGATTTGCTAAAATAAATGATGTGATGTAGTAACACTTCACTATAAAGAATGCATACCAGGGCCTTCCCTGGTGGCACAGTGGTTAATAATCCACCTGCCAATGCAGGTGACACAGGTTCGAGCCCTGGTCGGGGAAGATCCCACATGCCGCGGAGCAACTAAGCCTGTGCGCCACAACTACTGAGCCTGAGCTCTATAGGGCCCGCACAACTACTGAGCCTGCATGCCACAACTACTGAAGCCCACATGCCTAGAGCCAGTGCTCCATAACAAGAGAAGCCACCACAATGAGAAGTCTGCGCACTGCAATGAAGAGTAGCCCCTGCTCACTGCAACTAGAAAAAGCCCGCGCACGGCACAAAGACCCATCGCAGCCATAAATAAATAAATTTATTTAAAAAAACCCAAAAACAAAGAATGCATACTAGAAGATTTATAAATGGTGAGGGAATCTTATAAAGAATAGTTTGCTACAATAAACAATGGCTAAATAGAAGTGCATATTGTGAAGCACCATGGGTGGTATATGTTTTGCCACATACTTTTGTTACCTTGAGGTAGATAATACATATATACCAAATTCGGCATTCATTTTCAGTTGCTCCTGGTATCATGTGTTTTTAAGAAATGTGTACAGTACGAAAAACTTGAAAATACTCATGAATGAAAAATATTTTAGGAAAAAAATAGATATTTTCATTCAATTATGTACAGTCTCACTGTGTAGATTTCAAGGCAAGATTTTTGTTTCCTGTAAAACAGATCATCGTTCCATGAGAGAATGATTTTTACTTGTCTTAGTGCATTTCTTTTGTCTCCTCCTGCATTGCATTATTTTGCTCTATTCTTTATTTTTGTATGCAAACGACATGCCAGTTAAAGTGAAAACCATCTCATATGTAGAAAAAAGTCTGGATTTTAAAAACCAAGAAAAAATCCTTTCTAAATGACACCATCTGATTCAAGTAAAAAAATGACTTAAACACTAGTAATAAAAAAGACAAAACACATTTCATGAAGAGTACAAAAAGAAATGTCTGCTGAGTGTTGTAGTTCAGATGTTTCAGAATGCTGCTGTATGTTTTATGAGGAATCTGAGGGGAAGATTTCATAGCAGAAGGTGTTAATGCGGCCTGTATTGACTTAAGTGGTCAATACAACCAGCATAGAAAAACTCAAAACTACGCATACACCAAAGCCAGAATGCCAAGTGGTTGGGGCAAAGGCAGATTTCTGACCCTTTGGCTCAGCCAGCCCCCAAATAAAAACATCAACAAAGACAAATCAAGAAAATAAGAAGCAAAGATTCATGCTAAGCTGTGGGAGAGGTGTGTGTGTGCGACTGTGTGTCAGAGAACCACCCTGGGGTCAGGTTAAACCCCAGGCTGGGAGGGAGGAAGGAAGCTCCCTCACCACAACTTAGCCAAACTTGAGCTGTGCCGAGGTGCTGTGGGCCCTGCCTCAGCTGGGAGGCTGTGTCAGGCCTAGGGCAGGGCCCATGCTCCTCCCCTTCTTGGGATCAGATAGCAGCTGCCCAGGCCTGCTGGGCCAGGGACTGACACAGGCTCTGCCTACTGATTCAGGCTGCCTGGGGAGAGGATTAGGTCACTGCTGAACACTGGTACCTCCTGCCTCAGCCCCCGGCGACCCCCAGACTCAGTGCCTCCAGCAGGCTTGCAGACACAGCATCCTTGGCCGCCTCATGCCCATCCTGCCCACTGGCGGCCAGCACAACCCAAATGAGGCCACTGAAGGGCACTGGATGCCCAGGGATCACCACCTGGTACCAGAATCGGTGCCAGCCAGCAAAGCTTGTGCCCAAACACTTGGTGAGGAACAGTGGGCTGCGCAACTTCATCCGTTGGCACAGCAGCTGCAGGGCAGCCTGAGCCCCTTGGGACTCCAGCCCCTTGTCCCTGGCCAGGGCTACTTGGCTGCCCTCTGGCTGTAGGCACTGTAGAGAGGGACACTTGAACTGCTGGCGGAGTTGCTGCTTCAGGTCTGGCTTAAGCCACTCCACGGCCACCTGTTCTCCACAGAGGCGTGACTGCCCTTCCACCAGGGCCTTCTTGGCCATGGCTGCGGCGCGGTGCGAGCTGAACTTGAGCAATGCGATCTGCGCGGGCGCCGGCCCGGGGCTGGGCAGCAGCAGCGCCTCCTGCAGGCCGGGCCCCAGCGGCTGCAGCGCGAGCAGCAGCGCTTGGCGGCTCAGGCCCGGCGGCAAGCCGTCCACACTTAGCTCGCACTTCTCGGTGCTGCGGCACACGAGCAGCGGGCAGGACGGCCGCAGCGGGTGGTTGTGCAGCGTGGCGATGGCGGCCTGGGCGCCGCGTCGCGAGCTGTAGCGGGCGTAAGCGAAGCCGCGGTTCAGGCCGCTGAAGGTCATCATCAGGCGGAACTCGTAGAGGCGGCCCACGCGCTGGAACAGTGGGATCAGCTGGTGCTCGTACACATCCTGGGGCAGCCGCCCGATAAACACTTCTGACCCGGCCGGCGGCGGGCTGCCCACCCATCCTGGGGGTGGCCCGCCATACTTCCTCTGCCCGTTCACCTGCACCAGGCGGATGCCCGTCTCCCTGACCCACGCCTCCAGCGCCGCCTTGTTCTCTGGATTCACCCTCTCACACCACAGCTCACACTCCCGCTTGGACCCAACTGGACTGTGAAACTGTGGAATGCCTATGGGTTCAAGCTGCTTGTTAAAGAGGAACTTCCCACTGTTGTTCAGAAATCCTTCCTCGTTTCCTCTCTCCCCAAGCTTCCCATCCTCTACTGGCCCAGTTTCTAGTGCTGTGCTGGATCTTCATTGCTGTGTGCAGGCTTTCTCTAGCTGCTGTGAGCGGGGCCTACTCTTCGTTGTGGTGCACAGGCTTCTCATTGTGGTGGCTTCTATTGTTGCGGAGCGCTGGGCTCTAGGTGCACGGGCTTCAGTAGTTGTGGCACACAGACTCAGTAGTTGTGGAGCGCGGGCTCTAGAGCACAGGCTCAATAGTTGTGGTGCACTGTGGCATGTGGGATCTTCCTGGACCAGTGACTAAACAGGCAGATCCGCAGGCAGATTCTTAACCACTGCACCACCAGGGAAGTTCCACCTCTTATGTTTTAAATTCACCAATAAAGAGAGAACCTAGCCACCTTGCCCTTGGACCCTAATAAATGCAAACCTCAAGTTCATTTCTCTCTGTCTCTGTCTCTCTTTGTCTCTCTTTCTTTCTCCATGACCTTGCTATGTATCCCTCAGGTGCGCCATATACCCTCCATGACCTGTGAGTAATTAACTTTGCTTTTTCAAAGTTTCCTGATGGTTGTTGCTGAGGTGCATGTTACAATCATAATAAGAACCACAAGGGCTGGTCCAGCTACAACATTGGCTCTGGTTGGGGAAATGTCTGTGGGGGTCTCCTCACAGGTAGTACCAGTGGGTAAGTGCCTCAGGCAGTCTTAGCCAATAGGACTACTATTATTGGGATGAGACTGACACAACAGTACATCACTAATTTGTCATTGTAGTATTTTTATAATTATACTTGAACATTACTGGTGCCCTTTGTTATCCTAAATAATTTTTTTGGCATTTAAAAGTTTATTCTGAAAAGAGACGCATCGTTTTCACCAGACTGCCAAAGAATTTTTCACTTACTTGGCAGTTAAAGCTGGATCCATGGTGTAAGTCTGTGATCTAGCTCAAAGGAGGCAGAAAGAGAGTGGAGAAGGGACTCAACAATTGTTATGCCCTGGCCAGTAAATGTCACACATCACTTACACTCCTATTCCACTGATGAGAACTGAGTCTCATGGGCACCTTTAATTGTGAGAGGCTAAGAAATGTAATATATCAGGGGAGCCATGTGGCTATTATTTACAGTGGAGAAAGGAAAACAGAGCTGATGACTTCCACGCTCCATACCACTACTCTTTTTTAAAAACTGAAGTATAGTTGATTTAAAATATTAGTTTCAGGTGTACAGCAAAGTGATTCAGTATTTTTGCAGATTATACTCCATTACAGGTTACTACAAGGTAATGGCTATAAGTTCTGTGCTATACAGTATATTCTTGTGGCTTATCTATTTTATATATACCACTACTTTTTTGTATCTTCTTCCCCAACAAGTTTTATCCTTTTCATTCTAAGAGTTTACCCATAGATTTTTCTTCGTTTTTCTGTGTAGGAAGATTTGTTTCCTCCTTTCCATACCATCTTTTTTTTTTTTTTTTTTTTTTTTTTTGCGGTACACGGGCCTCTCACTGTTGTGGCCTCTCCCATTGCAGAGCACAGGCTCCGGACGCGCAGGCCCAACGGCCATGGCTCACGGGCCCAGCCGCTCTGTGGCATGTGGGATCCTCCCGGCCCGGGGCACGAACCCGTGTCCCCTGCATCGGCAGGCGGACTCTCAACCACTGCACCACCAGGGAAGCCCCATACCATCTTTTATAATGTTTATTTCTTTTTCTTATCTAGCTGTGTTGACTAAGACCTCCAGTATAATATTTAATAGAAACAATTATAGAGAAAATACTTGTCTTTTTCCCCAATTTAGTAGAAATTCTGCTGTAAACTTTCACTATTGAGGTATTAGTATAGATATTTAATGATTAACCCTTATGAAGTTAAGGAACTTATCTTCTATTCCTAGTTTGCTAGGATGAGCTGAGATTTACAAGGTGAATAATGGTAGTCCTTCATGATCTGACCACAGGAATGAATGATTTGAATGAGGTTTAGTCTTTTTTCTTTTTTTTTACATCATTATTGGAGTATAATTGCTTTACAATGGTGTGTTAGTTTCTGCTTTATAACAAAGTGAATCAGTTATACATATACATAAGTTCCCATATCTCTTCCCTCTTGCATCTCCCTCCCTCCCACCCTCCCTATCCCACCCCTCTACGTGGTCACAAAGCACCGAGCTTATCTCCTTGTGCTATGCGGCTGCTTCCCACTAGCTATCTACTTTACGTTTGGTAGTGTGTATATGTCCATGCCACTCTCTCATTTTGTCACAGCTTAGCCTTCCCCCTCCCCATATCCTCAAGTCCGTTCTCCAGTAGGTCTGTGTCTTTATTCCTGTCTTACCCCTAGATTCTTCATGACATTTTTTTTCTTAAATTCCATATATATGTGTTAGTATACAGTATTTGTCTTTCTCTTTCTGACTTACTTCACTCTGTATGACAGACTCTAGGTCTATCCACCTCATTACAAATAGCTCAATTTTGTTTCTTTTTATGGCTGAGTAATATTCCATTGTATATATGTGCCACATCTTCTTTATCCATTCATCCAACGATGGTTTCTGAATTCTGGTTTCCTCAGGGTATATACCTAGTAGTGGGATTGCTGGGTCATATGGTAGTTCTATTTGTAGTTTTTTAAGGAACCTCCATACTGTTCTCCATAGTGGCTGAACCAATTCACATTCCCACCAGCAGTGCAAGAGTGTTCCCTTTTCTCCACACCCTCTCCAGCATTTATTGTTTCTAGATTTTTTGATGATGGCCATTCTGACTGGTGTGAGATGATATCTCATTGTAGTTTTGATTTGCATTTCTCTAATGATTAATGATGTTGAGCATTCTTTCATGTGTTTGTTGGCAGTCTGTATATCTTCTTTGGAGAAATGTCTATTTAGGTCTTCTGCCCATTTTTGGATTGGGTTGTTTGTTTTTTGTTATTGAGCTGCATGAGCTGGTTGTAAATTTTGGAGATTAATCCTTTGTCAGTTGCTTCATTTGCAAATATTGTCTCCCATTCTGAGGGTTGTCTTTTGGTCTTGTTTATTGTTTTCCTTTGCTGTGCAAAAGCTTTGCAGTTTCATTAGGTCCCATTTGTTTATTTTTGTTTTTATTTCCATTTCTCTAGGAGGTGGGTCAAAAAGGATCTTGCTGTGATTTACATCATAGAGTGTTCTGCCTATGTTTTCCTCTAAGAGTTTGATAGTTTCTGGCCTTACATTTAGGTCTTTAATCCATTTTGAGCTTACTTTTGTGTATGGTGTTAGGGAGTATATTTAGGTTTTCTGATGTTGGGTGCATATGTATTTACAGTTGTTAAATCTTCTTGATGAGTTGACCTCTTTATCATTATATAATGATATTCTTTGTCTCTTGTTAATCATTTTTGGCATAAAGTCTATTTTGTCTGGTGTTGTATAGCTATCCACACTTTCTTTTGGTTTCCACTTACATGGAATATCATTTTCTATCCCTTCCTTTTTAGTCTATGATTGACCATAGAGCTGACGTGAGTCTTTTGTAGGCAGCATATAGTTGGGTCTTGTTTTTTTTCCATCCTGCCACTCTATGCCTTAGGACTGAAGAATTCAGTCTGTTTACATTTACAGTAATTATTGATATGTAAGCACTTACTAATGCCACGTTATTGTTTTCTGGCTGTTTTGTAGTTCCATTGTTCCTTTTTTCCTCTCTTTCTGTCTACTTTTGTGAGTTGGTGCTTTTCATAGTAGCTATTTCTCTGATTCACTTCTCTTTATCATTTGTGAAGTTATGATGGGTTTTTGCTTTGTCATTACTATAAGGCTTACATAAAACGCCTTATATTTTTAACAGTCTACTTTAAGCTGATAGCAACTTACTTTGATCACATACAAACGCTCTCCCCTTTTATCCCCCCCTTTATGTTTTTGATGTCACAATTTACCTCTTTTTATATGGTGCATTCATTAAAAAATTATAGTCACTATATTCCTTATATTATTTACCTTTAAACTTTATACTATAGTTAAATGGTTAATATACCAGCATATCACTGAATTAGAATTTTTGGAATCTGACTCTATGTCACTCTTTTTCACTGTGTTGTACATTTTCATATGTTTTCCTGTTAACAATTAGTGTTTTTAATTTCACGTTGAAGAACTCCTTTCAGCATTTCTTGTAAGGCAGGTCTCATGGTGGTGAGCTCCCTCAGCTTTGTTTGTCTAGGAATGTCTTTATTTCTCCTTCATTCCTGAAGGACGATGTTGACAGGCAGAGTATTCTTGGCTGGCAATTTTTTTCTTTCAACACTTTGAATATATCATTCCACTCTCTACTGGCCTATACAGTTCCTCCTGAGAAGTTTAGTGATTCTTTAATGGATGTTCCTTTGTAGGTTACAATCTTTTTACTTTCTGCTTTTAGGATTCTCTATTTGTCTTTGATTTTTGACAGTTTTATTATAATGTGTCTTGGAGAAGGTCTTTTTTTTTTTTTTTTTTTTTGCGGTACGCGGGCTTCTCACTGTTGTGGCCTCTCCTGTTGTGGAACACAGGCTCTGGACACGCAGGCTCATGGCTCACGGGCCCAGCCGCTCCATGGCATGTGGGATCTTCCCGGACTGGGGCACGAATCCGTGTCCCCTGCATCGGCAGGCAGACTCTCAACCACTGCGCCACCAGGGAAGCCCTGGAGAAGGTCATTTTTAATTGAGATAATGGGGTGATCTATTAGCTTCATGAACTTGGACATCCAAATCTCACCCCAGGTTTGGGAAGTTCTGAGCTATTATTTGTTTAAATAAACTTTCTTACCCTTTCTTCTTTTCTTCTCCTTCTGGAACTCCAATGATTCTGAAATTTGTTCTTTTTTGTAATGTTCCATAGATCACATAGGCTTTCTTCACTCTTTCATTCTTTTTTTCTTTGTTATCCTCTGACTGAGTTATTTCCAAGTTCCTGTCCTCTAACTCACTGATTTCATCTTCTGTTTGGTCTATTATGCTATTCATGTTCTCTATTGCATTTTTTGTTTCATTCAATGAATTATTCAGCTCCCAAATTTCTGTTTGGTTCTTTTTTGTATTTCTTTCTCTATGTTAAATTTCATTTTGTTCATGCATTATTTTCCTGATTTCATTGAATTTTCTTTCAGTGTTTTTTGTAGCTCACTGCATTTCCTCAAAATAGCTATTTTGAATTTTTTATCAGGTAAATCATAAATCTCCATGTCTTTGTGTTTGGTTACTGGAAGATTATTATGATCTTTTGGTGATGTCATGTTCCCTTGATTTTTCATGTTCCTTGGAGTTTTCCATTGCTGTTTTTGCTTTTGAAATAGGTGTCACCTCCTCCAATATTTAATAACTTTCTTCAGGGGAGAAAAACCTTTCATCAGCCCTGCTATAAACTCTGAAGCTTTCTTAGACCTTATTTGGATACACCTCCTCTCCATGCTTCTTGCTCCCTCTTGTGGCATAATTCTTCATCTTGTGTATCTTCTCTCCATTTTACAATACACCAGGCTGGCTGCTGATAGCCTCCTTTATGTCTTCTCATAAGTGGTGCTACAGCTCACATTTGTGTTTTTTCCCTTGCCATAGTGCATTTTCTGAGCATACTCCCTGTCTACCAGGACTTGCTCATGCTTCTGCCTTTGAGAAGTATGGACAAGGAGCTGGTTTCGGACTGAGATAGGTATGGGTTTGGCACTCAGGGCATTGGGAGTGCTCATGGGCCAGGTTGGGGGATCCTCCAGAGATTTTCCCAACAATAAACCTGTATATTTATGGTTGATTGATTTTCAAACAGAATACCAAGAATGTCAATGTTGTCACCAAAGGTAGGTTTCATTCTGAGGCCTCTTCTCTTGGCAGCCATCTCACTATGTGCTCACATGACTTCTTCATTGTGCACACACAGTGAAGGAGGAAATGTGCAAGCTGTCTGATCTCTCTTCTTAGAAGGACACTAATCTCATCAGAATAGGGACTGCCTTCATTAGCTCATCTAACTGTAACTACTTCCCAAAGGCCCCATCTCCAAGTACCATCACATTGGGGGTTAGGGCTTCAGCATATGAATTTGGGGAAGGGGACAAATATTCAGTCCATAACGCTAGGCAATATTTAGGTAAGTATCACATGAAGTCTTTACATAATGACAACCTCCTAGATTTACCTCTAAAAGGAGCTTGCTAAGGAGCATTGGCAGTAGCAGGCACCAAAGTATATAATGGGTCTGTTGTACATACTTTTAAAAAGTATGGCGTTGGTTAAAGAAATGATGAAGAGCACAGTGGAACAAAATGAAAAAGTTAATTTGAATCTCACATTAAAGAATCAAGATTCTGGGCTTCCCCGGTGGCGCAGTGGCTGAGAGTCCACCTGCCGATGCAGGGGATATGGGTTTGTGCCCCATTCCGGGAAGATCCCACATGCCACAGAGCGGCTGGGCCCGTGAGCCATGGCCGCTGAGCCTGTGCGTCCAGAGCCTGTGCTCCACAACGGGAGAGCCCACAACAGTGAGAGGTCCACGTACCG
>NW_006796357.1:12571-14512 GCF_000442215.2 Lipotes vexillifer
GTCCGGAGCCTGTGCTCCGCAAATGGGAGAGGCCACAACAGTGAGAGGCCCGCATAACGCAAGGAAAAAAAAAAAAAAAAAAAAAACAAGATTCCAATTAGCAAAAATTAACTCTTCCCACAAGTCGTTGCTTACAGTTTCCAGAAGTAAATTTTAAAATCAACTGTCTATATCTATATTTTTACTTATCTGTCTAGCAATATATTCATCTTGGTATGCATGCCTTACATAGTGCTCTGAAGATTGAACTAGTTGCATAATCATGGATTGGAATGGTTTAACTATTTTTAAAAACAAAATGTTGATACCTAAAAACTTAACATTAAACACCAGTTGCAGCTAAGTCAATGAGCCCCATCTTGAGTAACCTCCAAGGAAAGAGACTTCGAAGGAGCACTAACAATAGAAGTAAATAAAATATTGATCAACTGACAATGAAATCATTTTAATGGTGCCATGAAGAGTCCAATGGAGAAAAGGAATAAGTACAATTTTGCTATGTTAAAGCGAAATCTTAAATTTAAAATAATCAAGAAAGATTCTAATGTGCAACAATTTACCCTTTGCACAACATATGTGTGTCTGCCTTGGTTCACCCTTTGCACTACTCAGATACACTCATACCCTATGTTAAGTATACTCTGACATCAAAACTTTCAAGGACGTACAGGCCATAGTCTCTAAAATTAAGTAATACAGGAGAGTTAATTGAATAAGCTATGGTCCCCCTGCTTCAATTGGTCTTGAAGCCATAGTCTATACATTCTCTTCTATCATTCATTCTAGATTACCCTTGCTCTTGACCAACACTGCAGCTGGTTTAAGTCATTTACCTTTTGGGACAACCCAACATTTTATCTCTGAGGGGTTAGAGCCCTTTGTTGCCTTGCCATTATTAGGTCATTGTTACTGTAACTGTCCATTCACTGTTATCATCAGGCATGGAAGCACTAAAAGACACCCCAGTGGATCATCTGAGTGACAAACATATTCTTCCCTGCCTCCATTAGGTAACAGAAACCCTAACTTCTTATGATAATCACAGACAATTATGCCCACTAGTAGAGTAATTCCTTTCTTTGCTTTCTGCTCTACCAAAATGAGAAGCCTAAAGTGACCAGGTAGTAATTGTAGTTTCGGGTTAGGAGGAACCCTTAAAGTGTTTCTTGGTGGAAGCACCACCCTTGAGAAGCAGACATGAGTATGTAGAAATAAGAAACACAAATTCTGTAAGTGGGTCACTGAGTTGGTTCCCGGACAGGTATTCTAGCTATTAGAAATACAATACTGCATATCATTTGTTGATATGTAGGTATATATTATTCACTCTGAAGGACAATATTCCAACACTGCGGTGTTTTCCTCTGTCTGGTGCCTTAGCTGTGCCTTTAACAGGCCATCCAATCAGCTTATTGGACCAGCTAATACTGAGTTCTATGTTATATTATAGGACCAGTGGATCCTTGTGGTCGTGTACCCATTGCCACACCTCCTTCACCATAAAATGGATCCCTTGAATCAGACATTTTGTAAACTTCAAATTGTGATGCCAGCAGAGAAAGCAAGCTAAACTCATATCAGGAGAAGATGTCAATTCTGTTAAGAGCAAATCACACCATCCTCCATGGTAGAAAGGTCTGAAATAATCAACTTGCCACCAAGATGGTAGCTGGTGTTGGTGAGTACTCCATGCTTTTGAGCCCGTGTATAGCCTCCATCCTTACCATCATGGCTACTACACTCATAGGCCCATTGTGCAAACACTGGGGTGGCCAAGGATGGAGGCTGGCTGACATGCACAGGACAAGTGAGAGATAAGGTTGTGCAAAAGCAGTATTAGGCACCAAATGTGTCTGCCACACCTGGACCCAAAGTAGTCTTTGCTAAATGGAGTCACTATTCTCTTATCCATGACATTGCCCTCAGCAACAGCAGCAGGAA
>NW_006796357.1:14581-21997 GCF_000442215.2 Lipotes vexillifer
AGCAGGAATATGCCCTCCATCTCACTTACACATATTACAAATATCCAACATGTCAATCTAATTGGCAGAACTGAATTTACTATGAGAAATCTAACTGCAATTAGTAAGGTAGAATGGAGGTTGAGTTAATCAATCCACAATATCTACTACATTTATTAGAAATTTATGTACTTTTATTCATAAATGCAATTAGTCTACTATTCTGAGTTATCTTTACAAAGTTTGTGTTAAGGTTATCCTTGTTTCATAAAATTAATTGAATCTCTATACACGTTTGTGTGTATGTTATATCTGAAGTGAGCATTATGGAATATGTCTTCCTTGGGGTTATGCCTGCTTCTTGTCTATAGAATTTTGGCAGCCTAAGGGTTAAGTCTTATGGCCTAAATTGAGTCTGATAACCTAGATTATTTTAATCCTGGTGGCCCAAGAATTGGTTTAAGTCTTTTTCACAGGCTTTCTTAGTTCAGGCTTATGGTTTGTTTAACAGTTCCATTGTCTCAAAAACAGGCTTGGCTTCAGTCAGCCATATGTGCCAATAACCACACCTGCACTTCTTATGCAGGTGTAGTTTTCAGATTTGCTATAGCTTTTTTTTTTCTTTCTTGCTCCCGTATCTCCCTGTTTCTTTAATGTGGATTAACTTGAGGTGGTCAGTCTTCTGTGGAAAAACCACAACAGTAAGGTAATCTTTGACCTGAGCATTTTATTTATATGAAAAGTTTTATATGGTGTCACACGGTTAGTCTAATTTTCCTGTGATACATTTTAATAATTTGAAACATTTCATTGAGCATTTGTCCTTCCAAAGATCTCTCAGTCTTATTATTTACAATTTGAGGTTGAAACCCAGTTGGGTTTTCCAACCATAAAATGTTTGAAATTCTTGTATTCTCTATTCTCCTTTATTTCTGTTTGCAAACCAGCTAATTCTTTCTTGAGCTATTCTTGCAAATTGTATTAATCAAGGTTCTCCAGAGAAACAGAACGAATTATATAGATAGATAGGGACAGAGAGAGAGACAGAGACAGAAAGAGAGATATTATTACAGGAACTGTCTTATGCTATTATGGAGGCCAAGAAGTCCCTCCATTTGCCATCTGCAAGCTGGAAAACCAGGAAAGCCAGTGGTGTAACTCAGTCTGAGTCTGAAGGTCTAAGAATCAAGGGGCTGATGGTGTAATTCCCAGTCTGAATCCAAAAGCCTGTGAACCAGGAGCGCTGGTATCCAAGGGCAGGGGAAAATGAGTGTTTCACCAAAGCAGAGAGAATGAACTGCCCTTTCTCCATCTTTTTGTTCTATCCAAGCCTTCAACAGATTGATAGATGCCCACCTACATTGGTGAGGCTGATCTTCTTTACTCATTCTACTGATTCAAATGCTAATCTCTTCTGGAGACTCCCTCACAGACACACCCAGAAACATATTATATCAGCTATCTGGGCATCCCTTAGCCCAATCAAGTTGACACATAAAATTAACCATCACACCAGTCAAAGCCAGCAGCTATTGCCAAACACTATCATCACTATTAAAAACAGTACTAACATTTTGTTTTCTAGCTTCTTCCCCTATATTTCCCCACTAACATTGCTTTCCAATCTCTTCTCTTAGAGTTACAAATTCCCTAATTATATATGCTGAGTCTATTGCAAGTTACAGTTTCACCAAATTTTTTTTTTCACCGAATTTTTGCCACTGAAAAATCCTACCACAAAACCACTTAGCCAATGTCATAGTTCAGGTTTTTGTTGTGGTAATACTCGAAGTACCAGTCTTCTCTATTAATCAGGACATGTTAAACTAAGCTATGGTAACAGTCCTATAATCTCAGTAGCTTAACATAACAAAAGCATGCTTCTGACTCACACAAATTATGTTGCGGATTCAGATAACTCTCCAGAGTATCTTCCCTCTCTATGGTGACTGAGTAATCAGGCTTCTTCAAATTTGAGAAGCTCTAGCATCTCAACACAAGGCATCTTCAGTTGCTGCAGCTAGGAAAGAGAGGTGGCAAGAGTTGTACATTAGCAATTAAGTGTTTTCACCTGGAAACAAAAGCTCTCACAGCCCCTTGGCCAGAATTAGTTAGGTAGCCCTTACCAATTACAAGAGCACTAGGAAATATACCCTTTCAATGCACATAAAATGGAAGAAAACCAGATATTTTTGAACTTTAGTAATGTATACCTCAGATACTACTGGAAGTAGCATAGCTTATAGATAAAGAGCACACCTGGAGTCACACACCTTAAATTCAAGGCTTAGCTTTGCTATTTGCCACCTGACAAATGGCTTAAATCCTGAGCCTTAGTATGGATACTAATACCTATCCAATTAAATAATTATCTTAAATGATATTATGTTTGTACAATGCTTAGCACAGTTCCTGGCACACAGGAAGCATTCAATTAATTATTCTATATGCTGCATGGTGCATAATGACACTGTGATCCACTAAGCTATGATTATGACCAGTAAAATCTGCTGCAGATAATCTCAGGGACATCATAGCAGTACCACTTGTAACGTATGGATTACTACAGTTCTCCTCATTTACCAGTATTTGACAGACTGGGAAAATGTTGACACTGTTGTAGTCCCCACAGTAGATTAGAGTGAAGACCATGATGATAGTAATGTGTTGACAGGAAGAAAATTAATGTGACAGAGGTTATTTCATTTTGCTAAAACGTCATAAATTTTGTAGAATAGTGGTCATTTACTATAATCAGGAGCTACTTCAAAATTACAAGCTGAAATAGAAATTTAAAAAGGAAACACATAGCAAAAGCAAGTAAATGACCCTGAAGAGCCTCTCAAAAGAGCTGTTTGTAACATCTTTTTATCTGGCTTCTGCAAATGCTATATTACCATATCTCCTAAGTAATTTTATCCAACCTTTATCTGTCACCAATTAGGATTTTTTAGTAAATAAAATTTCATAACTCATATTATTAGAATGATGTTTGGCCCTTCTAGAGAAAGAAGTGTATATTACAAATAGAAATTTTTCTGTGAAATGACTCTAAATTAAACATATGTTTTATGTTCATGGCACTAAATACTCAGAGTTTATGCAATACATTATTTTTTCTACTTTTAGGTGATAAGTTTATTATAAGTATTAAGCTTCTGATAAATGATAATAAAATATATTTTTCAACTGATATAGTCATATTAAATTAAAAGTTTTCAAATTTGTATATTTTTTCAATCTGTGATCAAATTTTCTTCCAGAATTATAAAATTAGCATGTGTTCACTGAAAACAATGAAATAATATAATGATATTATTAAAAAAATATATAATTTCACACCCACCCCCACCCCCACCCCTTTCCTTCTTCACCTGCAAACCCCAAATAACCTTCTATGTATTATTCCACACTTTTCTCATATTCTGTGTGTGTGTGCATGTGTGTGTGTATTTCACTTAATACATCATGAATATTTCTTCATCATTAATATAGATATAACTTATCCTTCCTTTAAAAGCTGAAAAATGCTCTATTATGAATATACAACAATTTGTTCAAGCTTCTACCCATTGGTGGACATTTGATTAGTTTCTAGCATTTTGCCATTATAGGCAAGGCTTCAATAAGCATTCTTTGCTGATATACTATATCAGTAAATCACATGCATCTCACAGTGAGAGGGAGGGAGAGAATAAGAGAATTACATTTCTCTTGATACTGAATCTGAATCTGAAGTGAAAAATATCTGGAATAATATACACCAAAGCTATTTAAGCATGGAAGGATGTTAAATATGCTGTGGAGTTTTAAAATTATTTTCAAATAGTTTATTAAAAATGTATCAATAGTGTATTAGGTACCTAGGGCTGCCATAACAAAACACCACAGACTAGGTGACATAGAACAAGAGAAATTTATTCTCTCATAGTTATGGAGGCTAGACATTCAAAATCAAATTGCCGGTAGGTCCATGCTCTCTCTAAAGGCTCTGGGGGAGGAATTCTTCCTTGCTTTTTCTAGCTTCTGGTGGTCACTGGCAATTCTTGGCATTCCTTGGCTTGTAAATGCATCACTCCAATCTATGCCTCTGTCTTCACATGGCATTCTCTCCCCTCTGTGTCTGTGTCTTCCCATGTTATCCTCCTCTCTTTCTCTCTGTCTCTGCATCTCTTCTCTTCTCTTCTTATAAGGACACTGGTCATATTGCATTAGGGCCTGTCCTAGTCCGGTTTGATCTCATCTTTCCAGACAAGGTAAGAACCTTACAACACTTCAACTCCATTTACACCCTCCTACCTTCTGTGCTGTTATCACGTATTTTAATTGCACATATATTTTAAACTCCAAAAGATATTATTGCTGTTGTTTTGAATAGCCAATATTCATGTAGATTTACCCATATTAACTCTTTTTAGTGTTCTTCATTCCTTCTTGAATTACCTTGTTTCCATTTGGGATCATTTTCCTTTTGCCTAAATAACTCGCTTTAGTATTTCTTTTAGTGCATGTCTGATGGTTATAAATTCTCTCAATTTTTGTTTCTCTTAAACCATTTTGGTTCACGTTCATTTTGAAAGAATTTTTGCCTGGTTGGAACTTTTTTTTTCAACACTTTAAATATGTCAGACCATTGTCTTCCTTCATTATTTCTTTCGAAAATTCAGTTGTCAAGGTAATTGATGTTCCTGCAAGATAATGTGTCTTTGTTTTCTAGTTTCTTTAAACTTCTTCTTTGTTTCCACTATCCATCAGTTTTGCTTTGATGCACCTATGTCTGGTTTTCTTTCTCACTGTATTTTCTATCATTGTCATAAAAAGTTACTACAAACTTTATGACTTAAAACAACACAAATTCATTTTCATTTAGCTTCATAAGTCAGAAGTCCGGTATATGTCTTACTGGCCAATATCAAAGTGTCAGCAGGGATGAGATCTGTTCTGGAAGCTCTAAGGGAAAACCCATTTTTTTGCTCATTCAAGTTGTTGACAGAATTCAATTCCCTGTGCTTGCAAGACTGAGGTCCCAGTTTTCTTGCTGGCTGTAAGCTGAGGGCCATTTCCAGCTTCTAGAAGCCACCTGCATTCCTTGACTCATGACCTCCTTCCTCCATCTTTAAAGCCAGCAATAGTTCAAGTCTTCATGCCACATCTTTCACTAACCAAAATTGCTGCTTTCCTCGTCCACCTTTAAAGGCCCACCTGGATCCAGGAAAACAACTTAAATTCTGTCTGCAACCTTAATTCCCTTCTACCATGTAATGTAACATATTCATAGTTCTGAGGATTAGGATGTGGACATCTTTGGGGGTTCAGTATTCTGCCTGAAACAGTCATTATACTGCTTCAGATTCATATCGCATCTAGAACATACAGCATGAGACCATTCTTCAGTTTGTGAAAAATCCTCAACAAGTATTTCTTAAATACTGCTTTTGCCCTCTTTTTCTTTTCTTCTCAGATTCCAATTACATACACGTTATACCTTTTCACCATGCTATCTGTGTCTCATTCTTTTTTCTGTATTCTCTGATGTTTTTCTCTCTGAGCTTTAGTTTGGATGTTGTCTACTGTCCTATTATCCCATCCAGTAATCTCTAATTGTTGCTTTTTGTTTGTCCTTTAAGCCACACACTCTATGAATTGAAAAATTCTTTGAGGAGAGAAAAGTAGCAGCAAATGGAAGACTCATCTCAATGTTTACCATACACTACAATGTGTCCTCTCATGTCCTGGCTGCCTTGGTTCTCTCTAATGTCTCCAAACAGCTTTGTAAAACTTTTGTCAAGCACTTATAGTTATTGTTAGCAGTAGAATTAGTTCGATACCAGCTGCTCCATTGTAGCTGAAAATAAAAGCCTGATGCATGATTTCCAAGTTATAATTTTTATATTTAAAAATATGTCACTGTGTTAGAGACACCTTCCTATAGTACAGAGAAGAAAGGAGATATCTCCTGGCCTTGTCATGGTGTTGAGAGTTTAGATCAGTCCCATAGTATGGGAGGAGGAAATGCATAAAAGATACCTGAGCAATCTGGCCATATTCCAGTGAAGCTCAGTATCCTTGAGACTGGCACCTTCCCTACAGTTCAGTTAGTATGAACTTCTTCCTCCTGTTCCTCTGGCCTAACTAGCATCCAACTTGGAGTTTAGACAAAATGGCAGCCAACGAATAACCGATTATGATGCTTCAAAAATTTTTTTGGCAGTTTTGTAAGTAATTTTAATGGGCATTTTCTTGACTACTAAAGAAGTTAGGATACTTTTCTTATGATTCTTTCTTTCTTTTTTTTTTGGCTGCGCCATGCGGCATGTAGGATCTTTGGTTCCCCAACCAGGGATCGAATCTGTGCCCCCTGCAGTGGAAGCGTTGGAGTCTTAACCACTGGACCGCCAGGGAAGTCCCTCATTTATTTCTTAACACATCTTCTAGCTTGTGTTATATACTGCACATTAAATTATGAAACATCTTTTTACTGACCATTTGCTCTTTAAGAGTTATTATCTGTACCATGTAAATAGTATAAACTTCCTAACAGGCTACATCCCAGACCTTCTAGGTAAACTATGTTTTAAATCTCATAACAACCATGTGAGGTAGGTGTTCCACTCCATTTTTATTTTTATTTATTTTTTTTGGCCGCACTGCACAGCTTGTGAGATCTTAGCTCCCTGACCAGGGATTGAACCCAGGCCCTTGGCAGTGAGAGTGAGGAGTTGTAACCACTGGACCACCAGGGAATTCCCTCCACCCCATTTTTAAAAGGAGGAATCAGGTTTAGAGAGTTTAGGTAACTTGGCCAAGATCAAACAACTAGTAAATAGGAGAATGAGAATTCAAATTTATTAGTCTAATTAAAAGCTAGCTTTCCATTTCTAGTAGTTAAACTAGGAGCAAACTATAGATAAAGAACATACATATATTGTTGTTGATGCCTGTCTTCTGAGATCTGGTAGGGAAGAAGGGGAAAGATCCCCAATCAAAGAAAAATTATGAGTTACAATTTCTCATCATTCTCCAGAATATAGGCTACTTGGAAAAAGGATAAGGGTACATGAAATAATTTCAACAGCCTAGGGATACCACCAAAGAAACTGGGTCCTCCAGAAAACTGTGTCTAGTCAGAGAGGGAACAGCATGATCTTAACCATGTGTCAGATGTTACAACAGCACCAGCACAGACTAGTGATATGAATTTTTTCCAAGCTGTTTAAGAGAGAAATCCATTAAGGCTTCTATCTTATGAAGCCAGCCAAGTCCTGGTTTTTATGAAAATTAGCAAAACATTCAAGGTCCAGGCTATCCAAGCACGTGCAGGACCATCAGATATCCAGGATCTGAACAACTTAACTACATCAAAAATGACCAGACAGGGCTTCCCTGGTGGCGCAGTGGTTGGGAGTCCGCCTGCCGATGCAGGGCACATGGGTTCGT
>NW_006796357.1:22201-29792 GCF_000442215.2 Lipotes vexillifer
AAAAAAAAAAAAAAAAAAAGACCAGACATTCAAAGGCTGGTTTGCTAAGGCATAGTAATCCACCTTATAAATCGTATAGCTAGAAGCCAACTTACACTTTAATTTCAAAAATAAGAGCAGCACCTAAATTCAGAATGCTACATCATAATGAAATTGCATCAGCCAGCATTATGTCTAAGTCCTACACATTTCATATATTTTAGGGAGCAACCTAGTGATTAAAGGGGAAAAAAATCTCATTACAATACCACATTTGTTTAATGGGGTCCTTACCAAAGACCAGGGCTCATTTCTAAGTCACATTAATTTTCAAACCCATATTTTTTAGAGACTGGAAAAAAAGAGTGGCTAAACAAGATAGAAAGATTATTTTACTCTTAAATTAAAAAGCCTGGATATAAGCAAGTGAGGGCTGGTATGCTGGCATCATGAGGTTATCAGGGTATTCCACTGTGTGATTACACTACAATTTATTTATTCATTCTCCTATTATAAATATTTGGGCTGTTTCCGGTTAGGAGTTACTATGAATAATACTACTGAACATTCTTTTACATATGTACTAGTGCAGCTATTAAAGTTTCTCTAGGCCAGTGGTTCTCACCTGGGAAGTGCTGATGGTCACAGTGATTGGGGAGTACAACTGGCATTCAGAGGGTTAGGGCCAGATGTTAAATATCCTATACTGTTTGGTACTACCCAGTACAAATAAAAATCATTCCCCCACGAAATGTTAATACCATCTTCTCCTTTGACAAACACTAGTCTTGGATATATACAAAGGAGAATTTATGGATCATATGGTATGCGCATGTTCAACTTTACAACTAGTTGAACAAATTTACACTCCCACCAGTGGTTTATTGCTTGACATCCTTTACAACACTTGGCATTCATAGGCTTTTTAAGTTTTGCTAGTCAAGTGGGTATATAATGATTCCTTCTTTAATTGCTTTTGTCCTCTTGAAGTTCCCAAGGAAGGGTCCCTAAATGCTGCTTCTGAAGCTATCCTTACTGCAGATGAAGTGGAGCACATTTTCTATGAGTCCCAGGATCAGTAGAACATCACTCAAGAGAAGCTATCAGAGATGATAATGATGCCTTAAATGAACAGGTTCAATATTCTAAGATGAAAATGGCAAAGAATAAGATGAGGAAAATGAATAAGGAGGAGGATAAGGAAAAGCAGATTCTTCAAAGGACACATTCAAGAAAATTAAGATACAATCCACATCTTCAAAGAAAATGTTTGTAAATCATATATCTGATAAGGGACTTGTATCTAGAACATACAAAATATATAAAGACCTCAGGACTCAATAATCAAGAGACAACTCAATTTAAAAATAGGCAAAGGAAAAAGAAAAAAAAATCAAATAAGTATATAAAAAATAAAAATAGGCAAAGGAGCCACTATGGAGAACAGTATGGAGGTTCCTTAAAAAACTACAAATAGAACTACCATATGACCCAGCAATCCCACTACTAGGTATATACCCTGAGGAAACCAGAATTCAGAAAGAGTCATGTACCAAAATGTTCATTGCAGCTCTATTTACAATAGCCCGGAGATGGAAACAACCTAAGTGCCCGCCGTCGGATGAATGGATAAAGAAGATGTGGCACATATATACAATGGAATATTACTCAGCCATAAAAAGAAACGAAATTGAGCTATTTGTAATGAGGTGGATAGATCTAGAGTCTGTCATACGGAGTGAAGTAAGTCAGAAAGAGAAGGACAAATACCGTATGCTAACACATATATATGGAATTTAAGAAAAAAAAATGTTATGAAGAACCTAGGGGTAAAACAGGAATAAAGACAGAGACCTACTGGAGAACAGACTTGAGGATATGGGGAGGGGGAAGGGTGAGGTGTGTTAGGGCGAGAGAGAGACATGGACATATATATACTAACAAACGTAAGGTAGATAGCCAGTGGGAAGCAGCCGCATGGCACAGGGAAACCGGCTCGGTTCTTTGTGGCTGTCTGGAGGGGGGGGATAGGGAGGGGGGGAGGGAGGGAGACAAAGAGGGAAGAGATATGGGAACATATATATATGTATAACTGACTCACTCTGTTATAAAGCAGAAACTAACACACCATTGTAAAGCAATTATACCCCAATAAAGATGTTAAAAAAAATAAAAAATAAAAAAAATAATAAAAAAAAAATAGGCAAAGGATCTGAATTGACATTCCTCCAAAGAAGATATAAAAATGGCCAATAAGCACAATGAAAAGAAGCTAAAAATCATTAGTCATTACAGAAATACAAATCAATACCACAGTGAGATATCACTTCACATCCACTAAGATAAACTAAGGTAAACAAAGACGGACAATAGCAAATGTTGGCAAAGTTGTGGAAAAATTGAAACTCTTGTACGTTGCTGGTGGGAATATAAAATAACACAACACTTTGGAATACAGTTTGACAGTTCCTCAAGAAGTTAAACATAGAATTGCCATATGAGCCAGCAATTTCAGTCCTAGGTATCTATACCAGAGGTTTGAAAACATATGTCCACACAAAATCTCATACACTAATATCATAGCAGCCTATTCATAGTAGCAAAAGGTGAACACAACCCAAATGTCCATCAGTTGATGAACTGATGCACATAACGTGGTATATCCATAAAATGAAATATTATTCAGCAAACAAAAAAATAAATGAAGTATGCTACAACATGGATGAAACTTGAAACCATTATGCTAAATGAAAGTACTCAGACACAATGTATGTTTCCATTCATATGAGATGTCTAGAATAGGCAAATCCATAGTGACAGAAAGTAGATAACTGGTTCCCGGTGGCTGGGGCAGGGAGCTGGAATTGGGGGTAGCTGCTAATATGTATAGAGTTCCTTTATGGCATGATAGAATGTTCTAAAATTAGACTGTGGCCACGGACATACAACTCTTTGAGTATACGTAAGCAATCAAATTCTCCAGTTTCAATGAATGAATTGTGTGTTTTGTGAATTATATTCCAATAAAGCTGTTATTTTATTTTATTTTTTTATTTTTATTTTTTGCGGTATGTGGGCCTCTCACTGTTGTGGCCCCTCATGTTGCAGAGCACAGGCTCTGGATGTGTAGGCTGAGCAGCCATGGCTCACGGGCCCAGCCGCTCCACGGCACGCGGGATCCTCCTGGACCGGGGCACGAACCCGTGTCCCCTGCACCGGCAGGCGGACTCTCAACCACTGCGCCACCAGGGAAGCCCAAAGCTGTTATTTTAATAATAAACTAACACAAACATCTTTAGATAAATAGCCTACTGAGAACCAATTTTCTGACCCAGCTCTCTTTCATGTAAGGCAACCCAGCATAAACACTGGTGTTTGGATTTCCAAAATGTCATCAAATTGTAGCCACACATTTCAACAAACAGAAATTCTTGAGAGGAGGAATGTAAACATTGAAGGATGCTAGATACATGATGTTAGGATGACCAATGAAGACAAATGGGAATAAATTAATCTGTAGAATACTGAGAGTTTACAGTCAGTCCCCCTTCATCTAATAATCAGAGAAACAGAGACCTAATAAATTGAAAATGATCAAATCCGGGACTTCCCTTGTGGCTCAGTGGTTAAGACTCCGTGCTCCCAATGCAGGGGGCCAGGGTTTGACCCCTGATCAGGGAACTAGATCCCACATGCATGCCGCAACTAAGAGTTCACATGCCACAACTAAGGAGCCCACCTGCCGCAACTAAGGAGCCTTCGAGCTACAACTAACAGCTGACACAACCAAATAAATAAATATTTAAAAAAAAGAAAATGATCAAATCCATATTCTAAAATCCAACTTTCTTACAGATATATAATATTGAGACTCAGAAGAAAAGCTAACACATTGAGATATTTATGGAAAATAGTAGGATTTGAATGAACAGAAGAGAAGGGAGGACAGCAGCAATCATTTATCGTGCATCTAATATGTGCTCAGGATAAGCAAAGGAATGCAGACAAATAGGAACATTTGTTTGAGATACTGAGGGGCAAAAGGAGTCTGGAACCATTGTTATGGTGAGCCTGTGTTAGAGACTTCTGTTTAAGTACATTCAACAAGTAAATCAAAACAGATTTGCCATCTGATAGAAAGGTAACATAGGAACATCCTTGATTCCAATGAGGTAGGGAGTATTATAAGCTGTGCAGATACATCCTTGTATATAGAGGCAATTTAGTTAATAAAATCATCAAAAGAAGCATTAAAAGGGAAAGATGTTGGAAAAGGGCAGCATTATGCTGAAGGCTGTAGTGCTCTGGTTGCCAGGCAGCCACTCTGAGGCCCTCTTTTGTTACTGTGGTGATGTTTGGAGAGCTTACCTAAATACTCTTTGAGATAGCATCTGAACTCTCCACATCCTTTTAGCACCAACTAGTCATGACACTTGTTTTTCCTCCTCCCCCACATCTCTACTCATACGGTTATAATCTTATGAATTTGATGAACCTACAAGTGTACCTCCAATGCCCAATGCACTTGGCCAGAGAATGACGCTGATTTGTCTACCCAAGGCAAATAAATGAAAGAATAGTTAAATGAACGAGAAGATCAACCAAGATTATTCAAATAAAAATAACCAAAACAAGATTATTCAATAAAAAACTGATATATCAGGGGGATAATCCAGGATCTGTGCAACTTTATGTCGTGGAAAGGACATTGGCTTAATAAGCAGGAGTCTTGGCGAATAGTTCTGATGCTCTGTCACTTACCACTGTGTGATCTTGGTCACAAGAGTCCCATTTTCTGGGCCTCAGTTCCTTCACTGTAGTAAAAGAGGGTTGAATTATAGCAGTCGTTTTTTAAAATTTTCTGGTCACAATCTATAGTAAGAAAAACATTTTACATCCTGATGCAGTATACACATATACATAGCAACAAATCTAAAATAAAAATTTTATGAAGCAATCTTTACCATTACTATGTATGTGTGAGGTACTCTGACATTTTCTGTTCTAAACTTTTTCATATTTTTAGTTGCTGGTTGTAACCCAATAAATTGACTTCATGACATCATTAATGCCTCACCACCCACAGTATGAAGAACACTGAACTAGTTAGTGGGTATATAATGGCTCCTGTAGTTCTAGAATTCTATGATCTTATGTTATGCCTGTATCTTCTTTTTAGAATAATAATAACAATTGCTAGCATTTATTGAACTCTTAGTATGTGCCAAACACAGTTTTAAGCACTTTATCTATATGAACTAACTTAATTTTTCAACTACTGTGAATACTTTCATTAGTCCAATTTTAAAGGTGAGGAAAATCGATGGGGCAGATAATCTGCACCAAATTTAATGGACTACCAAAATAAATTTCATGTTGTATTTGAAGTGTTCTGAATATCTCAGAACATCACCGTTTCATGAAATAAAAGTAGTGTAGCACCTGCTTTTACTATTTTAAGCTCTGGAGGGCACTAAAACAAACTGTCCAGATCTCAGGGGAGAGAAAAAATCAATAACCTAAATGATACCTATTATTGGCTCTAAAAGTCATTTCTCTTATTCTATTATTGTGTAATTAATCCCAAAACAGGTGCTTATAATGCCTTCAGAGAACATTCATAATAGGTGTGATAACTATTCAAGTAGACACCTTAATTCTCAGGGAAATGCTCTATCAGCAGATTGTCAGTAGAACAATACAAAAGATTTCAACTGTGTTCTCATAGTTAGTGTATAACTTTATTGTGTGTGGTATTGTAAAAACAAACATGGGTGCTATTTCTTCCCAATTCCAGTAATTATTCAACTACTGAGCACCATTGCCAATATTCATCTTTTATGAATTAGATAGACTCAGAAGATGATGATACAGTACTATTATGTATAAATTCCACTGAGTATATAGTTTAGGGGGTGCTGATGGGATGGATTTGAAAGATTTAAAACCAGTTCTTCTTGGACAAACAATAGAGATGTCTGATATTTAATGACTCCTGCAGTAAATCCAATAAAACCCCATAATTTCACTTATTCATTCAACAATTACTATGGAGCACCTGCTATCTGCTGGAATACTGATTTTTGCACTGGAGATGCAGCAGTAAACATAACAAAGTACCTACACTCCGGGAGCTTACTTATTTTGTGTTTTGTAAGTCTGGATTTTTGTTTATTATATTTGTTTACAGAGAGGCACACATATATATTCCCTTTGGTGGAGAGGTAGTGGGAATTAATGTTTCATTTATTTAAAATATTTGAATGCCTTTTACTTATAGCAATAGTGAAAGAACTATAGAAAACAATAAAGAAAAAATCAATTTCTACTCTCAAAAGGCTTATAGTCTAGCTAAATTAGTGGCTCCTAACAAGGGGTGATTTTGCACCCCAGGGGACATTTGTCATGTCTAGAGATATTTTTGGTTGTTACAACTGGGAGGGAAGAGTAGTGCTACAGGTATCTAAGGGGTAGCAGCCAGGAATGTTTCTAAACATCTTCCAGTGCACAAGACATTCTCACAAATAATTTTCTGACCCTAAATGTCAACAGTGTCCAGGTTGAGAAACCCTAAGTTAGGGAGATGAGCTACATACATTAGAAGTTTTGTTTTTAATTACAAGGTATTAGATGATAAATATTAAATGAGTGATACATACAAGGTGATACAGATAATAGAAAGATCATTCTAGAATAAATTGATTATGGAAGGATTCATAAAGGAAGTGGGGCTCAAGCTGAAGTGTTAGGTCACTCTTCTGCTCAAAACAGAGGAAAGCCTAAAGGGCCCTTCTACCTCTCTGACTTCATCTCCTACCACTCTTCCTCTCACCTCCCCACTCCAGTCAACTGGCTTTTTGCATTTCCTTTAAAATATCAAGCACGCTTCTGTCTCACGGAATATATTCTTGCTGTTCCCTCTGATTTAAGTGTCCTTTCCCAAGAAGTCCACACACTCCCTCACTTCCTGCAGAACTCTGCTCTATTCAATCTCTTAATAGAGAACCCTTCCCTAATCATATTGTATATAAAATATTAACTCCTGCCCCCTCCCCTCCCTTTCCCCTTAACATGTTTTTTGGTTTCCAAAGCAAGAGTGTACCAGGCCTAGAGCAGACGCTCAAGAAGTATATGTAGAATTAGTGAATTAGTTAAATATTAATAATGGCAGTGAGAAGAAGCTTGAGTAAAGGAGCCTGACTACTGTTATCCATAATGGCCTAGAACAGTGCCTGCCTCATGGTAGGGACTTCATAATTAGTGAATAATGAATGATGAAATAGACAGCCAAGGGAGATTAATATAATCAAAACACGACTGTTTCTATCTTTGAAAAGTATTCTTAGGACAATTACTATGTTCTGTGTATACTGGCACATCTGGGTACATGGAATAAATGTTTTATTTTAAATTCTGACTATTCTTCTCAGCTTTTTCACATTACATTCATTCCGTATACAATCCTTGTAGTTTAGAAATGCAGCTTCTGAAATTCTATATCCTACCTGTATGTTAAGCCAGGTATTGTGTAAAACATAAGTATATATATATATATATATATATATATATATATATATATTTTTTTTTTTTTTTGGGGTATGGGGGCCTCTCC
>NW_006796357.1:29842-130771 GCF_000442215.2 Lipotes vexillifer
TCTCCCTGTTGTGGCCTCTCCCATTGTGGAGCACAGGCTCCGGACGCGCAGGCTCAGCGGCCATGGCTCACGGGCCCAGCCGCTCCGCGGCCTGTGGGATCTTCCCAGACCGGGGCACGAACCCATGTTCCCTGCATCGGCAGGTGGACTCTCAACCACTGCGCCACCAGGGAAGCCCCATAAGTATATTTTAAGAAATGTAATCTAAAGGCAGCTCTCCACCAACCCAGTTCTATAATTTTATGGCTTCATTTGCACTTAATCACGAATTCACCCACCTTGCACTCAGTGAGCCACTACAGTTACACGAATGCTAATAACAATAACAACTAATGTTTATGGAGGACTTTTTGTGCTAGGAACTGTCCTGAAGGCTGTGCATACATTATCTAGTTTTGTTCATACTACGGGAGACCCATATTATCACATTCACGTATATCAAACTCTAATTTACCTTCTGTGGCTGGCCCAAGGCCAAAAGCCCGGAACTCCTGAGCTATGGCTACTTGCCTCCTGCTTCCAGCCACGTTGTCTTTTCTTTTTTTTTTTTTTTTTGCGGTACGCGGGCCTCTCACTGCTGTGGCCTCTCCCGTTGCAGAGCACAGGCTCCGGATGCGCAGGCTCAGCGGCCATGGCTAACGGGCCCAGCCGCTCCGCGGCATGTGGGATCCTCCTGGACCAGGGCACGAACCCGCGTCCACTGCATCGGCAGGCGGACTCTCAGGCACTGCACCACCAGGGAAGCCCCTCGTTCTCTTTTCTTACCTCTCTGCACCCTCCTTTCCAGAAGAGCCACGAGGGCTCCTCCCCCTCCCTCTTGCTACTTTGTTTTGGAAACCATGGCGACCAACGATTTTCCCGCTTCTATCCTGGCAAATGGGCGGGCACTAGGTTAGATGACCCAGTACGTAACCCCGGAAGTGACTGACTAGTAACAGTGCGGGGAGACAGAAACGTGCTGAGCGAGGGGCGGAGCCAGAGAGCTGACGCACGCCCTCCTATAGGCTTCGTAGCTCCTCGACTGGGCGGAGCTTTACCAGTCAGCCCGGGCAGAGTAGCGACCGTCGCGCAAGCACGCGCTCTCATTCTCTCAGCCTCTGACGGGGAAAGTTAGCTTTTGGGAGCGGAGAGGGTACGCAGTCACCCCGCAATGTCTGGTGAGTTAGGTCAGCCGCAGGAAGGCCCGTCGCATTCTGGGCTCTATATGCCGAACCCTGAGGGAAATGAGGCTGAGGTCCAGAAAAGTGTGAACCAAAGGGTCGGTGCCCCAAGGCGCAGGTCCTGGATCCAAAACGTTCTTGAGCAAATAACGGACTCACCTCGCCAGTGTAGCACCCCGTCGGAGGTGGTGCCTGTCGCTGTTTTGGCCGTCCAGAGGTACCTGTTAGAGGGTGAGCCACGCGACATGGAACCTAAACCTCCGCTTTATTGCTATGATGTGACGATCTCGGACGGGGTGTTCCGTGAGAAGTGCTACCTGGACCCCAGCCTGAATTTTCTCGTATATAAAAATATTCTCAAAGTTGGCATAGAAGTGAAAATTTCCAGAGTCTCGTGTATTTACAACGAGAAAAGATTAGGCCAGGGGATCCTGTGCATAGATAACGTCCACTGTGGGGAGTCCCTGGACTCTATTTCTTTAGAAATTCCCTTCAGAAATAGAGCGCACCGGGAAATCCCGGAGAGGCCGTTAAGAGGCGGAAAGAGCCATTACCTGGCCCTGTGGAATAACGAAGATCCATATGGAGATATCTGGTTAAGCAACAAGCAACCTGAAGAGCACAATTTTAACAGTAAGTAATTGGAGGGAACGACGGAGGGGTTAAGGTTTTCGGGAGCTTGCTTTAATGGGAAAGGAAACGAAGGTGCTTTGGTATTGTTAATTATAAGCCAGGAGTGGTAAGAGACAAGCTTTGATGGGTGACGGGGTTCCAGCTCGCGTCTTGCTTTGATTGTAAAAGTGGCCATTCAGGAAGTGTCCGAATACATCTTAAATTTAATCTGACGAACGTAGTGATGTTGCAGTCAGTATTCCTCATGTGTTCGTTATACATTTGACTACAGTGGAATTCATCCTAGTTTTAGTCCCATTCCAGTCGTGGAAATAGTACTTTCTGTGTTGGTTGGAAAGTGTATAGATTTGAATTCGGCATAAGGGTTGTAAATATTTGTGGTTTTCCCTGTTTTAACTTTCGTTCAAAAAAGGATGTTCCGTGATTTATTCCTTAATAATTCACATTTAATGAAACGACATTTTCTATACCTTTTAGTGTGGCAGTTATGTAAACGTTGTTTTTTGAATGTGTGATTTTGTGGGAAGGCTTGGAATTCTCATTTTTATGTTTCTTATTACTTACCACGAACAATACTAACCTGAAAAGTTCAGTTCTTCTGTTTCAGAAGTAGGAAGTTAACCTGATAATGCTAGCTCGTCCGTCATCAGCAAATGCTCTAAAATATATTTTTATCTGTAAGAGATGGAATAAGGGGAATGATAGTACTACAGTGAGAGGCCCGCGTACCACGCACACACACAAAAAAGTGTAAGACCCAAGTACAGTAAAGTGTTGATGACAAAATATAGAATTGGGTATATTGGTGTTCTTCTCAGGTTTGCTGTATGTTTGAAATTTTTAATAATAAAATGGGTGGAGTAAGAGACCCTTTTTGCCTTCTTGTATGCCTTCAACTTTCCTCTTAAAATGGGGAAAAATGAATTATATTACATTTCATGATTTGTTATTTCCACTTCTCTCAAACATCTTTAACGTACATCTTTTTATACACTTTTCCATAGTATGGATATACCATGATTTATATAACCATGCCCACATTAATGGGTAATTTATAATTTTAGGCAGTTATTGGTTTTTCAGTTTTAGATCCAGTGCTGAGCATCATTAGGATATACCTGTATTTGTTCACTATATGCAAGTATTTCTGTTGAGTGGTTGGCTTCCTAGAACTGAAATTGCTGGGTTAAAGAGTATTTGACTTTTTTAATTAAATGGATATTGACAAGGCAGCTTCTTAAAAGGTTGTGCTAATTTACATTACCACTAACATATATAAGACAGTGCCCAATTCCCTGTACTATTATTTTTAATTATATGTTTTGATTTTTTCTAATTAATTTGTAGGATTTCTTTGCTAATGGGTATTAAGTTTTGTCTGCCGTATTTTGCAAATTATTTTCTCCCACTCCGTTCCTCTTAGTTTTGTGGTGCGATTTTGTGCTTTTAAAACTTTTCTATTAGGTGTAGTGTGTACACAGTAAAATAGAAGAGTCTTAAAAATACAGCTATCTATATATATCTGTATCTATATCTATATATATCTGTATCTATATCTATATATATATCTGTGTAACCACCCTCCTAGATCAAGATATAGAGCATTTCAAGAACCCCAAAAGGCTCCCTCTTCTCGTTCAATACCCTATTCTAAAGGTACCAATACGATCTCAGAGGCAGCGGTTTAAAAGGGAAGTTGGGGGAATTCCCTGGCGGTCCTAGTTAGGATTCCGCACTTCCAGTGCTGGTGGCCAGGGTTCGATCCTTAGTGGGCGAACTAAGATCCCACAAGCCGAGGGCGCGGCCAAAAAAGTAAAATAAAATAAAAAGGAAGTTAGACTGTGCCATTCTCCTGCCTAAATCATTCCAGTAGCTCCGCACTGCAAGAAAATCTAGACCTCCTAGCCAGGTGCACGTGGCCCTACGGCGGTTGGAGAACTGTCTGTTAAAAGCCAGATAGTAAATCTTTTTGTCTTTGCGAGACCTATGGTCTCTGCTGTAGCTATTAAACTTTGCCATTGTTTATGGAAAGCAGCCACAGAAAATATGTAATTACATGGGTTTGGTTGTGTTAAAACTAGAACTTTATTAACAAAACCGGGCAGCAGCCTGGATTTGGCCTGAGGGCTGCAGTTTGCGGAGACCTGCCCTACAAGGTGCCATTACGCGCCGCTCTAACCGCTCTCCTCCGCCATTTTGTTTTGGCCACGCCAGCCGCCTTTTAAATCTTTAAACCTCCAAGCTCTGTCCTGCCCTCAGGTACTTTGCTCCTGCTTTTTCCTCTTTCTGGAAAGTTCCTTCCCATCCTCAGGTTTCAACTCAGATATATAAAATATATTAGAAAAGGGCTCTCTAAAATATACATTCCTTCCGCATTTATTGTTATTACATCACCGTGCAAATGCCTTTCATAGAATTGGTAACACACTGAAATTATTTTCTTTTCTTTCTCCTCCCACTAGTTTGTAAGATCCAGTAGGGCAAGTGTGACGAAAGAAATGGAAGAACAGCTTCAGGGCTAACTGCACATTTTGGCTTCTGTAAGAAACTTGCTTGCTTGGGGCAGGAAGAACCGGGTTCCTGATTGGCTGATTCAAAATTAAACAGCTCCCTCCCGCCTTGGGGACTTCCCGCCCTGTGAAGGGTATACAAGCCTCGCCCAACTGTTAGTCGGGGTCTCACTCACTTCTATCCGAGTGGGACCCTGTCCGGACAGTTTGTGTAAGCTTCTATACTTGTACTTGTATAAATCCTTTGCTAATCTTTCTACTTGGTGTTGGTGATTCTCGGGTGTCCTTGGTTGGAACACGGGTCGCATTTACTGGGGAACTTGACTCCAGGCGTGTGGCTCCCGGACCGCAACACAAACACTCTTTTTTTTTTTTTTCCTCACTGCTGTGGGCTGTTTCTCCAATACCCAGAACAATGTCTGGAACATAGTAGGCATCCAATACAGGTTCATTGAATAAAGGAATGAATGAAATAAATTACATTCCTGGATTTTCTAATGTTGAACCACTTTTGTTTCTACTTAGTCATGCTTGTTATTGTTATATCTGTATATTCAAGTGAATTTGGTCCATAAGTTTTGTTATTTTTTAGGAGAATACTATTTCAGTTCGATTTTGATATCAGGTTAATTAATATTAGCCTAGTACGATGAGTTACTTGTTTTTCTGTACTTAGCAGAAATCATGTGTTCATTGAAAATTTGGTAGCATTTACCCCTAAAACGATTTGAACCTGGGACCTTGGGCCGGGATTGGGAATTGGGAGAATGATTCCTTTTCAGTTTTTTGAAAAAGTGGTAAAACCAATAATGCTTTTAGTGCATTAAAAGCATTAAAAAAGCATTCCCTGGTGGGCTTCCCCACCAGGGAAGCCCAGTAGTCTACATTTTTAAATCTCTGTCTTGTCAGTTACATCCCCTGATGCATTCCTAATGTTTGTGTCTTCACCCTTTTTTATGGTCAGCCTTGCCAGAGGTTTGTCCACTTTCTTGGTATTGAAAACTAACAAAAGACTTTTAGGGCTTCGCCTGGTGGCGCAGTGGTTGGGAGTCCTCCTGCCGAGGCAGGGGACACAGGTCCGTGTCCCGGACCGGGAAGATCCCACATGCCGCAGAGCGGCTGGGCCCGTGAGCCATGGCCACTGAGCCTGCGCGTCCAGAGCCTGTGCTCCACAACGGAAGAGGCCACAACAGTGAGAGGCCCGCGTACCACAAGTCTGTATCGGGGAGATGTTCCTACTTTATTTTTGCTGTCCTCTTTAATTCTTTTTACTTCCTTTGTTCTTTTTTTGGCAGCGGGGGGAGGGGTTCTACCTTGAGTTCAATGCTTGGTTCATTTATTTCCTTGTTTATTTCTTCCAAAAGCTTTTAACAGTTCTGAAATTTCCCATGAGTACTGCTTTGGCTGTATCCCCCAGGTTTTGAAGTATAGAAATTTCATTATTACTCCTTACTCATATCTTCTGATTTTAAATTTGAGTTCCTCTTTACCCCCAAAAGGTTAGAAAAAGCTTACTTATTAGACATGAAGTTACTTATTATATGAAGTTTTTAAATTAAAGTATTCCATATCCTTATTTTAAAATCTATTTTATTTACCCATTTCTTTGAGAGGAATATTGGCTTCTCTTTATGTTGGTGGTTTTGTTTATTTCTCAACATCTAAGTTTTCGATTTATATGTTGCTGTAATGTGTAAAGTTTCATAGCTTGTTAATATCTTGGTCGATTTTACTCTATCAATATAGAATTTATCTCTTAGTCCCCCTTTTTTTTGGCCACACAGCACTGCATAGGGCATCTTAGTTCCCCCACCAGGAATGGAACTTGTGCCCCCTGCCGTGGAAGCACAGAGTTTAGCCACTGGACCCCCAGGGAAGTCCCTCTTAGTCCCTTTTTGCCTTGAATTATATTTTGTATATTTTGATAGTACTGTTTACCACTTCCACTGTCTTTTAGTTAGCATTTAGGGCAGTGATTTTCAAACATGACTGGGCATCCATATTGCCTCAAAAGTGTTTTAAAATTCAGATTGCTGCACCCCATCACCAGTTTCTGATTCAGTACATCTGCACTAGAGTTTACATTTCTTTTTTCTTTTTTTTTTTTTTTTTTTTGCGGTACGCAGGCCTCTCACTGTTGTGGCCTCTCCCATTGCAGAGCACAGGCTCTGGATGCGCGGGCTCAGCGGCCATGGCTCACGGGCCCAGCCGCTCCGCGGCATGTGGGATCCTCCCGGACCAGGGCACGAACCCGTGTCCCCCGCATCGGCAGGCAGACTCTCAACTACTGCCCCACCAGGGAAGCCCTAGAGTTTACATTTCTAACACATTGATGCTGCTGGTGCAAAGGCCACACTTTGATAACCACTAGCCTAGTGTATGTATCTTTGTTCATCACTTTATTTCAGGTTTCTTTCTATAGCCAAGATTTTGCTTTTTGACCCAAATCATTTCTTTTTCTTTCAAGAGATGAATTTAATCCAATTAAATTTAATGTAATTAATGATTACACCTGTTCTTGCAGTCCTACTTTGTTTACTATATGCCATGCTTTAATTATTTTTACTATTTTTTTTTGCTTTCACAGGATTAAAATTTTTTTTCTTCTAGTGCTTTAGAAGTAATATATTATATTTTTATTCTCTTTAGTGTTTTAACAAAATCATTTGAACTTACATTTTATGTCAATCTCCAGAATTATTTAGAATTTATAATATTCTCCTCCTGAACAAGACAAGAGGTTTAGGACTCTACTTGATCATGATGTAATTTGGCATACTGCTACATTGGATTTGAAAGTATTTGATTTAGGATTTTTGCCATCATAAATATTTTGGGTTTATAGTTTTCTCTTTTGTACTATTTCTGTCATAATTTTTCAGGATTTATCTAAGTTTATAAAATGAATTGTTATAATTTCTACATTTTATTGTGCTCTAGAACAACTTATAGTTAAGAGAAAGAGCTATTCTTTGAAAATTATTAAAACGAAAATTGTTAAAAACCATATAAACCTGGTGCAATTTTGGGAGGTCATTATTTGTGAACTTTTTCATTCTCTTGCATGGTTATTGACCTGTTCCAGTGTTCTTCTGTTCCTTAGGGCAACAATATTGGTAATTCATATTTTTCTAGAAGATTATCTATTTCACTGATATTTTCACATTTAGTGATATATAATTATATATAGTAATCTTTAAGATGATTTTCTCTATGTTTATAGTTGATCACATTCCAAACATTATTTTTTTTGTTTGCTTTCTTCATGGTTGCACTTATTAAAGTTTTACCTTTTTATTAATTTTTCCAGGGAATTGGATTTGCCTGTTATACTGTTTTCTAATTCATTAGTTTCAGTTTTTAATCTTTATTCCTTTCTGTATTCCTTAGATTTATTCTTTTGCAGTGGTTTTCACTGTACGGTCCAAGGACCCCTAGGTGTTTCCCCAAGATCTTTTCAGGGGATTTTCAATGTTAAAAGTATTTTCATAATAATAATATTAAGGCTTTATTTACCTTTTTTTACTCTCATTCTCTCAGAAGTATAGAGTGGAGTTTTCCAGAGGGTACATGTCATGTGATATTGAAACAGACTGAATAAATGCCAAAGAAAATATGATTTATCCAGTTGTCTTCTACTAAGATAGACACTGAAGAGATTTGCAAAAATGTAAAACAATGCCACTCTTTTCACTAAAAATGATTGATTGGTTTTGAAAATATAGTCATTTTTCAAAAATATACCTTTTTATTATACATTAACAGGTTTATTATTGTTGTTTTAAAGGAATTAATGAATATTTTAATTTCTTAGTTTTACTTTATAATATGGTAAATATGATAAATATTTCCCACATAAACAAAAGCTTTTTGAGGTCTTCAGTAATTTTTAAGACTATAAAGCGTTCCTGGGACCACAAAGTTTGAGAAACACTATTGTATTGCTTACTAACTTTTTATATTGAATATGTAGTTTATTATTATTTTCATTCTTTTGATAATGAACCCACTTATTTCTATGAATTTACACAGATTCCTCATTGTCTATGTATAACCTGTAATGTTAACCAAGCACCTGTCTGATCATGGCTAACTGTCTGGACTCAATTGTAGCAGAAACAGTGGCTCTTACAACTGTGGTTTTATAAAACCATGTAGCTCTTGAATTTATTCCGGCTGGTAAAGGTGGTGTATGTGCCTTCATTGATGAAGAGTGTTCCACATACCTTCTAGATAATTCAGAGGTGATCTACAATTTGTTTGACCATATTTAAAAGGAAATCACTTAATTACATCACATCAAATATTAGGATCTGTGGGCTTCTCTGGTGGCGCAGTGGTTTAGAGTCCACCTGCCAATGCAGGGGACGCGGGTTCGTGCCCCGGTCCGGGAAGATCCCACATGCCGCGGAGCGGCTGGGCCCGTGAGCCATGGCCACTGAGCCTGCGCGTCCGGAGCCTGTACTCTGCAACGGGAGAGGCCACAACAGTGAGAGGCCCACGTACCGCAAAAAAAACAAAAAACAAAAACAAAACAAAACAAAATATTAGGATCTGTGATCCTGAGCTAGCAATGTATTGGGAGAATCTGGAGGGAAATTTACACAAGATATCCTAATACTGAAAATAGTGTGGCGGGGGCAGTGTTAATGGTACAGTTGTAGTTATAAAAGGCCATTTAAACTTTTATTGAAAAGAAATTACAAGAATGGTTTTCATGCCAAAGTTGAGTAGGTGATACATTATATAAATAAAAATGGAAGTGGAGGATGGCTTAAAGAAATAAATATTGGAAAAAATACAAATACACATTTTAAAAGTTGGAACTGTGGGCTATGAGAGAGCAAAATTGCAGATGGAACCCCTCTTAACCAAGGAAGAATAAAATTAGAAATACAAGTTAATCTTTTAAAGATGGTGAATAGCTTTTAAGCAGTTTTGGCACTTGCTAGCAGGCTTGGAGATTAAAACATTTCAAAGTAAATTATATGGCATATGAGAAGGTAATATGTGCAATGTAGAAAAATAAAATGGGATGGAAGATAAGTAAGGGGATCAGTTTTCTGTAGGGTGGTTATGGCTAACATCACTGAGAAAGTGACCTTTGAGCAAAACTTGAAGGAGAAGAGAAAGTCACTCGGGTATCTAAGAGGAAGACATTCCAGACCCAGGGAACAGCAAGTGCAAAGGCCCTGTTACAGGACCATGTCTGGAATGTTTGGGAAAGTTCGAACTTATACATATGAGACTAAGGTGAGGGCAGTAAAGAAATATATCATGAAACAATTCTATAAGTTAAATATATAAGTGCCATGGAAAATATTCCATGGCATTGAGTTTTTTGTTAAGGGAGGTAAGTTTCGATCCAAGTCTTCCAGGAAGTAATTACACAGTTTGATGAGGTAAAGGGCATTCCAGATGGAACATTCCATCTAGATGTGTTAGTTAACATAGGTGTTTACCTATATTCTAGTCACATAGTAAGTCATATATATTTTTTAGCTATTATTATTAGGGATAATATTTATTACTAAGTTTTATATGTGAGAAGTACACAGACTGGTTTAGCTGGTGAGGAGTCGCTTTGGGTATGATCTGGCTACCATTTTTAACCAATAAAATAGAATTTTGAAATTACCATGACATATTTAGTAGGATTTTTTTTCTTTTTTGTATTCTAGATACCAGAATAATTTCCCTTTCTCACCTTGAAATGACCTGGTCTAACATAAGGAATTTTCCTGCATTGCTTGTGAGAATCTTGCATAAATCAAAACTGCGATACTATGGAAAACCCAATAAAAAGATTATTGAGCCATACCAGGTATAAGTAGTGATAAGATATTATATGTTAATTTAGCACTCATAAATTATAACTTACAGACCTGACTCTTTATTAGGATAATTGATGTTTAAATAACATATTTTAAAGTTCAACTTAATAATTTTAAAAATGAACAAGCATATATTTCAAGATATTTTTCTATGGAGTTTCTTATAGAAAAAGAAATTCTTTCTGTATTAGCGCCCTTTAGTTCCCTTGATCCAGCTGGTCTCCTTCACACCTTTTTCTGTATCTTCAACTTCTTCTTCGTTACTGTGCTTTCTACACCAGCATATAAATATAGTCTAGTCTTCCATTTTAAAAAAGGAAAAAAATCTCCTTTGACATCAGGACTCCTGTATTCCCTCTGTCCTTCTCTTCAGGCAAGCTCCTTGAAGAAGTAGCCTACACTATATGTTTTCACTTTCTTGCCTCCCTTTTACTTCTCAACACAATTAGTTTGACTTTTTGCTTCAGCTGGTAACTCACCAGAGACCTTCTAATTGTCCAATCTATCTGACACTTTTCTGTTATCTTGATACTCTATGCCATATGGTGCTGATTTCTGTCCTGTGTTTTCTTTTAAACTTAACATTTTACTGTATTTCCACATGTTATCAAGAATTATTTTAGGTGCTTTATTAAGCTTTTATAGTAAAAGTTATACATATTTACAGGGAATTTGGAAAATGTATAAAGATATATTAAGCTGATAAATAATATCAAGCCAAATCTTACCACTCAGAGAGAACCACTGTTAATATTAAAGTGTATTTTATTCCCCTTTTTTATATGTGTATATCATATATATACACATATCTGTGATATCATATGTATGTCATAGATAGCACATCTATGCATATATGTATGCCTATCATATATTACATATAACTATGGCATATATCATAGTAAGTTATCTTACAAAATGGGAATCATATTGTATATAAAATTTTGTATCATTTAACATTTTCTTAAGTATTTTCTCATATTACTAAAAATTCTTCATTTATAACTTTTCATCATTACAGAGTCTCTCATATCATAAATTATTCAGTGATTCTTCTATGGTTTTGCTTCCTCATTCTTAAAATAAAATTTGAACACCCTGTAGATTAAAGTAACAAATATGCATGTGCTTTTACTCTTTTTTTCCTAGACTTTTTTGGAAGTTGCTGACAGTTCAGGCACCGTGTCAGTGATTATGTGGAATGCCCTGTGTCCTGAGTGGTATAAAAGTTTGCACGTTGGTTTAGTTCTTCTGCTTCAAGATTATTCTATTAAAAAGAGTCACCCCTTCAGGATGCAGCCTCTCCCTGTGGATCCACAGATCAAACTAATTTCTACAATGGGTTAAGTATTCAATGAATTTGTTATTTTATCACTATTTTGTTTGTATAAATTTGCAAAGTACCATATCAGTCAAAAGCCCTTAAAAATTACTGAAGCTGTTAGAACCTGACAGACTTTAAGTTCTTTTGTCCATAAAAATTTTTGAGCAATCACTTAATAAATATATTTATTATTGCATTTTTTAAGAAAAATCATCTGAGATATATATTGTTGATTAATGAGTGAGTGCCACTTGGGATGTACTTATTTTTCTTTCATTTTTTTGTATTAAAATATTAAATTAATGACTTGATAATTTTTTGTTACTACGAGGTGCTATTTGAAAAGGCTTTTGTCAAAATTTTATTTTGAAATAATTTCAAACTTACATAAAAGTTGAAAGGATAGTATGAAGAACTCCCGTATACCTTTCACACAGATTCAACAATTGGTAACATTTACCTTTGCTTTATCATTCCTCATCTACATATATATACACACATACACACACACACATATGTATTTATCACCTCTGAACCGTTTGACAGTGGCAGCCATCATACATACCCCTTTACCTCTAAACATTTCAGTAATATTTCACTCTATATTTCCTAAGAACGAGAACATTCTATTACATAATCACAGTATAGTTATCAAAATCAGGAAATTTAAAATTGATATAATACTATTATCTAACCTATGGTCAATATTCAAATGTTGCCAATTGCTACAATCTTGAAAGGGATCTTCCTGATTAGTATTGAAATCACAGTATTGACATCTTGGCATCATCCTAAGTATTTTGGGAGCATTAGAATTGATATAGTAAGTGATTGCTTTAAGATGTGGATGTGATTTTTTTTGCATTTCCCTTTTTCAAAATTGTAGGACACATCATTCAACAATTTTAAGCATTGTTTTTGGCTTGTCATAGTTTTATACTGGACCTTTATTTCTGTGTATTCTGAACTCCCTAGCTGACCCATTAAGCTTAATTATGTAAAGAATGTTCAAATAATGTAGCCTTTGTTCACTGTTTACTGAAATATATATTTAGGAAAATCTCATATGATTCTCTATTAAAATCTTAAGCATTTGGTAGACATCAGTCTTGCTGGATGAACAGGTCATTACTTAGATAGTTTGGTACAACCAGTCCATAATCTCATTACTCTTTATTACAGGAGAAATTAAACTCATATTGCTATTGAGACTTAATTAAGAAAATGTAGTAAAAGTTGGCGAGAGGAAGCTAATTCAAAATGTGTATTATTGTGTCTGCCAATTTATAAATTCTTTCCCACAACAAAGCATCTCCAGGTGACAAAATTGCTTTAGTAAAAATTGAGACATGCTTTGTCAATAACAGATAAAGTAAGTAACTTTGTTGATGTCACATAATAAATCACTGGCATAGTGAAAATTGAAACTTAGTTTTCCTGATACCTAATCTAGTGTTCTTTTTACTAAATACAGTGTTTTCTGGTGTAAAGAAAATTAATTTCTATCACAGTTTTTATGTGTCTGTGGACAAATCTAGAAATGTGTCTGTACTAATAGCTGCTTCTAAACCTTAAAAACATATGGAAAGTGGGACAAATGACAGCATGTGACAAGTAGATACAGCCATTAGAACGTAGCAGTGAAACTGATTGAGCTGTATGCTACCTCTGCTACATAGAATTATAGGGCCAGATTTTCATAATGGAAACTCTCTTTTTAGGATATGAGAAGCTATTTACATTTTCAAGTGAATAATTGCAAATATAGAAATCGTTTTTAAAGTGAGAGCCTTGATGAAAATATATTGAAAATGTGCCTTTTAGCCTTTACAACAGTCTTACTTACTAGTGTTAGCATCAGTCTGTTATTCCATACCTTTTTGATAAATAATAGGACTTTTTCCTCTTTATCAGGGATCAGCAAACTATTTCTATAAGAATCAGACAGCGAGTACTATAAGCTGTGCAGGCAGTATAGTCTTCTTCACAACAACTCAGCTCTACCTTTATAGAGTGAAAGCAGCCAGAGATAATATGTAAACGAATGGGCTTGGCTGTGTTACCGTAAAACTCTATTTGCAAAACACAGGCATCCATCTACAGGCCATAGTTTGCCAAGTCTATTTGTATAAGTAGATGTCAATACTGGCTGTACATTAGTATCACTTGGGGAGCTTTAAAGAATCATGAGCATCCCACCCTCAGAGATTCTGAATTAATTACTCTGAGGAGGGGACCAAGACATTGGTGTGTCTCTAAAACTCCTCAGGTGATTCTAATGTACAGCCAGGGTTGAAAACTATTGATATATAATCTTTTAAAACCTCAGTATGATTAATGATCTTTTGAAGGGAAAAAAAGTTTTGTAAACCATGCTAGACACAAGGGACACAAAGATAAGTAATATAGAATTCTCCCCTTAAAATTAGTCTAACAAGGTAACATATGTAAAATGAACAAATTACAGTAAAATGAAAGACTGCTGACAGTAAACAGTAAGAAAAAAGAATGAATGGAAGGGGAGAGGAAATGAACGGAAATTGAGGAAAGAATGAATGGTCTGGAGAGTGGGTGAATGGGTTGAATTGGAGAAAGTATAAGTGAGGGTTAGGAATAATAGCAGGGTAGTTTAAATGTTATGAGAGGAAAAATGAGAAAGCGTATGTAGTTGGGGCCAGTTTGGTCAGTTTAGGAATAAAGATCTGTGATAGCATCACTGCCTTCTAGGTGTCGATGTTGGAAGACAAATTATTGGGGTAATTTAGCTTGGTTTATTTTTTCATACTTACACATATAGTTCCAAGTTATACAAACCAAGATGCAATTTTTTAGAAAACTAAAAAAATGAAGCTTATAAAGATGAAAATTCTATTGCAAAAAAAAGGACATATTATTTGCTGGTAATGTATGCTTTGTATATTGCCATTTTGTATATCATTCTGTCCTTGTATACAAAATAGTATTCAGTTGGCATACACAAATAATAAACCTTTTAAAGTCTTGAGGTTTTCAGACTGTATGGCATAATACATATTGAGATAATAGCATCAAGTGTTTTTGGTTTGGGGCAAAGGAGGTTTTTGATTCAAAATCCTAGCATTTTAGAGCTGGGGGCGATCTGGAATATAACTGAGTAACTATGGCTATGAAAGTGCTTTGTAAAATGCAAACCATTTTCTAGGTGCAAGGTGTAATACAAACCTTCCTCACTCGTATATGAAAAGGTAAAAGTGAATTTTCTAGTCACATGGATGGTAATAGGCAAAAAAAGAAAGCAATTATTTTCATCCTGGTTTAATCTTTGTTTGCTACATAGCAAATTCTTAGAAAAATATTACTCGCATTAAAGAAATAGAAAGCCCAGATAGTTCTATAACTGTTAAAGAAATTGAACCAGAGGTTTAAAATCATCTCACAAAGAAAATACCAGGCAGGTACCATTTTACAGGCAAATTCTAGCAAACATTGAAGGAATGTACCATTCCAAAACTATTCCAGATAATAGAATAAGAGGGCATACTCTGTAACTCATTCTTTGCTACCAGTGTAACTTTGATAATCAAAACCGAACAAGAATATTATGAATGAGGAAAATGAAAGACTAGCTTCTGCTATGAACATATGTACAGATATTCAAAATTGAAGATTAGCAAACTGAATTAAGTTATATGTGGAAAATGATCACATGCTGTGACTAAGTTGCATTGTTCTCCAGCAATGTGAAGTTGTTTTTACATATGAAAATCTATAAGTGTCACTCACTACACAGATTAAAGAAGGTCATCCTAATAGAGGCACAAAACACATTTGCTAAAATTTTACACACATATATAAATTTTAAAAAGAAAATAGTGAGAAAAGGAACCTTCTATAACTGATAAAGGATGTTTGCAAAATCAAAACATAACAACAAACACAACTTTTTTAAAATAAATTTTTAAATTTTATGATTTTATTTTATTTATTTATTTATTTTGGCCGTGTTTGGTCTTCATTGCTGTGCGCATGCTTTTTCTCTGATTGCGGCAAGTGGGGGCTACTCTTCATTGGGTGCACAGGCTTCTCACCACGGTGACTTCTCTTGTTGCAGCGCACGGGCTCTAGGCGCATAGGCTTCAGTAGTTGTGGCACGTGGGCTCAGTAGTTGTGGCTTATGGGCTCTAGAGTGCAGGCTCAGTAGTTGTGGCACACGGGCTTAGTTGCTCCACAGCATGTGATATCTTCCAGGACCAGGGCTTGAACCTGTGTCCCCTGCATTGGCAGGCAGATTCTTAACCACTGCACCACCAGGGAAGCCCAACAAACACAACTTTTAATGGGGAAAATTTAGAAACCCTCCTTTTTTAAATGGGGAACATTGATGGCCTCCTACTACTATTTCTGTTTAATGTTGTACGGGCTCTCCTAGCCAATGTGAGAAGATAAAATCCATTAAAAGCATAAGAATTTTTTATTGAAATATAGTTGACATAGTGCTCTACAATACTATGTTAGTTTCAGGTGTCCTACATAGTGATTTGACATTTGCATACATTATGAAATGATCACCATGATAAGTCTAGTAACCATCTGTCCCCAAAGAAAGTTATTATAATGTTATTGACCATATTTCCTTTATTGTATATTACATTCCATTGGCTTACTTGTTTTATAACTGGAGGTTTGTACCTCTTAATTCCCATCACCTATATCATCCCCCCTCCCCTGGCAACAGCTGGTTTATTGTGTATCTGTGAGTCTGTTTTTCATTTTGTTTGTTTGATTGTTTTGTTTTTAAGATTCCACATATAAGTGAGACCATATGGTATTTATCTTTCTCTGTCTGACTTATTTCACTTAGCATAATACCCTCTAGATCCATCCATGTTGTCGCAAAGGCAAGATTTCATTATTTTTAATGGCTGGGTAATATTCCATTGTATGTATATATAGACTACATCGTCTTTATCTATTCATCTATCAATGGACACTTAGGTTGCTTCCATATCTCGGCTATTGTAAATGACACTTCAGTGAACATTGGTGTGCATATACCTTTTCGAATTAGTGTTTTTGTTTTCCTCAGGTAAATACCCAAAAGTGAAATTTCTGGATCATATGGTAGTTCTGTTTTTAATTTTTTGAGGAACCTCCATATTGTTTTCCATAGTGGCTGCATCAATTTATAATCCCACCAGTAGTGCACAGGGTTCCCTTTCCTCTACATCCTCTCCAACATTTGTTATTTGTTGTCTTCTTTGATGATGGCCATTCTGACAGGTGTGAGGTGGTAGCTCATTGTAGTTTTAATTTGCATTTCCCTAATGATTAGTGATGTTGTGCATCTTTTCATGTGTCTGTTGGCTATCTGTGTGTCTTCTGTGGAAAAAATATCTATTCAGGTCCTCTGCCCATTTTTTAATTTGGTTATTCTTTTTCTTTGATGTTTGTTGGAGTTCTTTATCTATTTTGGATATTAACCCCTTGTTGGATTATCATTTACAAATCTCTTCTCCCATTCAGTGAACTGTCTTTTCATTTTGTTGATAGCTTCCTTTGGTGTGCTAAAGTTTGATGTGGTCCCATTTATTTTTGCTTTTGTTTCCCTTGCCTGAGGAGACAGATCCAAAAATATATGCTAAGACCAACGTCAAGGAGCATACTGTCTCTGTTTTCTTTTAGAAGTTTTATGGTTTCAGGTCTTACATTTAAGTCTTTAATCCATTTTGAGTTTATTTTTGTATATGGTGTGAGAAAGTAGTCCAGTTTGATTCTTTTGCATATAGCTGTCCAGTTTTCCCAACATCATTTATTGAAGAGGCTATTTTTCCCCATTGTATATTCTTGCCTCCTTTGTCATAGATTAATTGACCATATAAGCATGGGTCACCAGGGCTATATGCTCTAGGAGTGCCCCCTCTGTGGGTTGTGTGGGCCCTCCTGTTGTAGTTGACTACTCTGGGCATGCTGGTAGGCGGGGCAGCCCCGGGGGGGGGTGTTCAGTGGGGCCGTGGCTTGTGCCATCCTGCTGGTAGTTGGGACTGGGTCACTACAGGACTGGCTGCTTGGTGTCAGGGGTGTCCCAGGACCCGGGCTGCTCAGCTAGTGGGTGGGTAGGCCCCTGGAGCTAATAGGCTAGAGGAAGGACTCCAAATTAGCATTTGTTAACACCAGTGTCCTCCTGGTAGGAGTTCCCCAAAATGACTGCCACTAGCATCTGTGTCCCCAAGAGAGTCCCAGTTGCCTCCTGCCTTTCTAGGAGGTTCTTCAGAATTAGCAAGTGGGTCTGACCCAGTCTCATTTAAAACTACTACCTACCTCTGTGTTGGAACTCAGAGTATGTGACATTTTGCATGTGCCCTTAAGAGTGGAATCTCTTGTTTCCTGTAGTCCTCTGGCTGTCCTGCACATAAGCCCTGCTGCTTTTCAAAGCCAGATGTCTGGGGGCTCATCTTCCCAGCGCAGGACCCCCAGGCTGGGAAGCCCAGTGTGGGGGGCTCAGATGCCTTGTTCTTGGGGAGGACCTCTGTGGTTATGATTATCCTTCCTATTAGTGGGTCACCGACCTGAGGGGGGTGCTTCCTGACTATATCACATCTCCACCCCTCCTACCTGACTCATTGTGGCTTCTTCTTTATGTCTTTATCTGTGGAAAATCTTTTCTGCTAGTCTTCAGGTCATTCTGTTAGGTAGTTTCTCTGTAAGTTGTACTTTTGGTGTGTCCACGAGAGGAGGTAAGTTCAGGGTCTTCCTACTCCACCATCTTGGCCACCCACCAAAGGCATAAGAATTTTAAAGAAAAACACAAAACTGTCATTATTCACAAATTAGATCTTCTACAAAGAAAATCCAAAATAACACAAAGTATTAAAAAAATAAGAAACCACAACGTGGTATCGCCTCACACTGGTCAGAATGGCTATCATCAAAAAGTCTACAGATAATAAATGCTTGGAGAGGGTGTGGAGAAAAGGGAACCTTCCTGCACTGTTGGTGGGAATGTAAATTGGTGCAGCCATTATAGAGAACAGTATGGAGGTTCCTTAAAAATCTAAAAATAGTTAACCATATGATCCTGTAATCCCACTCCTGGGCATCTATCTGGAAAAGACAAGAACTCTAATTCAAAAAGATACATGCACCCCAGTGTTCATATCACCACTATTTACAATAAGCAAGACATGGAAACAAGTACCCATCAACAGATGATTGGCTTAGATGTGGTATATATATATATCAATACAATGGAATATTACTCAGCCATAAAAAAGAATGAAATATTGCCTTTTGCAGCAACATGGATGGACCTAGAGAATATTATACTTAGTGAAGTAAGACAGAGAAAGACAAATATTATATGATACCACTTATATGTAGAATCTAAAAAGTAATACAAATGAATCTATTTACAAAACAGAGACATATTTACAGACATAGAAAGCAAACTATGGTTACCAAAGTGGAAGGGAAGGGGGGAAGGATAAATTAGGAAAAAGGGATTAACAGATACAAACTACTATACATAAAGTAGATAAGCAACAAGGATTTACTGTATAGCACAAGGAACTGTATTCAGTATCTTATAATAACCTATAATGGAAAATCTGAAATATATATATAAATATATATTTAGAAATATATTTATAAATTAACATATGTATATATACTTTATATATATATAAATAAAGCTGAACCACTTTGCTGTATACCTGAAACTAACACAATATTGTAAATCAACTATACTTCAATAAAATTGAAAAAAATAGGGAATTCCCTGTCAGTCCAGTGGTTAGGACTACGCACTCTCACTGCCAAGGGCCCAGATTCAATCCCTGGTCGGGGAACTAAGTAAGATCCCACAAGCTGCATGGTGTGCCCCCCCAAAAAAAAAACAGAGAGAAAAAAATAAGATACTGGCAAAGCTAGCTGTAACAGCAATATACCAAAGTCAGTTGATTTTGTACACTCCAGTAACAAAGAGTTAGAAATTATAATTTTAAAAACACAATTTACCTTGTCAAAAATAACTATAAAGTATCTAGAAATAAATCTAACAGAAGATATGTAAGACCTATTTGGAGAATATTTTAATACTTTTTGAAAGACACTAAAGAGTCCCTAAACAAATGGAGAAATATCCCATGTTCCCAGGCAGGAGGTTAGTCTCAGTTTCATAAGTATATCAAGTCCCCCCAAATTGATCTATAAATTTAGTGCTATTCCATCAGATTATTTTTTCTGGAACTGACAAACTGATTCTAAAATTTATATGGAAGCACATAATTATCAAGAATAGTTAAGACACCTCTGAAGAAAAAGAATAAGGGGCTGACGAGGGAATGAGGACTTGTCCTACAAATATCAAGAATTATTATAAAGTATAACCGTGTAGTATTGGTATAGATATAGACAAACTGACTAGCAAGTCATAATACAAAGTCAAGAAACAGCCCTAGACGTATAAAATTTTGATATACAACAGATGTGCTGTGTAGATCATCAAGGAAGGAAGAGCCATTCAGTAAATAGTATTGAGACAATTGATTATATATGAGAAAAAAATGACATTATATCCCTAACTCATACCATATAAAAATAAATTTCAGGTATATCAAATACTTAAATGTGAAAGGCGAAACTTTTAGAAGAACTTATAGAAAGTATCTGTTTGACTTTGGGATAAGGAAGGATTTTTTGGATAGGACACAGAAATGGTAGCCATAAAAGAAAGATTAATAAACCTAACTACATTAAAATTAAGAAATTTTGTTCATGAAGAGACAGCCCCCCAAAATGAAAAAACAATCCAAAAACTGGGTGAAGGTATTTGCAATGGTATAATAAACAAGGGATTAGTATTCAACATATATAGAAAGAAGTAATGCAAATAAATAAGAGAAAGACAATCCAGTAGAAAAATGGGCAAAAATATGAACAGGTATTTCACAGAAGACGATGCATGAATGAACCATAGGTTTATGAAATGTTGTTGAACATAATTAGTAATAAGGGAAGTGCAAAATAAAACCACAGCAAATTGTCATTTTCTGTCATTAGACTGACAAAAACTAAGAAATTTAGGGATTTCCCTGGCGGTCCAGTGGTTAAGACTATGCACTTCCACTGTAGGGGACACAGGTTCGATCCCTGGTCAGGAAACTAAGATTCCACATGCCACATAGTGAGGCCAAAAAAAAAAAAATTTTTAACAGTACCAAAATTTGGAGAGGATGTGGCTCAGTGGGAATTCTTGCACATCACTGCTGGAACTGTTAATAGTTTAAATAAATATTTAATATTCAGTAAATATTTATTAATAAATAAATAATAAATACTACTTTAGGATAGTTTGAAATTATCTTATAGGATGGAACATTTGCATATTTTACAATCCAGGGTTTCCCTCCTGGATATAATAACTTAGAAAGCTTTTGCCTGTGTGTACAAGGAGATATGTAGAAAAAGCTCACAGTGACCATGTTTGTAACAACAAAAGCTGGAAATAATCCAGATGTCCAGCAATACGATAAAGAGTAAATAAAATTTTAGTATATCAACACTCTGGAACATTATTCAGCAGTAGAAATGAGAAAAAAATTGCTACATGCAGCTACATGGATGAATTTTAGGACCATAAAGTTAAGTGAAAAAAGTAGCCCTAGAATACTGCATTATGGTAAAATTCCATTCATTTAAAGTTCAAAAACAAAGAAATTCAAATAGTATACTCTTTGGGCAAGAACACATAAGTGATAAAAAAAAAAACTCTTTTTTAAATTAAGTATATGATGAAACACAAAATTTAAGGTATGGTTAACCTTTAGTTGGCAAGATAAGTGGATGTGATAATGTCGGAATAGGTAGAAGAAAGCTATTGATAATGATCTAGTTGTTAGGTTTAGTGGTGGGCTCAAAAGTGTTCAATCTATTTTTTGCTGTGTGATTTATATGCATATATTATTTTATATGTATTAAATATCATACTAAAGTAATATATTTGTTTTTCAGAAATCTGCCTGAACCTTCGAAATCCTCCAACTAATATAATTATCATTCCAGAAAAGCAGGTGAAACCAGAATGGAGATTGCCAAAATTAAACCACCGTTTTATCACAAGGTAAAATAGCTTCTTGTAAAATATCTCAAATATTAATTTTTAATGTTAGTTACTGAAACAATGTATTGTAATTTGCTCGGAATCTACCCAAAATTATGCTGTAGCAATTAGATAGATGTGCATTTTCACAGTCATATTTGCAGAATGCTTTTTCACTGTTTAAAAATACAGTATCGATTTAATAATTTTGCTTTTTTTAGATCCGAACTGGATGATATGCCAGAAAATAGTATCTGTGATGTTATTGGCATTTTAGTTTTTGTAGGAAGAGTCCAGCGGTCAAAAAAGAAGGGTAAGCTTTTGATATTGAAAGTCATAAAAAGTATTTCAGTGAATAATTCTGTGTTCATATGTGCATAATCAGTTACCTTCATTTATTCTAACATTCTATCCATATAGAAAGCCGTGAAGATTTTTGGTCATATCGCTGGATTCACATTGCTGATGGGACTTCCAAACAACCATTTATAGTGGAACTGTTTTCTACATCTCAGCCAGAAGTCTTTGAAAATATTTACCCAAGTACTCAGTTTCAATATTTTTATCATTTTATTTTTGAAAGTGGGGGCATTAACTTAAAAAAATGATAGAGGTATACTGACTTACTTACAGAATGCCATGATATTGAGTTAGCAAATTCAAGCAGTCTGATAGCATGTTTAAGGTTTTTCTATATTAATATTATAATTGGTATTAACAGATATTAACCACCTTCTGTGGTTTTATATTCAGAATTAATTAGGGATTGAAACTAGTTTTTCAGAAAACAGGTGCTCTTATCAATTCCCATTTTTAGCATTTTAGACATAAAAACTTAAAATTCGGTGAAACTAAAACATAGATAGTCCGTTTTCTTTGTATCCATTTGGAAATTGACTTAGTAGACCCCATTAAACACAGTGAAGGCTTTACTAATGTAGAATTAAGTAGTAGAGGATTGGGATACTGTGTAATTAAATAATGGCAGTGGTAAGTATGATGTCATTTGAGTATGGAATTAATATTAGGTTGGTGGTGTTAAACCAGCTGGTCAATATTTTACTTAATTTGGTGTTGATTTTTTCCACTACTTTTATTTATTTGAAGACATTTTAAGTATGTCCTATTATGTGTTTTATATAACAAGTTAGTCTTCAGATCTACTATGATAAGGATAAAAGTATATCTAATACTTTTTAACAACTTCAGTGAATTTTTCCTTGTTTGAATTTGTAACATAAAGCTATTTTAGGTATTGGTATGCTATTTTCCTATTTCCCAAATGATTATGTGAATAAAATACTGATTATTAAGTGCTTGCCAACCTTGGAGAAATTCCCAATCTTGACTACATGTATTTTTTTTAATGAGCAACAAGATAGAAATTGTAGAATATCAGGAGACCTAGAGACCATATACAGGGCTGTTCTGCTACCCCTTTATTTTCTGTTGTAAAACAGTATTACACACCATTCGGATATTACCTCATTAGAATCCACCCTCTGCTTGTGAGATTAAATTTTTTAAATATATATGAGTAGAACTGAACATCACCCCAAATGTTACTGGAGGAGAGGGCAGAAAGAGAGTTTTGGCCAAAACCAAGGCATGGGCTTCCAAGGTAAGTGGGGCCATGACCTTTCATATAACTTCTCTCAGGTCACAGATGATTGGTAGTGATGATCCCTGATAACAATTTAGATGGGCTTTAGGGCCAGGTCCCTCTCTCTTTGTAGCCACTTTAAACAACAAACTGACACAGGTTTTGGATAACGATTTTTCACAGAAATGTTGCCATCCATGCACATTCTATTTCTTGTGAAAATGTGAAATATATCTTTTAAGAAAGGTTTGTATGGACCTTGATGAGATTTACTCTAGTACAATAGTTGACAACAGTCACAATTCATTTTTATCTTTTGACCAAGAGTGAAGGAAAAAAATCATAAAATAAATGGTGAGTATTAAGGGGGCTTCAGGCCTATAAAGGGGAACATGACCAAGGGTCTTCTGGAATAATACCAGAATCGTTTAGTAGTAGGGCATCTTGTTTACTTTTGACTAAGAAAAGTGAAGAACTAAGGGGAAGTAATTTTGAGCGTTTACTATATACCAGTTGCTCATAGATATTATCTCATTTTGTACTCCCAGTTACCTTTTTAAAAGGTGATGTTTTTACAAATTTACGGGTGAGGAAACAAAGGTCCAGAGGGTTGTCAAACAGCCAGAAGGTCCAAATATCTGATTTTTAACAACCATGAAATTAGAATTAGAAGTATTCTTATATCAACGTCTTTAATCATGAATACTCACATCTTTGTACAGTTTTTGAATTAAAGGAAAATGATATAAATCAAGAGAATTATTCTTGGTCATTTGAACAGATTTTCTTTATTTTCATTGCTACAAAATAAAGAACTAGTAAATGTGAGATACAGGAAACGAATTTATAGATATTATCATGCTCTAGGGAAATATTTATTCTCAAATGAGAGCTTACAGTTGATATGAAATTACGAGCATTTATAAGGTGCGGCCATTGTACTTTCTAAAGGAAAAGTTAAGTGTTAGATCCTTTATTTAAAGGAAATGATTAAGTGTTATGTTAGATCTTTGTTGCTCCAAGTGTGGTCAAAGGACTGGCAGCACTAGTATCACCCAGGAGCTCATTAGCGGTGGAAAATCTCAGGCCCTACACTAAAACTACTTTAATCTGAATATGCATTTTAACAATTGTCCTAGGTGATTCCTCAGTTCATTAAACTTTGAGAAGCACTCTGTTAGATCCTGATCTTGGCATTCCCATTTGAAATGCAGAAATAATTTCTTAAGTGTTTTCATTTTCTACAGTGGCACATTTCACATGTACACAGTTGAAAGTTGTCAGAAATGACACTCAAGTACCTGAACTGCTTTACCTTACTACTACAAATGAGAGTCGCATGTTTATTACTGGTGAGCAAGTTCTTTGTATATACTTTATTGGAAATCTAATGTATTTTCTCTTCATTAAATTAACTTTTCTATTATAAGATTCAACCACAAGATAGCTTTATTTTGAACTCCTTTCTCACCATAAGAATGGTTTAAGAAAGAATATTTAGCCTATGAAATCTATTGCTTCCAGATTATTTACAGTTAGAGCAATGATTTTGTGACCTACTGAAGAATTTTGTTTATGTCCTTTGGTTAACTTTAATTCCTGCTTGACATAAGAAGTTAGATAACCATAAATTGCTTCATAGATTGTAGACTGTTGGGCCCTGTATCACAATATGGATTCAATTAACAACAGTTTTTAAATATTAAATAAAACAAAAATGTGCATTCAATTTTGGTCCCCAGATCTCGCATTTTACTTATATAGCAAGAAAAGTCTCACTACTTATCTACAAATATACTATTTTTCTCTATTCCCTTGGATAAGGTGGGCAAAATAATAAAGATAAAAGTTTTCAGATGAGTGAGGGAGTACTATGGAATGATGTATTTACTAGAATGCTACCATGTTGGTAATTAGGAAATTTGTCAAAAGAAGAGTCCTAGGGCTTCCCTGTTGGCGCAGTGGTTGAGAGTCCGCCTGCCGATGCAGGGGACACGGGTTTGTGCCCCGGTCTGGGGGGATCCCACGTGCCGCGGAGCGGCTGGGCCCGTGAGTGGCTGGGCCCGTGGGCCATGGCCACTGAGCCTGCGCGTCCGGAGCCTGTTGCTCCGCAACGGGAGAGGCCACAGCAGTGAGAGGCCCACGTATCTCAAAAAAAAAAAAAAAAAAGAAGAGTCCTAGGAAGGATGCAACACACATCTTTGTCCATACCTCATTTTATAAATATGGATACTATCAGATCTAATATATACTAATAATAACAGATGTGAATGACACTTTTAAGTATGTTTCAAAGACATGAACTTAAATGCTGAGCTATATTCATAGGCAATTTAGTTAATACATGATGTCATACCTTCAGGTTAAAACATAATCAATTTTCTAAGAAGATGCTAACCAGTTGGATAGTTAGCAAAAGCCAGACTATTAGTTTTCTTTTTCTTCTGGCTTTTTGGTGTCCTGTAGACAGTTACAGTTTAGTCCATGTAAACTAATATGTCTGATTTCCTTATTGACTTAGGATTTGTTAACTGATAATTTTCATATGCATATTCAGTATAATTATCTGCTACATAGTGAATAAGTTAACTTCTTTACTTGGTGCTATAAGAATGATTTTATATTAAACTGTTTTTATACCCAAAAAAGTCCAGGTGGTTTATTACAGTGACATGTCTTTTTTTTTTTTATTCCTCATATTTTTGCACTTTATCCTTCCTGCAAGAAGGTCATAGAGGCCAGCCGTATACTGATGATACCAAGGTAAAAAACTTTATTCAGTGGATTAAAACAAAGACCGATTCTGGGGAATTGAAGAACACTGTTATTGGTGGATATTACCCCTATCCACCAGTGCCAGAAACATTTTCGAAGTATAATATTTCTGTTAAAGGTACTGATGTAATTGCTAGTCCCTTATATGTTTATATGTGATATGTATGGTATATGCCATATCAGTTAGTCATCTTTAATGGGAGTGAGCCAAAGTGTAGCAACACTCACTGGTAATAATTTGATCTTTATCAAGATCTAAAAACATATGTCATGACCCATAAAGGTTAATATTTTGATTTTATTAGACTGTAAGAAAAGAAGGAGTTTAAATAGACTATGACTAAATGGGGGTAATATCTTGATTTAAGGTCATTGAGATCAAACCTGAGTTGGTAGATCCCAACTCCTATAACACTACTTAGACTAAAGATATCAGAGGAGACACTGGACAATTTGATACAAAGGTACTGACAACTGTATTAGGCCACTCCTATGGAATGAGATATAGACATCCCTTGGTGTCCGCAGGGCATTGGTTCAAGGAGCCCCCATGGATACCAAAGTCTGCAGATGCTCGAGTCCCTTATAAAAAATGGCTCAGTACAATGAATACAGTAGGCCCTTTATATCTGCAGGTTTGCAAAACCTGTGGATATGGAGGGCCAACTGTGTATTGGATATAACACAATTGAGCTCTACCTTTAAATAAAAATGATACCAAAATCAGTGAGATTCAGAATAAGTATTAATGAGAGGCCTAACATTATTTTAGTAGAATTAAGATATGACAGTTGAAAACTTTAACATAAGTATATTATTTTTGAAAAGCTATGGAATAATGCATGGTTTTGGAAAAAAGAGAAACTTTGAAATACTGATCTATCATCATCTAAATATTGACACCCTCCTGTACTTCATAATGCCAGCAATATGTAGTATATGCTGTAAATAGCATATAGAATACAGAAAATATTAAACAAAATGTGTGTTTCTATGCAGTGGCTAGGCAACACTTTATAGTTTGCAGTATGATATATAAATTACATTCAATATGTAAAATTTCTGTTTCAGATTAAGACGCCAGACTAGAAGGCTGTATCACAATTTAACTGACAAATGTGTTTTGCCAATTTTACCGAAATTACATAAGTGGTTGCCAAATATAAACACAAAGTCTCACATATTTAAGTTATGTAGCAAGTTTATAATTTTTATGTTGTGAAATTACATTGCAAATCTAATTGTTATTTTTGTCATTTCAGTTCTTTAAAACTTACAGTTTCCTTGAAATTACTCTTTTGCAGTTGAGTTGTTCTTCACAGCTCTAAGTGAAGTGAGGAAGGAGATTGAAGACTTGCAGTATAGGGAACAAAAACGCATTGCAATTCAGGGGATAATTACTGTTATAAAGTATGTCCCCTATAGCGGTGCAACTGAAAGTGCCTCAGCATCTGAAACACTACGGGTATGGTGCCAGAGAATTAATAGTATATCTCTGAAAGCACTGTGTTTATAATCACAACTGGTATCTTGTAAATTTCATTCAGAACTTACAGGTATTAACTCTTAATATGTAAACCTAAAAGGAAAAAAATGATTTTTAGTTTGTTTCCTTTTTATGTCATTTATTTTGGAGCAGTCTGGGCTGCCCTCAAAACTTGGTATCTTGTTTTTGTTTTCTGTGTAATATGAGCCTATCATGATTGTCTTTATTTAAATTTCCAGGTGGTATATATGATTATGATATTTTCCTTCCTTTTGTCTAGGCCAAAGGTATAGGCACACTCCCACCAGAAGTTTTTAGCTCTATTGTCAGTCTTGACAGTTCTACCCAGGTTCTATAAGAGGTAGCAATGACTCTTGTAGGATAAATGCTACAGAAGAGGCCACTTCTAGAATCTAGGCAAAATCAAGACAAATAAGTTAATTTTTTCCATGAGCTTATCTTTTTAAAAGTTATTTCTAAGATTACTGTTCTTATACAAATAAGCATCTAATCCAACTTTACAGTTATATTAATGTAAGAAGGACTTTGATTAAAATATTTTAATAGCAGATGGATTAAGATAAATCAACTTAATAAAAGCATTGTTATGATTGCAAAGTTTTGTCACAACTCTTAAGTTATGAAAAACGGGTAAACTAAAATTATAGAGTCTTTTAAGAGAGAAATAATTTTTGTGAATCAGTTTTAAACGTTTTCTTCAAATTTTTGGTTTTAGAATGCTAACCGACCCTCAACATCCCAAGCAGCTAGAAGAGATAGTCAAAGTCAAGAAAGAGATGGAAAACCTCGAGATAATGGTCCTGTGAGTTCTCAGTGTTGTCATACTACATCTGCAAGTTTGAGCCCTCCCAAGAAAAAAAGAGCTCTACAAGGGCCATGTGCCAAACAGTAAGTCATTTGTATTAAGTATATACATGGCATATACTTTTGAATTTGTTTCTATCATGTAAAATGAGCAATTCTACTAGAAGTTGTATTAATTTTCTAGGGCTGCCAAAGTCCAAGACCAAGATATAGGCAGGGTGGGTTCCCTCTGAGGGCTATGAGGAAGAATCTGTTCCATGCATTTCCCCTAGCTTCTAGTGGTTTAGTGGCAATCTTTAGCATTCCTTGGCTTATGGAAGTATCACCCTAATCTCTGCCTTCATCTTCACATGGCATTCTCCCTGTGTGTGTACATGTCCAAATTTTTCTTTAAGGACACCAGCCATACTGGATTAGGGACCCACTCTGGAGTACTGGTCTACTTTAGTATGAACTCATCTAAACCAATTACAACCAAATAAAGTCATATTCTTAGGGTCATTGAAGATGTAATTGGTTACATATTGGTAGTCACAGTGATATTTGGTGGGGACATAATTCAATCCATAACAGTCTGCCCTCTAAAAATTCATGTTCTTCTCACATGCAAAATACATTCATCCCATCACAACATCCCCAAAAGTCTTAATCTATACCAACATCAACTCTTAAGTCCTAAATATCATATAAATCATGTATTGATGGGATGCAGGGTAATTGATCCTGGGGCAAAATTCTTTTCCATCTGTGAACCTATGAAACTAGACATGTTTCATTCTGCCCAAAATACAATGGTGGGACAGACATAGGACAGGTATTCCCATTTCAAAAGGGAGAAACTGGAAATAAGGGGGTTATGGGTCACAGAAACCTTGTTGAAACCTAATGAGGCAAATTCCATTTGGCATTAAGGCCCCAGAATTATCCTCCCTGGCAGAATACTGTGTCCTCTGGGCTCACTGGGATGGCATCCCCACCCCCTTGGCACTGAGTGGTGGTCTTGCACTCTGGAACTGGGAAGGTGGCCCTGGCTTCTAGAATTGAGGAGGTGTCCCTGTCCTCTAGAACTGAGGAAATGGCCTCACCCTCAGGGTCATTTTTCCCTTTTCTTGAAGGATAATACTTGATCACAGCTGGATATCTCTAGCAGCTCATTTCCTGACTGTAGAATCCCAGAAATTCGATGGAATTGCATTCCTTCGTTTCTTCCCACCTGTGTTTCTTTCAGTCAGAGCTAACAGCATGCCTACTGAGAAGTTTGACTGGATCCACAAATCACAGTCTCTTGGGCAAATGGTTATCTAGCAATGCCCTTAGTGTTCTTTCCAAAGCAAGCTTTCTTATGTTTTGCAATATGGATAGGCTTAGAATTTTCCAAGTATTGAAATTCTGGTTCTTTTTTTCTTAACAATTCCCTTTTCAACTTTTCTCTCCCGTCTCATATGTTACTATAAGCAGCAAGGAGAAACCAGGCTGTGCCTTCAATACTTTGCTTAGAAATCCAGTTTCCAATAACATTCCTTATTTCTGTCTGAGACCTCACCAGAAGCACCTTTTACATTCATATATCTAGTTCTGTTCATGATGATGAGTGTATTCTCTAAGACTGCAGAAACTTTCTCTACAGCTCTTTTCTTTCTGAGCCCTCAACAGATTCTCCTTCAAAATCCATATTTCTACCAACATTCTCTTCAAGGCTATCTAGGTTTTTTCTGTTATGCACCTCAAAACTCTTCCAGCCTGCACTTAATACCCAATTCCAAGCCACTTCCATGTTTTTATGTATTTGTTACAGCAGCACACCACTTCCTGGTACCAAAATCTATTAATTTTCTAGGGCTGCTGTAACAAAGTACCAGAAACTGTTTGGCTTATACTATAGAAATTTGTCTCACAGCTTTGTAAGTCCAAAATCAAGATGTCAGTAGGGTGGATTCCTTTTGAGGGCTGTGAGGAAGAATCTGCCCCATGCCTCACCCTTAGCATCTGGTGGTTTGCTAGCCGTCTTTGGCTTTCCTTGGCTTGTGGAAACATCACTCCAATCTGTATCTGTGTCCAAATTTCCCCTTTTGATAGGGACATTAGTCATGTTGGACTCAGGGCCCACCCTAATCCAACATGACCTCATCTTAACTAATTACATCTTCAGTGACCCTATATCTAAATAAGGTCACATTCCGAGTTACTGGTGATTAGGACTTCAACATGAATTTTGAGGAGACACAGTTCAACCCATAACAGAAGCTCTCTTATCTGCCATGCTCAGCATGGACTAATTGAACATGAGTTTAAAATGGGGAATTACAAAAAACTAAACATTCTTTGCCTCTCTTTTTTTTTATTCTACGGATAAGAGAGATCATACAGTATTTATCTTTCCCAGTCTGATTTATTCCACTTAGCATAATAACCTCAGGGTCCATCCATGTTGTCACAAATGACAAGATTTCTCTTTTTTATGGCTGAGGAGTATTCCATTGTATATATCACATCTTTATCCATCCATCTGTTGATGGGCACTTAGGTTGTTTTCATATCTTGGCTACTGCAAATAATGCTGCTGAGAACATAGGGGTGCATATATCTTTCCAAGTTAGTGTTTTCGTATTCTTTGAATAAATACCCAGAAGTGAGATAGCTGGATCATATGGCAGTTCTGTTATTTTTTTGAGGAATCTCCATACTGTTTTCCATAGTGCCTGCACCAATTTACATTCTGACCAATAATGTAGGAGTGTTCCCTTTTCTCCACATCCTCACCAACACTTGTTATTTGTTGTCTTTTTGATAATAGCCATTCTGACAGGTGTGAAGGTGTGAGGTGATATCTCACTATGGTTTTCATTTGCATTTCCCTGATAATTAGTGATGTTGAACATCTTTTCATGTGCCTGTTGGCCATCTGTATGTTTTCTTTGGAAAAATGTCTATTCAGGTCCTCTGCCCATTTTGTAATCAGATTGTTTGGTTTTTTGAGGCTGAGTTGTATTAGTTTGTTTAATATATTTTGGATATTAACCCTTTATGGGATATGTGATTTGCAAATATCTTCTCTCATTTGGTAGGTTGTCTTTTCATTTTATTAATGATTTCCTTTGCTGTGCAGAAGCTTTTTAGTTTGATGTAGTCCCATTTGTGTTTATTTTTGGTTTTGTTTCCCTTCCCTGAGGAGACCTACCTAGAAAGATAATGCTAAGACCGATGTCAAAGAACATACTACCAATGTCATCTTCTAGGAGTTTTATAGTCTCAGGGCCTACATTCAATTCATTTACCCATTTTGAGTTGATTTTTGTGTATGGTGTGAGATTATGGTCCATTTTCATTTTTATGCATGTGGCTGTCCAGTTTTCCCAACACCATTTATTGAAGAGATTCCTTCCCCCACTGTATGTACTTTTGCTCCTTTGTTATAAATTAATTGTTCATTTATGTATGAGTTTATTTCTGATATCTCAATTCTATTTCATTGATTTATGTATCAGTTTTTCTGCAAATACCATGCTGTTTTGATTATTATAGCTGTGTAATATAGTTTGAAATCAGGAAGTATGATACCTCCAGCTTTGTTCTTTTTTCTCATGATTGCTTTGGTTATTTGCGGTCTGTTTTGGTTCCAAATAAATTTTAGAATTCTTTGTTCTATTTCTGTGAAAAATGCCTTTGGGATTTTGATAGGGATGGCAGTGAATCTGTAAATTGCTTTAGGTGATATGGACATTTAAAATTAGGAAATGTTCCCTCCTCTTCAATTTTTTGGAAGAGTTTGAGAAGGATAGGTATTAAATCCTCTTTGAATGTTTGGTAGAATTCACCTGTGAAGCTGTCTGGTCCTGGACTTTTGTTTTGGGGGGAGGTTTTTGATTACTGTTTCAATCACTTTACTACTAATCAGTCTATTCAGATTTTCTGTTTCTTCTTGATTCAGTCTTGGAAGGTTGTATGATTCTAAGAACTTGTCCATTTCTTCTGGGTTGTTCAATTTGTTGGCATATAACTGTTTTGTAATATTCTCTTATAAGCCTTAGTATTTCTGTGGTATCTGTTGTTATTTCTCCTCTGCCATTTTTTAAAACAAAATTATTTTTATTTATTTTGTCTGCCTTGGGTCTTCATTGCTGTGCACGGGCTTTCTCTAGTTGCAGCGAGTGGGGGCTACTCTTCATTGCAGTGCGTGGGCTTCTCGTTGCGGTGGCTTCTCTTGTTGCAGAGCATGGGCTCTAGAGCACAGGCTCAGTAGTTGTGGTGTGCGGGCTTAGTTGCTCCGCGGCATGTGGGACCCTCCCGGACCGGGGCATGAACCCATGTCCCCTGCATCAGCAGGCAGACTCTCAACCACTGCTCCACCAGGGAAGCCCTTAGTACCACTTTTGCTGCATCCCTTAGATTTTGCTTTGTTGAATTCTCATTTGGATTTGTTGTCAGGTATTTTTTGATTTCTTCTTTGATTTCATCACTGACCCAATAGTTGTTCATTAGCATGTTGTTCAGTGTCCACACATTTGCGATTTTTTTTTAGCTTTCTTCTTGTAGTTGGTTTCTAGTTTCATACTATTTTGATCAGAAAAGGTACTTTCGAAAATATATAATTTCAAATCTTTTAAAATTTGTTGAGAGTTGTTTTGGGTTCCAATATATGGTCTGTCCTTGAGAAAGTTTCCCATGCACTTGAGAAAAATGTGTTTTCTGCAGCATTTGGATGGAATGTTCTATACAAATCTATCAAATCCATCTGGTCTGATATTTCAGTTAAGGCTACTGTTTCCTTGTTGACTTTCTGTCTGAATGATCTACCCATTGACGTTAAGTGGGATGTTAAAGTTCCCTACTATTATTGTGTTGTTGTCAATTTCTCCTTTTAAATCTGTTGATAATTGCTTTCTGTATTTTGGTGGTCCTAATGTTAGGTGCATATATATTAATCACTGTTATGTCTTCTTGATGAATTGTCCACTTTATCATTATATACTGTCCATTGTCTATTGTTACCTTTTTTGCCTTGAAGCCTATTTTGTCTGATGTGAGTGTGGCTATACCTGCTTTCTTTTGGCTGCAATTTGCTTGAAGCATCATCTTCCATTCCTTCACTTTGAGTTTATGTTTGTCCTTAGAGCCAAGATGATTCTCCTGGAGGCAGCATATAATTGTGTCTTGTTTTTTAATCCATCCAACCACTCTATCTTTTGCCTCGTGAATTCAATCCATTTACATTTAGGGTGATTATTGATAGATGAGGACTTAGTACTGCCATTTATTCTTTTGTTCTCTCGTTGCTCTATATCTCCATTGTTTCTTTTTCCTTGTATTTCAATCTACCATTTTGGTTTGGTGGTTTTCTCTGATGTTTTTCTCAGTTTCCTCTTTTTTTATGTTTTGTGTCTCTGCTTTAGATTTATGTTTTATGTATTAGGTTTGTATACAACATCTCATAGATAAAATAGTTCCTTTTCTGCTGATAGCATCTTCCCTTCATTTACCTATATAAGTTACGTCCTTTTCCTCATCCCCATTCGTGTTTTTGTTTCTTAAATTACCCCTCTTTATGTTGTGAGTTTGTTACCAAATTGAAGTAGCTATAGTTATGTTTTCTTCTTTTTTCCTCTTTAACCTTTATGCTATAATAAAATGTTAAAAAAACCTACTCTGGGGACTTCCCTGGTAGTCCAGTGGTTAAGACTCTGCGCTCCCAATGCACGGGACACGGGTTCAATCCCTGGTCGGAGAGCTAAGATCCCACATGCCGTGAGACATGGCCTAAAAAATTTAAAAAAACAAAAACAAAAAACCTATTCTGATATAGAGTTACAGTTTTCTGATTCTGTCTATTTTTTACCTTATTCAAAGTTTTGTGTCCTTTTTTGCCTTTTTGTTTCTGGTAGAAGAGTTCCTTTCAACATTTCTCATAAGGCAGATCTAGTGTTAATGAGCTCCCTCAGCTTTGTTTGGGAAACTCTTTATTTCTCCTTCATATCTGAATGATAACTTTGCTGGATAGAGTATTCTTGGGTGACAGTTTTTATCTTTCAGTATTTTGAGAATATCATTCGACTCCCACCACTGACCTGTGGAGTTTCTGCTAAGAAATCTGCTGATAGCCTAATGTGGGTTCCTTTGTGGGTTACCATCCTTTTCCCCCTGCCTTTAAATTCTTTCTGTGTCATTGACTTTTGGCAGTTTTAGTATAAGGGGTCTTGGAGAAGGTCTTTTTTGCATTGAGGCAATTAGGTTCTCTCTTAGCTTCATGGACTTGTATATCCACTTCCTTCCCCAGACTTGGGAAATTCTCAGCTATTATTTCTTTAAATAAACTCTCTGCTCCCTTCTCCCTCTCTTCTCCTTCTGGGATGTCCATTACCCTACTATTGCCCTTCCTAAAAGGGTCAGCTAGCTCTCGTAGAATTTACTCATTTAAAAAAATATATTTTAATTCTCTTTCCTCTTCTCCTTGTATCATTTCTATATTTCTGTCTTCAAGCTCACTAATTCTCTCTTGCATGTGGTCTGCTCCATTTCCAGTGCTTTGTAATGCATTCTTCAACTCATTTACTGAGTTCTTCAGCTCCAGAATTTCTGATTGGCTCGTTTTAGTTTCAGTCTCTTTGGTAAAGTATTCCTTTTGTTCATTAATTTTATTCCTGAACTCATTGAACTTTCTGAGTTTTCTTGTAGCTCATTGAGTTTTATAAAAGCCATTTTCTATCAGTTATATCACAATAGTCTGATTTTCAGTTTGGTTTCTGGAGAATTGTCATTTTCTTTTTGTGGTACAGTGTTACTGTGGTTCTTCATGGTGCTTGATGAGTTGTTCCTCTGCTAGCTCATTTCAAGTGGCAAACACCTTTCTTTAGGTAAAGCTTTTTTTTTTCTTGTTTCTAACAATTCAACAGGTTAGGCCCTTCTTTTATCTTCCAGTAGGTGGTGCTATACCACAAGTGTTTGGTTTCTCTTACCTGAGCTGCCTCTGGTTATTTTTGACAGTCAGCACTTTCCACTTTCTACCGCCTCCGTCAGAGGTATCAGCCAGTGCCCTAGTTGTCACTGCTTATGCCTCCAGTGTCGTTGGTGCCATGCTGCTGCTCGTGTGGCTGGTGTCACTGCCTGGTGCACCAGGATGGTGGACAATTCTGCCATGTTTAGGACCTCCTGAGTTGCAGGCACTCCCACTGCAGAATGGGGGATAGCTCAGGTGGCACAAGAACCTCTGCTGTGTTCAGTATTGTCAGGTTTGTGGACTCTGCCACTGTAAGCAGGAGGCGAGGAGAGAGAGTCATGGGCATCTCTACAGCTAGAGAGACAGGGTCCCAGACCCTACTGCCACTACTGCCCAGTTATCTGTGGCTGTGGGCACCACTGCAGCCAGGAGGCCAGAGCTGTATTCACCACCTCCCCTGTCGCTACTGAGTTTTCTGGGACTGCAGGTTCAATTGCCATGGCTGGGGGACCAGAACTGTAGGTACCACCTCCACTGTTCCCCAAGTTCCACCTCCTCCGTGTGTTCTAGTCCACCCACTTTTAGGTGTATGGATATGTGGAATTCTCCAGTGTCCTGGTGTGTTGGGCAGAGGCACTTTTGTTGAGTCGTGGATGTTTTACTGATAGTAGATAGGAGAGAGACAAAGAGAGCGTCTCCCTTTGCCATAATGCTGATATCACTCTCCGTTCACTTTTAATGGAGTTAATGATACAGATGGTCCCCAACTTATGATGGTTCAACTTATGATTTTTCAACTTTACAATGATGCGAAAGCAGTACACATTCGGTAGAAACCATACTTTAAATTCCGAATTTTGATCTTTTCCTGGGCTAGTGATATGCAGTACTATACTCTCTTGTGATGTGGGGCAGTGACAGTGAGCCACAGCTCCCAGTCAGTCATGCGATCACAAGGGTAAACAACTGATACACTTACAATCATTCTGTACCCAGACAACCATTCTGTTTTTCACTTTCGATATAGTATTCAATAAATTACATGAGATATGCAACACTTTATCATAACATTGGCTTTGTGTTTGGTGATTTTGCCAAACTGTAGGCTATTTTTGTAAGTGTTCTGAGCACGTTTAAGGTAGGCGAGGCTAAGCTATGATGTTTGATAGGTTAAGTGAATTAAATTCATTCTCAAGTTACGATATTTTCAACTTACAGTGGGTTTATTGGGATTTAACCCCATCATAAGTTGAGGAAGATATGTATTTGGGGCTTATATCAATTTTTATACTATTTGCTTAATCAAATAGTTTTAATTATTCAATTTCCCCTCTTTTAATTTGATAGGTATATATTTTTCAGTGGTCATGCTATAAATTACAACCTGAACACTTGACTTATTGCAGTTAAATACAAATTATTTTACCATTTCCTGATAATGCTAGATCCTTAGAACACTTCAATTCCATTTGTCTCCATTTTCATTATTTTTGCCTTGTATTTTAATTCTACATATATTTTAAATTCTGTAGGACATTATTAGTATTGTTTTTCTTATACAGTTAGCTTTCAGTTATATTCAACCACATTGTTTTTGGTTCTCTTCATTCCTACTTGTATTTTCATACTTCTCTCTGGGATCGTTTTCCTTCTGACTGAAGAATTCCTCTCAGCATTTATTTCAGTACAGCTTGCTGATGATATATTCTCTCTTTCTGTTTGTTTAAAAGCATCTTTATTTCACCTTTACTTCTAAAAGGATATTTTCACTAGGTTGCACACTTTTTTAAATGTCTTACTGTACTGTTTTATCGCTTTCATTGTTTCTATTAAGAATCAGGTTAATGTCTTCTAATTGCTCCTTCAAGGATATTGCATCCTTTTTCTCTGAGTGCTTTTAAGATTTTCTCTTTGATTTTCAACTGTTTAAATATGATGTGCCAAGGAGTGGTTTTCTTTGTTTTATACTATTGAGCTTCTTGAATCTGTGTATTGATATCTTTCATCAGTTTTGGAAAACCATCTGCCATTATCTCTTCAAATATATTTTCTTCTTCATTATTTCCTCTCTTTCCATGATTCCTATTTCACATATGTTAGCACTTCTAACTGTGACCAACAAGTTTCTTACACTGCATTCTTTTTCATTCATATACATATTTCATTTTTGTCTTTGATTCCATCTTTCAGTTTGGACCTGTCACTCCGTTTACTTTTTCACTCTGTCCAATCTGCTATTAAACCTATCAGTTAGGTTCATTGAGCTCTTGTTGGGTTTCCAACCCAATTAGCTATACTGTGATTCATTTCTAATACTAACTACCCAGACTTAACATTAGACTCTTAAGGGCTTAGTCCTCCACGAGACTGACCTTACTTCAGATGCTAGCCACAGTTCAGCTGGTCCCCAGGCCACCCTCTCTTCCAACCAAGTGGCTACAAATTCAGGAGTTCCCATGTCCCCCTCAGAGTCAATACCTTACTAGAATGATGCAAAGAACTCAGAAAAACACTATACTTACAATCACAATTTTATTGTAAAGAATACAGATCAGGAATAGCCAAATGGAGACACATAGAGAAAGGTCTGAGAGGGAACATGGAGCTTCTATGCCCTCTCCTTGTGGAATCTGGGCATGTTACTCTGTTGGCACATCATTGTATTTTAAATCCTGGCTTGCTGACTCCAATATCTGTATTACCTGTTGGTCGGCTTCCATTTGTACAATTTATGATAGTAATAAATATGACCATTTAAGAGGTTGTATCAAAGAACATTTTAATCCAAAGGGTAGATAGTGAACCGTGGTGCTCTATGTTAGATAGTAAAATGTAGTCAAAATACATCAACTCATTCAAAAGTTAGCACTGAGAAATAAAATATAACAATGGGACATTAAAACTTACTCTTTGCATTCTGTTGGTAATATTTACTCCATAAAGATAGAAAATGAACCATACCAGGTTTATCTGAATCCTTAAAAATCGTTATCAGTGTCTCCTTCTAAGAAAAGCAGAAGGTATTATAAGAAAGACTACAATAATATTAACTATAATACTGTTATATAGATGAGGGCATGGCATACTATACAATCTATATGACTTTTATCTAAGGTCAATAAGTTGGTGAAAAGGGAAAAGTTAGAGTACAGCTTATTGCCTCTGACAGTTTTCATAATATTCGGCTACTATCCATCATATGTAATGTTATTGTCTCTTCTTTTAGCCATCTTTTCCCTTTCTTTCCTCAGGTATCCTTTTATTTCTTATATTTTCATTTTTCATCTCTTTTTTTTTTCAGTTTCCTCAGTTGATACCCGTAGACATTGTATACCTCCACTTTTGTTATGAAGCCCCTAACCTTTAAGACACTTAAGGCATACAAATGAATGATTGTATATTCCAGTAAAAATTCCCTAGGCCACTTTAAAAAAAATTCTATACAATATACTGATGCTGTTAGAGTTTGGAAAACTATTTCTTCTATTTATTTCAGATAAAAAAAAATCACTTTATAACACCATGTATTTAAAAGTATGGGGCTTCCCTGGTGGCGCAGTGGTTGGGAGTCCGCCTGCCGATGCAGGGGATACGGGTTCGTGCCCCGGTCTGGGAGGATCCCGCATGCCGTGGAGCGGCTGGGCCCGTGAGCCATGGCCGCTGAGCCTGCTCGTCCGGAGCCTGTGCTCCGCAATGGGAGAGGCCACAACAGTGAGAGGCCCACATGCCGCAAAAAAAAAAAAAAAAGTATATACATACTGTTTAATGATCTCAAAATACATGTAATTTTAACTATTTTTTATTTATTTAAATATCTCTCAGAGTTGATGTTTTCAGTTTACTAATTTCTAGAAATACCATTTTTCATTACTCAGAAAAAAAGTTAAAATTACAACTATAAAATGTGTTTTTATTTGCTAGAGTTTTATATTGAAATGGATGCAGTCTTCATTCATGAAAGCTAGTTCTTTGTGTTCATTAATAACTCATTAGTAAAATAAAGAATACTATTATAAGAGACAAATCTATTGATAAAATAAGTTGAGCAATATTATGTGGCATTCTACAACATGACACTTCTGTTTTGCTTTATGCTTTTAGTTTTGGGAATACAACAAAAGAAAATGCTCATCATAGAAATATACTGAAAGTTTGTAAGAAGGAAGTCTTTATTATAAGTGCAAGATTCTCTCCTCAGCTTCAAAATAAGATGCTTCCCTTTTCACTTTTTTTTTCAGTTCAATAAACAGTTATTGAGTGGATATTCTGTGGAGATACAAAAAAATAAAGTCTGTATTTTTGTAGAGTTTATGGTAGAACCTGGTAGAAGAGACAGATTGAAAAACCAGTAATTTTAATACAGTGTGATGAATGCTATGATAAAGTTTATTCATGGTGCTATGACAGCATATACAAGGATCAGTGAGCCTTGACTAGAGATCAAAGTTGGCTTCTTATAGGAAATAATGCCTGAGCTAAATGTTGAAAGAGGAAGAAGAGTTAACTAGGAAGAGGAAAAGGAGCATAGGGTTTTTCCTGGCTGAAAGAAAAGCACAAAGGTTTGAACCAGTATGAGGCTTATAGAAAACTCTGAAATGAAGTTGGAGAGTTAGGCCAAATAGTTTTCCAGAATATTTGAACAAAGCAAAGATGAAAATAGGCCATTGGACAAATTTTTAAATTCCTATCAAAGGGAATGAAATATATATCCATCTTTAGTTGACATTTAATAAAGTTGAATACTTTCTTTTGTGTAACACTTCTAAAGAGAACATTTAAATCTGTTGCAGTATTTGAATTATGTTAGTATGGATATTTGTTCATAATTTGAATGTGTTTTCCTTAAATTCCTAATGCATTACGTTAAGAAACTAAACCTATAAATTTTCTAAATGTATTGAATTAGAATAAACTCTGAATGGAACCAGTTGGTTTTTCCCATTCAAGTCTCTTTTTATAACTATTTGTTATCTTTTTAAAAATCTTTTGTAGAATTCCTGTGCCTCAGCCAGAAACTTCTGCACAAAGAAAAGGAAATAAACCAGGCATCCAACGTATGTTGCTTTGACGATGATGATGATGATGATTTATAAAGTCTTTATGGGACACTGTTATATACAGATTGCTGTTTGATTTGATTCTGCATTTTGGGGTCATGCCTGCCACTAGCATAATATAAGTACTTGTATTAAACTATATGTAGCTAGTTATTTTTGTTTCTATTTTTATTTAGCTTAAGTCCTTGTCAAAAGTACTGGTCCCAAATTTAGAACAATTTGGTATCATCACCAAAGTGCAAGTGAATATAAATAAACTTGTTTATATTAAGCACTTATTAAGTTGTTTCTTCGGTAGTACATCTCTTCAAATGTACTATTTTGAATTAACAGAAGAATACTAACGTAGGAAGTTTAATTTTTATTTGACAATAAATATAGGTAAAGCTTAAAAGATAGTTGTAGTTCCTTTCTTTGCTGTTAGGTTGACTGGTTTGAATATTTGGGTTCATTTCTGAAGTGATTTCATGACACAATTTAGTTCTGGTAGGGTATCTTTAGAGTGGTTTTGTTTAAATCAGATGTTATAAGGGGTCATCTCTCTAGACTTTTTAGCACTTTAGATCCTTCTTGCCTTTTGAGTTACTCGTATTTGGGGATTGACTTCTAGTCAGTCTGACAGATTAAGAACCCACAAAGGTCCCGGGTTTTGGCACACACAAAAAAAGAAAGAACCCACAAAGGGATCTGGACTATACCCCCCAAAAAAATAAAAGATAGAAAATAAGGGGAAGATCATTATAATATAAATATATAACCAAGCTGAAAGCAAGAGTGAAAAATCCATAAGTGGCAGAAACAAAAGAATTTAAATTTAGTGGTGAGTAGGAACTAAAACTAAAACTGCTCTTGGGCATTTCAGAACTAGATAGAGGCCTAAATGATCATAGGCTGAGGTGTAATAACGACATGGAAAAGAGAGTCCAGACCACAGGCCTCGTACATGTGAAGTAGAACTAATATAAAGTTGGAAGGTTATTAAGGTCCAGATAAATTATTCCCATCAGCATGGGGAAGTATCAAGGAGCTTCCTGTATTCCCTGGGCAATGGGTAGGAAAAATTGAATTGACTTAGTACCTGCTGAATTGAATTAGAACCCTTATTAAACATCAAATTCTATTCCATTGGTCTATATGTATGTCCCTATGTCAGTATCACAATGTTTTGATTACTGTAGCTTTGTACCAAGTTTTGAAATTGGGGTGTATGAGTCCTCCAACGTTGTTCTTCTTGTTCAAGATTGCTTTAGCATTCGGGACTCCTTGTAATTCCATATGAATTTAAGGATCCATTTTACCATTTTTGCAAAATAGGCTTTTGAGATTTTGATAGGGATTGCATTGACTCTGCAGATTGTTTTGGATAGTATTGACATCTTAATAATATTAACTCTTCTAGTCCATGAACATGGGATTTCTTTCTGTTCATTTTTAGACATTCTTTAATTTATTTTAACAATGTTTTGTACTGTTCAGTACACAGGTCATTCACCTCCTTGCTTAAAGTTATTCCTAGGTATTTTATTCTTTTAGTTGCTATTATATTTAGAATAGGTTTCTTAATTTCCTTTTGAATCTCTTGTTATTGGTCTGTGGAGATTTTTTTTTCTTTTTAAGTGAGTTTAGGTAATTTCTTTGCTTTTAGGAATTTGTTTCATGTAGGTTTTCTAATTTGTTGGTATATGATTGTTCATAGTATTATAATCATTTTTACTTCTGTAATAAATCACATTTTCATTTATGCATTTAGTTTTTGTGTCTTCTCTCCTTGGGGAGAAGGTCAGTTGAGGTAAAGATTATCAATTTTGTTGGTCTTTACATAGGACAAGCTTTTGGTTTCTTAGATTCTATTATTTTTTCTATTCTCTATTTCATTTATATTTACTCTAAGCATAATTACTTCTTTTTCTTAACTTTGGGTTTAGTTTTCTCTTTTTCTAGTTCCTCAAAGCTTAATATTACATAATTGAATGAGATCTTTTTTTTTTAAACATCTTTATTGGAGTATAATTGCTTTACAATGGTGTGTTAGCTTCTGCTTTATAACAAAGTGAATCAGTTATACATATACATATGTCCCCATATCTCTTCCCTCTTGCATCTCCCTCCCTCCCACCCTCCCTATCCCACCCCTCTAGGTGGTCACAAAGCACCGAGCTGATCTCCCTGTGCTCCGCGGCTGCTTCCCACTAGCTATCTATTTTACGTTTGGTAGTGTATATATGTCCATGCCACTCTCTCACTTTGTCCCAGCTTACCCTTCCCCTTCCCCATATCCTCAAGTCCATTCTCTAGTAGGTCTGTGTCTTTTTCCCATCTTGCCCCTAGGTTCTTCATGACCATTTATTTTAGATTCCATATATATGTGTTAGCATACGGTATTTATTTTTCTCTTTCTGACTTACTTCACTCTGTATGACAGTCTCTAGGTCCCGCCACCTCACTACAAATAACTCAATTTCATTTCTTTTTGTGGCTGAGTAATATTACATTGTATATATGGGCCACATCTTCTTTATCCATTCATCTGTCGATGGACACTTAGGTTGCTTCCATGTCCTGGCTATTGTAAATAGAGCTGCAATTAACATTATGGTACCTGACTCTTTTTGAATTCTGGTTTTCTCAGGGTATATGCCCAGTAGTGGGATTGCTGGGTCGTATGGTAGTTCTACTTTTAGTTTTTTAAGGAACCTCCATACTGTTCTCCATAGTTCTTTTTTTTAATATCAGTATTTCTGCTGTAAATTTCCCTCAGATCACCACTTTCATTGCATCTTATAAGTTTTTATGTTGTATTTTCATTTTTGCTCATCTCAAGGTATTTTGTAATTTTCCTTATGACTTCTTATTTGACCCATTAGTTGCTTAAGAGTGTGTTGTTTAATTTCCATATATTTGTGAATTCTCTAGTTTTCCTTCTATTATTAATTTCTAGCTTCATTCTATTTTGGTCAGAAAAGATACTTTGTATTATGTGATTCTTTTTAAATTTATTGAGGCTTATTTTGTGGCCTAACATATGGTTCAGCCTGGAGATATTTTGTGTATTTTTGAAAAGAATGTATTCAACTGTTGTTGTATAAATATATATATAAAGAAGTTTAGCTTCTAACCCTGTTCCCTGCATCCTCTTCCTTCTCCCCCATTATAGGTAACTTTTTAATTCATTCTATGGTATGTCTTTGCATTGTTTGTTTTACAATATAAGAAGGTATGTGTGTATATCAGAGAGAGAGAAAGAGTCACGCCCCCACCTTTCTTAGATAAACGTACAACTACCTTTGAGAGCAATTTGACAAGACCTAATTTATTGAAAATGTTACACTTTGTGACCTATATGTTGGGCACACTGGGAGACATGTTCTAAGATGAGTATTGGAGCATTGTTTAAAATAGGAAAACTCATTATTTCTTTCTTTTTTTTTTTTTTTTTTTTTTTGCGGTACGCGGGCCTCTCACTGCTGTGGCCTCTCCCGTTGCGGAGCACAGGCTCCGGACGCGCAGGCTCAGCGGCCACGGCTCACGGGCCCAGCCACTCCGCGGCATGTGGGATCTTCCCAGACCAGGGCACGAACCCGTGTCCCCTGCATCAGCAGGCGGACTCTCAACCACTGCGCCACCAGGGAAGCCCTATTTTTTTCTTTTTTTAATTGAGGTATAATTAGCGTGTAACATTATATTAATTTCACGTGTGCAACATAATGATTTGATATTTGTATATATAGCAAAACGATTCCCACAGTAAGTCTAGTTAACATTCGTCACCATACACAGTTACAAAAAATTTTTTTCTTGTGATGAAAACTTTTAAGATCTATTCTCTTAGTAAGTTTCAAATATGCAATATGATATTAACTATAGTCACCGTGCTGTACATTACATCTCCATGACTTACTTATTTTATAACTGGAAATTTGTACCTTTTGACCCACTTCACCCACCCGCTCCCAGACCCCTACCTCTGGCAACCACCAATCTGTTCTCTGTATCTATGAGCTTGTTTTTTTCTTGGGGGGAGGTCTGTCATTTTATTTTTTTATTCCACATGTGAGATCATACAATATTTGTCTTTCTCTGTGTGACTTATTTAACTTAGCATAATGTCCTCAAGTTTCATCCATGTCAAGATTTCATTGTTTTCATCGCTGAATAATATTCCATTGTATATACACCACCTGTTCTTTATCCATTCTTTCATTGATGGGCCTTTAGATTGTTTTCTTTTTTTTTTTTTTGCGGTGCGCGGGCCTTTCACTGTTGTGGCCTCTCCCACTGCGGAGCCCCGGACGCGCAGGCCCAGCGGCCATGGCCCACGGGCCCAGCTGCTCCGCGGCATGTGGGATCTTCCCAGACCGGGGCGCGAACCCATGTCCCCTGCATCGGCAGGCGGACTCTCAACCACTGCGCCACCAGGGAAGCCCCTAGATTGTTTTCAAGTCTTGGCTATTGTAAATAATACTACAGTGGACAGGGGGGTGTATATATCTTTTTTTTAATGTTATTTTTTAACCATTATGTTTATTGTATTTTTTTTACAGCAGGTTCTTATTAGTTATCCATTTTATACATATTAGTGTATATATGTCAATCCCAATCTCCCAATTCATCACACCACCACCCCGCCCCGAAGTGGGGTGTATATATCTTTTTGAGTTAGTGTTTTTTATTTCTTTGGATAAATACCCAGTAGTGGAATTGCTGGATCATATTGTTGTTCTATTTTTACTTTTTTGAGGAACATCCATACTGTTCTCCGTAGTGGCTGCACCAATTTACGTTCCCACCAACAGTGTATGAGGATTCGCTTTTTGCCACATCCTCACCAACACTTGTTATTTCTTGTCTTTTTGATAATAGCCATTTTAACAGGTGTGAGATGGTATCTCGTGGTTTTGGTTTGCGTTTCCCTAATAGTGATGTTGAACATCTCTTTTATGTACTTGTTGGCTGTCTGTATGTCTTTGGAAATATGTCTATTCAGATCCTCTGCCCCCTTTTTAATCACATTGTTTATTTGTTATCGAGTTGAACAAGTTCTTTATATATTTGGATATTAACCCCTTATCAGATATGTGATTTGCAATCATTTTCTCGCATGCTGTAGGTTGCCTTTTCATTTTGTTGATGGTTTCCTTTGCCATGCAGAAGTTTTTTAGTTTGATATAGTCCCATTTATTACACTGCAGTTTTAATGAATGAATGTTACCATGTGTTAACATGGTAACTGATGTATTTCCAGATATGTTTCATGATAGCTTTGGAAATTACTGTGTCTGTAAATTCAAAAGACACTCATTTTGTGAATATATAGCTAATTTGTTTATGTGGTTTGATTGTGCTAGTTATTTTGAAGACTACAAAGTTTAACATCTTATCGTTTGTATCTGGTAACTTAGATAAGTAAGACATACATTGAAAAGTTCACAATAACAGTACTACTGAGATCATAAGACATTATAGGTAGCCTCTGACTTACACAATTCTTTAAAAAGTCTATTATATACTTGCTACCAAGCATAGACCTGATCACTGATTGAAATACTCTGTTTTTTCTAGACTTGTAGATCTTGCCCCAGCATGGGGTCAGTGAAGGCAAGGGGGAAAGAGGCAAAGGAAATAGCTCCTCTCCCACCCCCATGCCTCCATACACCCCTACCTATCACTCTTATCCACATAATGAAATGCTTAGAGTAGATTTTGTGAAGAAGAAAAATCACTATGCCTATACACATACATTTATACCATGTCCTTTTTCACCTCACAACCTAAATGTGGTCTTCTCCTGAAATTTTGCCTCATTAAAACATAAATCCGTTCTCACCAGAAATAAGGGTAAAATGAATCATTAAAATAACGGTGATCACTATAATTCTGGTACATAATTAGATATATACAAAAATATAATTTTGCTAGGTAATTAACCTGTATCTTAGTTATGCATTAGGCTTAAACAGTAATGTTTTTCGTTTGGTAATTTTAGTAATATTCAAGCTAAAAATAAAAGAATTCTAGTGTATAATTTTCCATCTTATTTTTAGAAAAACCTGAGCTCTAGATGTATTTTGTCTCTTTCCTAATGATTGCCTTTGAAATCTTGCTATTCACAACCAGTGACTGCCAATATTTCTTGTACTGATTTCATACCCATTTGTATTAATTATGAACATATAATTGGGATAGTTAATTACAGTCCCAAGTTACTAAATTAAAAAACAATGCATGGGGCTTCCCTGGTGGCACAGTGGTTGAGAGTCCACCTGCTGATGCAGGGGACACGGGTTCTTGCCCCGGTCCGGGAAGATCCAACATGCTGCGGAGTGGCTGGGCCCGTGAGCCATGGCCGCTGAGCCTGCGCGTTCGGAGCCTGTGCTCCGCAGCGGGAGAGGCCACAACAGTGAGAGTCCCGTGTACCAGAAAAAAAAAAACAAAAAACAGTGCATTATTTTTTCAGAAGAACTTTTCATGTAAACTTTAAACCTTGCCAGTTCTTAACACTCAAATAAGAAAACAACCATAGAAAATATTCTGACTTATTCCTGACAGTGTCAATCAAAGGATTTTTTTTCCTTTGCAATGGATGTAATTACTTAATTTTTAAAGATTGGAATGGCCCATAATTTGTTCTTTGTGTGCATTATTTTAGAACAAATCAGTCAGGAATTCTCACTATAACTTGGGTTGTAATAGCTACTTATTGCTAATCTAATTATGTACTTTTATTAGTTTGGGTAAGGGAAATTCATTTCTAGAAGATAAAAAGGATAAATCATTGCCCAATCCTTACTTTACTCCTATTAACTTTGAGTTTTTCTCTTGGCTTTTATTGTTTCCTTTCCTTTTCACGTGTGATTAAATTTTTTATCCTTTTCGTTTGTTATCAAGCGTTATTATAGGAAGTTAAGTGTGTTCATCAACTAAATTTTAAGTTTAAAAAAATACTCTTGTAATATCACAGTGTTTTGAATACCTGGTAAGAAGTTCACCACTTCATCTTCTCTAAAAATTCAATGTAGTATTTTACCTCATCATAAATTTTCAGTCTCTGTCTAGGTTTAAGAAACCAAGAAAGTAGTCTGGGGATATGGAATAAAGGTCAAAAACAGAAGTGATATGTTAACCACACTGAAACCTTGCTGTTGAAACACCCTTCTGTCTCAGCATGGTTTTTTATGCTAGGAAAATAATAAATGCCAAGGCATAGGCAGCCTACAATGAAGCAATTCAGCAACCTTGCTAAACTCTGGAACAGTTGCTGTCAGCTTGCCTTAGCTAGCAGAACTGACAGTGTGAGAAGTTCCAACATCTATTTTTTTTCTGATTCTTCTCTGTGTCTTCAGTTCCCAGGGTGTATTATTTAATTAAAATATTATTTTAGCAAATTCTTTAGTGTAGTATTTGGTATATAATAGGTGCTCAATAATTATTTGCTGAGTGAATTGAATGAATGGACAAATGTCATAATGTGTAAGAGGGAAATTATATTCTACCTTAGAAACTAAATATGTTAGATAAATTGTACATAAATGATAAACTGACTTGATGATAGAGAACAATTAAGAGTTGAAGTGGTCTTTCATTTCAATTTAGTTCCCTCTTTGTTTTCCATATGTTATTTATATCTGAAAGGAATATCATATCAATGGTCCTTTTGAAAGAGAGTTATATCCAAAAAATAGACTGCATTCTGTGTGTGTTCAGGATACTTTTAGCAAAGATTAACAAAATTTTATTTTAAGCTTAAATTCCACCAATAGTGAGTGGAGGTCCAATCTCTAAAGGTTATTATTCTCATGAATTTTACTTAACTTGGATTTGTCACTGAATTTAAAAGGAATGTTTGTTTATTTATGAGCATTTAGAAAATATAGAAAAAGTATAAAGAAGATAATTACAAATCTCATTAGTTCCAGCAACAGAAAAAACAATATTACTTTTTAATATTTTGGAGTAAAAGTTTGTTTTGAAGGTGAATTCTAGTTGTTTCCTCACTTTAATAAGAGTTACCTTTTGGACATTCAGTTTACATTTTGTAGGTGGTTGATTTTTAAAGTTAATTTAGCTATTTCTCATTAATCTGTGCTTTTTTTGTAGTGATTTACCTGATTTGGTTAGTTTATAGGTCTCAATTGTGTTCATCTCGCTTCTTTAACAGGTCGAGAAAGCACAAGAACTGGTCGCATAGGGAAAGCCAGAAAAACTATAAGTGATAAATGGGAAAGTCAGATGTGGAGAGAAAAGAAGTTCGGCTTAATAGATCACCTACGATACAGCTGTATTTATCCTGAAAGTATTCCACGGAGATTTGTTTTAGAACACAGAAATTTTCTTACTCAGCAGTATAATTCTCAGCCTGCAAAATACATACCACAAGAAGGAAAGCCCCCAGATCTTTATGATTTTAAGAGTGCTCTAGTCCTTGGACATTTTGAAGTAACCATCTTAGGTAAGTCACCTGTTCTTCTCTTTGAATACTGTTAATTTGACATAATTTAAATATAGATGATACTATTTTGCTTTAAAAAATTAAGTGCTCCACCTCCTCACCACCAAAAAAGTTAAGCCCAAGGAGAACTCCTGTTTGGCTCAAACCAAAGGAATGGAGCACTAATTCTGGAATACATTAAGCTTTAATTGTGGGCTTTTAAATATTGGCAAGTCCTTAGAAAGTACTGGGGAGAGAAGAATGGGAACCAAGGGAACTTTCCTTAGCCCTGACTCTCCTACTACCTCTAAAACTGATTCACTTATCCTTTAGCCACCACTTTCTTGCTCATATTCTCTGCCTCTTTCTCAGTGCATCTGAACCACTGAAGGATAAAATGTAGGTTAAAGAGAAAGGCATACTAATTGAGAGAAGATCCTATGAACAGACGTCTGTTTAGCCTGTGAAGAAAATAAAATTCTCAAGTAACAAGTTGAACAGAAGGAAGCTATTCAAAAAACTATCTTGTCTGACAAGGGACAATAAACTGATTTTCTCAGGTTGCTCTAAACTGACAGGTAGCTATAGAACTTATAAAAATTTAAAGTCAACACATTTTTAAACTTATGTTTATTTTTTAATTTTTTAAATTTTGGCTGTGTTGGGTCTTCGCTGCTGCGTGCGGGCTTTCTCTAGTTGCGGCGAGCGGGGGCTACTCTTCGTTGCAGTGAGCGGGCTTCTCATTGTGGTGGCTTCTCTCATTGTGGAGCATGGGCTCTAGGCACGTGGGCTTCAGTAGTTGTGGCCTGCGGGCTCAGTAGTTGTGGCTCACGGGCTCTAGAGCGCAGGCTCAGTAGTTGTGGTGCACGGGCTTAGTTGCTCCACGGCATGTGGGATCTTCCCGGACCAGGGATCGAACCCGTGTCCCCTGCATTGGCTGGCAGATTCTCAACCACTGTGCCACCAAGGAAGCCCAACTTACATTTATTTTTAAAGTTTGTTTCTCATGAATGAAAAATGTACACCAAAATTAATTATAAAATAAAACCTTAACCAAAATGAGCTACTCTCTAGGTTTTTTATTTGTACTTGAAGGGAAGATCTTGTTACCTTAAAATGAAAGTATGATGAAGTGCCATTAGTAAATTAATTAAATGCCTGAAAGAGGATGCATTTCATAGAGTTTTGCACCTACAGTACTGAAGTGAATTACCTTGCCCTTTATCAAGATTCCTGTTTCCCCTTTACTCTCTCCCACTCCTTCTTCCCTACCTCCTCACACATAAATATGTACATACATGTGATTGTGTATATGTATATAATCTATGAAAAGTATAAATTCCCATTGACTCTGTTAGACCTTCTCAGACCTAAGTTTCAAATGCTTCTTTTTCCTAGACTGCATTGCTTGTTATCTTTGGGTAACTTATCAATCTTAGTTTTATAGCTAGGAAACAAAAATTATAGTGGAGATTTTTCATATATCACAAAAAGTAACCATGAAAACCATGAGTTCATCTGGAATCACAGAAATTGAATACTTCTCTTCTTTTCAACATGTCACTGATCCTCTAAACATCTCAGCTGTCTTATAAGTATTGTGAACCTTTGTAGCTTTACTATGCATCACCTAAAAGCAAGAATCAGATAAAAAGAAGGCAAATTTGTCATTCTGCCCAACCAGCTGTAATCCATGTTAGAATTGGGCTGTTTTATATCCTACCATTTTTCAAGGACATAAGTGGATTTACAGGGATAAAAGACAGTGAAAAATATGCTATGTATGGATAAAACAAAACAGAGCATTTAAAAGGATACAGACAAAGTAGGTATTACTAGGTGCCTATAAATAACAAATTATTACCATTCGCTAGTAATTTTCTGTGAGCTTTCTGGCAGGAAGGGAGAAAAAGGATTGTTCCTAATGAGGTACTTAATTTTAAAGGTAAAAGAAGCCTGGGTATCTTCTAGTCGTAACCCCCTAGCTAGGTAAAAGCCTGGCCATGATTAAAAATCATGTCTTAATCCCCTACCCCTATACTGACCTTCCCCCTTCCCTCTCCCTGCTGATAACATCTAACTTGTTCTCTATATCTGTGAGTCTGCTTCTTTTTTGTTATACTCACTCATCTGTTTATTTCTTTAGATTCCACATGTAAGTGATATCATATAGTATTTGTCTTTCTCTATCTGACTTATTTCACTTAGCATAATGCCCTCCAAGTCCATCCATGTTGCTGCAAATGGCAAAATTTCATTCTTTTTTATGGCTGAGTAGTATCCCATTGTACACGTATACCACATCTTCTTTATCCATTCATCTGTTGATGGTCACTTATGTTGCTTCCACATCTTGGCAATTATAAATAATGCTGCTATGAACATTGGGGTGCATGTATCTTTTCAAATTAGTGTTTTTGTTTTTTTTGGTTATATACCCAGAAGTACAATTGCTGGGTCATCTGGTAGTTCTATTTTTACTTTTTTGAGAAACCACCATAATGTTTTCCACAGTGGCTGCACCAATTTACATTCCCACCATCAGTATGCAAGGGTTCCCTTTTCTCCACATTCTTGCCAACATTTGTTATTTGTGTTCTTTTTTTTTTTGCGATATCCGGGCCTCTCACTGTTGTGGCCTCTCCCATTGCGGAGCACAGGCTCCGGACATGCAGGCTCAGCGGCCATGGCTCATGGGACCAGCCACTCCATGGCATGTGGGATCCTCCTGGACCAGGGCACGAACCCGTGTCCCCTGCATCGGCAGGCGGACTCTCAACCACTGCGCCACCAGGGAAGCCCTATTTGTGTTCTTTTTGATGATAGCCATCCTGACAGGTGTGAAGTGATATCTCATTGCTCTGCTCTTTTAGTGTGAAAGCAGCCATAGACAATGTGTAAATGAATGTGCATGGCTATGTTTGAATAAAACTTTGTTTTTAGACCCTTAAATCTGAGTTGCATGTAATTTTCACATATCACAAAATATTCTTCTTTAGATTTTTTTTCAACCATTTAAAATGAAAAAAAAGTTTCCTAGCTCATGCGTTGTACAAAACCAGGTAGAGGCTATATTTGACCCTTCCCCCCACCAACTCATAGTTTGCTGACCCCTCTTCTAGATTCCTGTTTTTAGATGAAACTAATTAAACCAATCAAGGCAGATAAGTCTGTATGATTTTTAAAGTTCTTCCAACATGAAGTTTGTCCGGCCTACACTGATACTACCTTCTAGTGGTTTATTGTCCCTCTGCTGTATCTTGCTGATCTCTGGAGGACCCAGTAATTTTGAAGTGTCTTATTCTGGGAGCCAGAAAGGTTATTCAGACCATAACCCTGTTACTTGGTCATTAGCTCTGACTGGTCTAGGGTGAATCATTATTGAAAATATTGAACGGAATTTGTAATCTTACCTCCCACGATTCTAATGGCTCCCAACATCACCTGGGTACTGTGGCAGTATCAGAAACCCATCTCAGAAATACCAATTCTCGTGTTAAAATTCTTGCTATGCCATCTCACTTGACTCAAATAAGTAGATAGTATTAATAAGTGCTAAAATCTCAGCCCATTGCCTATTATGTAATAACACACTTCAAAGAGAAGATATTGGGATGGAGTAACAGACTAAATTTTCAGTGCCTTTAGCCCAGGTATAAAATTTTTAATCTATTGGTCAATTTTAAGAATTATTTCTTACTTTAAATATAAGAAAGTGTTTTTCAAAATCTTTATTGGACTCATAGATGGTGTTAATATATCATTGACTCTGCCAACACTAATTTAGTTACCCATGAAATGCTGAGTCAGTTAAAGCTTAAGAGTTCCCTCTTCGATTTGCATTTGACTTAGACAATAAGGAAAATATTCAGCCAGTCTTTAGTAAACCTCTGAAAGCCATCTGTTTATCTCTTGGAAATCAAGAGATACAAACCCCAGTAGCAATAGGTATAATTTAAGGAGAGCTGTCAAGACAGTATTTTCTAGACTTTTTGTCAAAAGATTTTTTGTCAAAAATTTTTTATATGGTTCTTTTCCTTTTCTGCAAAATGCATTTAAATGATAATTTAAAAATTTTAATAGAATTAATTGTAACATCAAAGTAATGTAATATGCTATAGTTACATGGAAATCATAAGACTTTACTTACCTTGATTTTTTTCTCCTATTAAAGCAACCAAGCAGGCCAACATAATTCCTGCCCTCCTTGGTACTGGCCTGCAAGCTCAGGACCAATTATTTGTACCCCTGAGGTATGCCTCCTTCTGTACTGAAGACTACTTGAACCATTAACTGAGTAGCACTGGGTTCCCTCACTCTTGGTTCCCTAACTGGCTATATCCTTAGGATATTCTATCCCACTGGCATGCTTCCCATTATTGTATCTTGAATGGCGCAGCACACTGGATTATATGGGTTCCAGAGGTGGTTACTGTTGCCACCCCTTAATTCTGTCCCTTATTCCATTGCATAATAAAAGTAATTTAATCCTTAAACCTTAAGTAGCTACTATCAGATTTCATCAGTGTAAGACACTTTTTTCCCCATATTTTAACATCTTTGAAAATTGATACGGATCTTATAATCAATGTCATGCCTTTGTTTAGTTGGTAGCATTTTTCTTTCTTAGTGGTATATAAAATAATGATCATCTTAAAAATCAATGGTATCTTAGATTCCATGAAACATGGTATATGCCAAGTACCCTTAGCTATGTGCTGGGATTACAAATTGCCCTCCTCTGCAACACACACACACAAACACACACACTTTTCACTGGAAAAGAAATTCAGTGACAACAAAGAATTTGAGAGGAAGATATATAAATTGCATACAATACACTTTACAAAAGAGGAATATGAACTTGTTTGATTTTATATCTGCCTCTAATTTTTAATATAGTCCATATATATTATCATGTTTACCTAGATAGTATGTTGTAAGTTATCTAAGTAACACATAAGCAGTAAATCACCACTGAAGTGCATTATACATGTACATTGTGGGGAGGATGTTTGTGTTCATCTCTTTTGCTATTGGGAATATGGATGAATTCATATTTGAACACAATGCACAAATGTCCTAAAGTCTAATATTCGAAAATTATAGGTTAAAAATACACACATATACATTCTTTTGCTCAATTTAACAAATATTTACTGAGCACCTAAGGTATGCCCAGCACTGTTCTGGGGGCTGAGGTTACATGCGTTAATGCAACAGATAACAGAGCCTATGGTAAAATGAGATGGTGATAAGGGCTAGAAGAAAAGGGTTGGAGAGTGCTGTTGTAGGAAAGGGCTAAATTTTAAATAGAGTTGTCAAGGGAGGTCTCCCTGAGAAAATAACATTTCACCAGACACCTGATGGAGGTGAAGGAGCAAGCCGTGTGTTTATCTGGGGAAAGAACATTTTATGTACAGGAACATCAAGTACAGAGGCCCTAGGCATGTTTACTTATACATTTGCACTCTGAACTCTAGTTTTAACCAAACAACTCATGATGAATTTTACCAATAATGTTGAAGCTAAACTCACAGCATTCTGTAATTTAGAAAGCAACTCATAATAGTATCAGTGACACACAGTTAATGAAGCTATCTTCCTGAAAATATCAGGATTTCCAACTTCTGATATTTTCTCAATTCTAAAGCATACTTTTTTTTTTACATTTGCAATTTGGAATGCATCTTATGGTCAATGGGTACATTAATGCAGTGTTTCCTTTTTCATTAAAAAACTGTTACTAAATTGATGGTATGTCTTAGAGTTAGATTTGCTATTAGAATCAAGGAAATGGGATGCCATCATGTGCACATTGACATGAGTTTTGCAGCATTGCTAAGAGTTCTGAGGTAGCTATACTTGTAATACTGAATTGGAATCCACAGTAAATTCTAGATGGCATGACTGTTTTAGTTTATGAATACCAGATTTTAGTAATCCTTAAAAAGCTTTAAGTAGCCCTTAGTTGTTTGTTAAGTTAAAGCTATGGAACTTAGTGTCATTTGCCCATAAAAAACAAAGAACGAGGGCTTCTCTGGTGGCGCAGTGGTTGAGAGTCTGCCTGCCAATGCGGGGGATGCGGGTTCGTGCCCCGGTCCGGGAGGATCCCACGTGCTGCGGAGCTGCTGGGCCTGTGCTCCGCAACGGGAGATGCCACAATAGTGACAGGCCCGCGTACCACAAAAAAACAAAAAAACAAAAACAAAAACAAAACAGACTTGCATTTCTGGATCAGTTTACAGCTTAACTGGAAGGACTTGTTTACTTATCATTTGCTCCTACTCCATACTTCAGCATTGCTATAGGGCTGAATAGGAGAGATATAGAATCTACGGGACTTGCTGACTAAAATATCAGGGAAGAATTAAAGGGACGAGTTAAGGATAACTTCTAGGTTTCTGGTTTGGGTGACTGGGTGAAATTCAGAGTTTTCAAGATGTGCTCTGTGCGTTTACCCTTGCTCCAGCCAAGATGGTCTCCTTAACTCTGGTCTTTACTTTTGGCTTCCCCCTGTCCTGCCTGAAATACCCTTCTCTCTGTCTATTTAAATGTTACTCATCCTTTAATACCCAGCTCAAACCCTTGACTCTAGGAAGTTTTTTTTATCCACCCTAGTTGATATTGACTCTCATAAAGAGATAACAGACACGGATCAGGACTCATGTTGGTTGTTTCCCCATACTGCAACCTTTTCTAGCCCTAATGGTGAGTGATTAAAGTTTTTCTTGTATATTTGAGGACAAATGGAACCTTGTTACTACCATCCCTGGCCTTGCTTGAGTCTTATATCCTTAAGTCCAAATGGCAGTAAGTGAACCAGTAGTTACCTCTGAATTCTGCTATCCTGTAATGGCACCTGTCATGAGTGGTGAAGAAAACACCCTACATGTCTTCATTTATGTGACTAGGCTATCCTCTGGATATTGAAATTTAAGCCTTCTGTCAATATTAAAAGATTTGAGATTGTTATTTCCAGCGGTGGAGATAGATTGCTCCAAAGTGTCTCTTTCAACCAATAGCATGTATTCATAAATGTTTGCACAGGAAAGGGTTTAGTTCCTAGTTTTGAAAGTTTTTTTTTTTTTTTTTACAGTTTTGAAGCTATTTGGCACATGTGCGGATCAAACCAGCAAATCTGGCCATGTTAGCACCATGTACTAACCCATTGCACTTTTAATAAAGTGTGATTTTTCTTTAACAGGTCTGAATCATGAGATAGCAATCAGTGTTGCATTCCTTCCCGAGTATTCTCCGGAAGATGTCCGAACATCTCAAATAGACACATTATTAACCTGCATGAATTACAGCTGTGTGTTTCCACAGGAATTAACTGGCAATGACAGATTTCAAGGTCCAAAAGCAGTTACAGGTAAGACAATCTCAGGATCTTTTCACTCAGAAAATAAAATTAATATTGCAAACAGTCCTAACCTTAAGATGTTATTATATAAATAGTTCTAGCCTTAACATTTGATATAGTTTAACGAGTTATTAGGTAAAAGTACCCAAAGACTTATAAATGAGAATATATTTTTAAATAAAATTGGATAGATTAATGGTTTTTATTCCAGGCAGGCATTAAGAATGTTCTCTTATAATACATTTTTAAATGTAAGTATTCATTAGACCTAAGTGGTATGCACATGGAGCAGTGCAAATTCTACCCTTCTCTCCTTTTAATTCGGGCCTTTCACCTTATAATTGCCTGAAATCTCAATACCTCCATAGTATAGTAGAGTACAATTGTTTTCTCTTATAAATGTTCAGTTATTCAAGTGCTATGCAATAAATTTCTTCAGGACTGCTAGGAGTGTATGTAATCCCAGTAGTAAAACCCTTCAACCAACTAATTGTTCAGGCTGCTACATAATATCCTGAACTATAAATCATTTCTATATACCAGTAAAATTATGTGTCCAATTATAATTATCCTATTCACTTTCTGTTGTCATTTCTATTTCCTAAGCATGTGGTAAAGTTTCTAGCTATTTTCATCAAGCTTATAAGAATATTACATTTTAAAAAGCTTTAAATAAAGGCTTTATTATCTTGGAATTTTTGTGGTGGGTCTTTCTAAGCTGATGAAACCCTTGAGTAGGTGTTGTTTTTAAACAAGTCTTATGAGCTGTACCTGATGATGAAGTAGCTTTGGGCAGTAATGGTTACTGCAAACTGAACTTGAGTATCTAATTTTCTAAGAGATGAGTTTTTTTTTATTTTTCCACAGTCCATTTTAAAGATGGTATATTAGTTAACTTGCAGTATTACTTCTTACATTTCAGCTCCTTAGACTTACAGTAACCCAGATTTCGTAATTAGGGCCCTAATATGTACTTTAAATATTTGTGCACTCATGTTCTTGCTTCATGCAGTATCCACTTCTGTCATGTTTCTTCTGCTATATGTGTATGTTATTATTGATATAAAAAATCAAGGCAAAATCCTCAGGTATCTACTAGTTGCTAGTGCCAGTAGTCTTCCAGCAGTCACAAACATGGTCAAGTGAAAATACCTGGTACCATTCTGCCAAAGCAGTTAGTATTTTGGGACATGAAGGGCAAGAATCACTAGAAAAGTGATGTAATCAAAAGCAAGGTGATTCATTTTGAACATGGAATACTGTATTTTTCATGGCATAATGATAGTGTCCATTTAGCTCTGTGCAAAGCATTGTGCCTGGACATTTTACATAAGTTACAACTAATCCTAACAAGAGACTTTCAAGGTAAACATTAACCCCTATATATAGATGATTAGACTGAAAATCAGAGAGACTCACCAGCATGGGTAACAGCTAGGATCTAAACCCAGATCAGTCTGATTCAAAACATTTCTATTCCCTCCATAATTACAAACTGAAAGATAAAAATATACAGAATAATGTAATGCAGTGGCTTATAATATAACATTGGTATCATCTTTTAAACATTTTTATGAACTAGTTTCTTTTTTATTATAAAAGTTATACATGTTCACAATTTAAAAATTCAAACAATACCAAAAGGCACAGGGTAAAAGTGAAAGTTCCCCTCCCTGCCTTTGAAGGTCCATCCCCTTCTGCCAACCCACTCACCCACTCTCTGGAGGTAACCAGTATTCTTTGAATCCTTAAGAAATTATTTTTGCATATAACAGTATATTCTGTCTCTCACACACGCATACACAAACATACACTCTCTCTCTCTTAAGTACACACAAATGGAATTATAGTAAACATGGTCTCATAACCTACTTTTTCCTTGTAACACTGTGTTTTGAATAACTTTCATATTAGTATAGAGAGAGCTACCTTTTTCGTTTTAGTAACTATAAATATCCCACTGTGTAGATATACCTGTATTTACTTAATCAGTCCCCTATTGATGGACATTTAGACTGTTTCCAAATGTTTTTGTTTCTTTTTCAAATGTTTTTGATATTAACAAACAGTACTGCAATGAGTATATCTATCTGTGTGTATGTATATAATATAATCTTTGTGCACTTACACATCTGTAGGATGAATTCTTAGATGTCACTGACTCAAAAGATATATGCATTTATAACAAGTTACACTTTAATCAAAAGAAAGAGTGCCACTTTACTCACACCCTTAGAAAAACTAGGTGTTATCAGTCTTGTTAATCTTTGGCAGACGATAGGCAAAAAGTATTATATCATTATCTTCATTTGCATATCTTTATTCTAAGCTTGAATATCTTCCTATGTTTATTGGCCATTTATATTTTTTCTTCCTATGAACTTTCTATGCTAGCTTTATTTTTTCCATTTTTCCATGAGCATTCTTTTCCTTATTAATTTGTAAGTTATCTTTGCATATTGAAGAAATTTACCCTTTATTGTGTGTTGCAATACTTTTACCAGTTTGACATTTAATCTGTGGGAATCTTGATATTTTAAGTAATTTTATTTTTATGTACTCAAATATATCAATCTTTCATTTCTATGGTGGCTGGTTTTATGTCATACTCAAAAAGGCATCACTCAGTCCAAGATTTTTTTTTAATTCACTATGTGTTTTTCTGATACTTTTATAGCTTTGGTTTTTTACTCATATGTAATTTGTACTGTGGTAAAATATACATAACATAAAATTTACCACTTTAACCATTTTTAATTGTACAATTCAGTACATTTACACTAAGTACATTTACATTGTTGTGCAACCATCATCGTTACCCATTTTCAGAACATTTTCATCATCCGAAAACAGAAACTCTATACCTGTTAAACAATAACTCCCCATTCCCCCCTCTCCCTAGCTCCTGGTAACCTCTTATTTCACTTTCCGTCCCTATGAATTTGCCTATTCTAGGTATCTCATATAAGTGAAGTAATGCAGTTTTGTCCTTTTGTGTCTGGCTTATTCACTTAGTATAATATCCTCAAGATCCATCCATGTTATTATATATATCAGAATTTCATTTCTTTTTATGACTGAATAATATTCTGTTGAATGTATGTACCACATTTTGTTTATCCATTCATCTGTTGATGGACATTTGGGTTGTTTCCATTTCTTGGCTGTTATGAATAGTTCTGCGGTGAATATTGGTATTCAAGTGCCTGTTTAAGAAGTCCCTGCTTTCAATTGTTTTAAGAATATCCCTAGCAGTGGAATTGCTGAGTCATATGGTAGTTCTATATTTAACTTTTTGAGAAACAACCAAACCATTTTCCACAGCAGCTGCATCATTTCACATTTTCACCAGCAATGCATGAGGATCCCAATTTCTCCACATCCTCGCCAACACGTTATTTTCTGTTTGTTTGTTTGTTGATAACAGCCATCCTAAAGCAGTATCTCATTGTGGTTCTGATTTGCATTTCCCTAATTACAAATGATATTGAGCATCTTTTCATGAGCTTGTTGGCTATTTGCATATCTTCTTGGAGAAATGTCGATTTAAGCCCTTTGCCCATTTTTGAATTGGGTTGTTTGGGGGGTTTTTTGCTTTTGATAATATGGCTTCACTTTTATAATTTAAAATTTTAATCCGTTTGGAATTTTATTTTGGTATAGAGAATGAGATAAGGATCCAGCTTAATGTTTTTCCAAGGGATTAGCCATAGTTCCCAAATCATTTATTGAATAATACTTACTGTTATGGTGTTATAATTGGTATTATATTTAACTATGAAGTACAAGGATATATATATATATATATATATATATATATATATATATATATACACACACACACACATATACACATATACACACATATATATATCCCACCTCTTTGAAAGCATTGTTTTCATTGATAAATATTTCAGAAGCATAGCATGATATGGAAAGGTTTTAACACATGTAAGAAATAATTTTATTATTCTCTAGATAATCAGAGTTTCCAATATTATTTTCAGAGGCAGGAATACCACACTATAGTACAAGATAGGTTAGACTGTGCTGCAGTACAAAGCAATTCCAAAGTTTCAGTGACTTAATACAGTAAAAATTTATTTCTTGCTCAAGTCAAGTCTGATGCAATCAGTTATTAGCTTTCTCCCCAGCAGTGATTCAGGAATCCAGCATGCTTCCATCCTGTTGCACCTCCAACAGGAACAAATGGCTTCTAGGGTTGTCTAGGCAGAGGAAGAAATAGATGAAGGAGACACTGACTTTTAATTTTGTTGGACCCAAACTGCCACATCATTTCCGCTCACATTCTCATTTGCCAGAACTTATTTACATGAGTCCAAGCTAACTACAAGGGAGGCCAGGACACTTTGTCTCCCATGTGACCATGAAAAGGAAATGGAGTGGCAAACACAAAGCATTGCCTTTGTCACACTCACTTCTGCATATGTGATGTTCCTAAAAATGTACAATTTTAGTAATTCCAACATTTTAAAGTGACATGTAGAGAAGCTCATTTTATAGGTAAAATCTATAATCGTTTTAAAACAATTCCTTTGTAATGTAAATAATAACATTTTAATTTAATACTAGGTTTTCTTAAGTAGAAAATGATGGTTGCTGGCATTTAATTAAGTGCTTACTATGTGTCAGCTACCATTCTAAATGCTTTTACATGCATTTAATCCTCACAACAGCCTATGATATAGGTACTAGATGAGCAGATTGAGGTGCAGAGAGGTTGTCATTTACACAAGTAGGCAGAGTTACCTAAACAGAAAGCTTACTTATACGTTATGTTGCAGGTACTACGTAAGTCATTATTTGTAGAATGATATGATGACAATTAGAATTATTAAGGTTTGGGTTTCTGCTGTTAGCATCAAATCTGAAGATCTTGAAATCTTTCCAAAGCATCTGGATTAAAGTCCATCCCACTCAAAGAAGAAGAAAATTATATAGTACCAGCAGTTGTTATTATATTCATTGTGCTTTAGTGAACTTGCACAATTTTAAATCATTCATCAGATTTTGTGACATGCCTAGCAGATGTGGCTGTCCTGTGCAGCTAATGAAGCCTAAGCTTGAGGAGCTCTCACTTGTGTAAATCCTTTCCACAGCCCTTCTAGGGTTTTTTTTGTGTGTGTGTGTGTGTTGTTGTATTTTGTTTCTCTTTCGTAAAGAGGACCCCCAAATAGTATACCTTTCAAGCCCCACAAAATCTAGATCCACCACTGGCCCTTGGTCACAATTTTGTAGATGTAGCTCTAACACAAAAGGTTAAGAGCCCATGCCTTGATGCCAGACTGTCTGGATTAGAATCACCCTGTGACTTTGCTTAAGTTACTTAACCTCTAAATGTTTTAGCTTTCTCATGTTTAAAATGAGGTCTTTGTCGTGTGTAACCACTGAAGTCTGTGATACAGTAGCTTGGTAGTGGTCAGTTAGTGTTTTGAAAGAGATTCCTTAAATACCATTTTAGCCAAGAGGAAGAAGAAAAGAAAAACATTACTTTCTCACTTTTTGCAGATTGGGTCTGTGTTGTGGCACCCCTTCAGTGCTTAGCCAAGATGTTTATGACTCTGTCTTAGCCCTCACTTCCTGCTCTACAGAGACTGATGATCAGCCAGAGGTGAACAATGAGAGTTTTCTCAGGCCTTTTCTGAACATGCATCCAGCACTGGGCATACATGTGGCCTTCTTGATTCCTTGGAATACACAGGAGCTCTTAAAAGCCCATATTCCCCCACATATCTCTTTTCCCAGCCCCTTCCTCCCCAGGCTTTTTGGTCTGTCTATTGCTTGTCCCAACTTTATACCCTGGTCTATCTGCTCTGACAAATGCTTTTGCCTTTATATGCTTTCAACAAAAGCCATTGGGAAAGCTACCCTAGTCATGGGATGCTCCAAATTGGGTGAAACACAAGCAAGCTCTTGCATCTGACTTTGAGGGAGCTGCCTGAAAGGTCAAAATACACAACCACATCTTTGAGAATAAGGTCTGCGTAGCTCCCTCTGGTGCTAGCAACCTGCACCAAGAGTACAAGCTGCCATCTTCATGGCTGCTACTGATCTGGGGAGTAGGTGGGCAATTTAAAACACCACAGCACACTCTTACCATAGTGCAGCAACTTCTTTCTTCATTAATCTTTCACCAGGTTGTTAAGTTTTTGTCTAGATTCCAGAGTTCTGGAAAAGTTGATCTGAGAGTTTTTTTGCCAGCTTATAAGTTGCTTTAGTGGAGGAACAGAGCCCTGAGATTCCATACTCTGCCATTTTCATCAATGTCACTCACCCGATCCATTCTTGATAAAGCTTCTTAAGAATATCCAAAGCTAAGTGTTAGTTAATAAAGCCACTTAAAAGGAAACATACTTTAAAAGAAGCTTATTTTTTTAAATTTTGCTCTATGTCTTGTAAATTTTGCAAATAATTGATGATTGAATTTCAAAATAGAAAAATTTATCTTTGTATTTCCTTGAAGGGTAGTAAGAAGTTGTTTACTTGGCACCTAAATGACCTTGAAAATATGTAGATTTACTTTGCTCCACTAAATAAATAAATAAACAAACAAATAAGGCTTTGGAGTACCAGCCTGTATCTTGACATTTTTGGTAGCATCTATTTGATGTATTCGTTGTTATTGGCAGAAATTACTATATTATAACTTTGATGAATGTGTGTGATGAACTGGAGGGAAGAGGGAGAAGATGAGAGACACTGTTAATTATAAGAAAAAAAAATCAGCTTATGTGATACTAAATCCAAGTAAATATTTAACTATTTTACAATACTTACCATCTGCTTTTTACTTTTAGGTGATATTATAAAAGCAGCAGCTGAATTGGATAAAGTGCATATCGTCGGTATCTTGGATATCTGTAATTTAGGTAATGGTAAAACAGAAGTCTATTTGCACAAAATTTATAGACCAGATAAAACATCTTAAAAATTGGCAGATGAAATTATTAAAGGTTATAAAGAGGGCATTGCTTTAAAGATATTCTGTCAAAAAAAAAGATATTCTGTCATTTTGTTGGTAATTTCAGTAACTGTTTCTCAGAATATTACATACACTCTAAAGTTAAGTGGTTTTATGTTCATCTTGTATTTGGAGCTAACACACTTCATTTTAAATTCATTCTTTGGAAAGGGCATTGAAACAATTTGTGTGTATCAAGAAAGTTCATCTTACTTCTTTCTATATGACTGTTATCTTGACTTGTGATAATTTGTGTTCACTGTTTTATTTGTGAAGTATACTTTTATTCTAAAGCCTCAGCATAAGGCATCCCAACTTAAGAGTAACTTTTCATGGACATTTAACATTTTATTCAGCTATAATGGGGAATTTTGAATTGCTGATTTGAGGATTAAATTCTCCTAAAATGGTCAACCTGAATTTCTCAAAACCAAGGTAGTTTCTATCATTTTCAAAAGCACACATCGATTGTTATATTCCATTTGCCTTGGTCTTTAGTTTGGTCAGCTGTACAAAGAGCATGCTAAATTAAATTGTTTTAAGATTTTCTACTCCCTAATGTAACTTCATATCCTTTGAATTTCTAAATGTTTTGACCAGTGTGTGGTCTTAAAGCCAGAGGCTACAGTATGTCTGTATTCTTGCTATGTTCATTTGTAATTTTGGTACATGTAATGTGAGTTTAAATAGTGAAAATTTATCTCAAATTAACATTTTAAGTGCTCATATTGAAAGTATAAAAGAGTAGCTAAGGGAATTGATTTTATTCTGGTTGTCTATCTTACTTCATTTTAACTGTAAATGGCCATTCCACATGTGCAAGATTCTGTGATTGACATCTACGTGGTTAGTTAGATGAGCCAAAATGACAATCACTTGAGTTAAAAAGTACTGTTTCGGGCTTTCCTTGTGGCACAGTGGTTGAGAGTCCACCTGCCGATGCAGGGTACGCGGGTTCGTGCCCTGGTCCGGGAAGATCCCACATGTCGTGGAGCGGCTGGGCCTGTGAGCCATGGCCACTGGGCCTGCGCATCCAGAGCCTGTGCTCCACAACGGGAAAGGCCACAACAGTGAGAGGCCCACATACCGCAAAAAAAAAAAAAAAAAAAAAAAAGTACTGTTTCAAGATGAATCCGATTGTAGTTAAGCTATTAACTTTTAGGCTTCCTTCTAGCCCTGTGGTTCTGTAACTTCATATGCTATACATTTTAAATGTGTTGGGCATCATGAACCTAAAGACAGATGCTACAGCTTTTTCATAAATGTGTTCAATCTTTTGTTCTTTAAAATTGTGTTTAAACATTAATTAAAATAGGGAATCCTTCTCATGTTAAAATTTTGACTGTATTATTAAAGAAGTTAAAACCTATCTCATTTTGAATGTATTTGATGTTTTTCCTTCATATTTTTGGCCTATGTTAGACCTACACATGCTTGCTAAATGAGCCAATTTGATTCTTCCATATGGGTTGAAAACTGTTGTTTATCAAACAGAATCTGGGCTTTTGTATTAAGCTATTATAAACTTTAACAGGCAATTCAGTTTTAGTGCCTCATAAAAGTTGGAGAAGGGAAAAAGTTAATACTTAAATGGCTATTGACTAAAAAACCTCAGGCCGAGATTGCAAACCTACAGACTTTAACAGGTATAATTTCTGTTCTTATATTGAATGAGAAATATGAACTCATTATTAAGATTTAGGATCCTGCACTTCCCTGGTGGCGCAGTGGTTAAGAATCTGCCTGCCAATGCAGGAGACACGGGTTCAAGCCCTGGCCCGGGAAGATCCCACATGCCACAGAGCAACTAAGCCGGTGTGCCACAACTACTGAAGCCTGGGCACCTAGAGCCCATGCTCCACAACAAAAGAAGCCACCACAAGGAGAAGCCCGTGCACCGCAATGAAGAGTAGCCCCCACTCACCGCAACTAGAGAAAGCCTGTGCACAGCAACAAAGACCCAACACAGCCAAAATTAAATAAATAAATTAATTAATTAATTAATTTAAAAGATTTAGGATCTTTAAAAACAACTTCCACAGCAATTTGTTTTATATTATAGTAATGTTTGTATCCAAATTTGGAGTTAAACATCTGTGTCCGCATTTCCAGTTTATGGCAGAATTGGATAGCTACTGTGGCAGTTTCCTAAGAAAAATAGCAAACTACATCAGAAGACCTTATCTTCAAGTGACAATATGTGTTGATTCTTCCCAAAGCAACACAAATATACTACTGTGGTGTCACTTTTATATTAATAAATCAGTTAGTAAATTATGAAATATTACATAGTCTACCACAAGACCAGAATCTTTCACTGAAGTTTCTAATTTTAGATGGTACATGAGATCTACACATTGAAATCCTTTGATAAACTATTAAAAGAAGAATCTGAGTACATGTTTATCCTGCCACTTTTCTTTGTTGGAATTATCCTGCATTAATTTTATTCATATTAAGACAAGGACTTTTAAAAATTTTGAAACCCTTATTTGGTGACACTAATAATATTTGATGTTTTTAGCTAGATACCTTCTGCCAACATGGACTATAGATTATAACCAATTCTATTATTGTGAAGTCATTTATATGGTTTATAATTGAGCTGGTTGCTATTTTACTAGTTACCTGTTCAGGTACAGTTCCTTTTTTTTTTAAACATTGCTACCCATGAGTTTTCAGGTAAACTGATGGGAGGTGAAATATGTATTAGTACAGCTTATTTCAGTATCAGTTGTTTTTAGTAAGGAAATTTTAGGGAAAAGGGTTAAAATAAATACGTAAAACTAGATTTGGGGATTGTCTGAAGATTTCAGTTATTTGAGATTATATTTGAGTCAAGACATATTACATTAGTGTCACATCTCCAAAATGGAAACATTAGATAAAAATTTATCTCTTGGTCTAGGTCACACCACCCACTAAATATTATCCCTCATTCTTACATTGTTATGTTGATACCACTTCTAGCCCTAAGTTTTTGCTTTCATTTATACTAAAGAAATAAAAAGTAGATTTTGAAAAAACAGATTTAAAGCTAGCCACAGGTCTGTCCCTAAATCCCTGTGGAACTTTAAGGAAAGCCACTTAAACTGCTTGGCCTTAGTTTTCTTATTTGTAAAATTTGCAAAATAATGGTCCCATCCAGTTGTATGATTCTTTTGGTATGTTAATATAGTTATTAGAACAGTAAAAATGTCTTTGTGTTATTATCATGTGTGTCATGAAAATGTGGTTTTCTATGAAGAACATTTTAAAGTTATGATTAGACCATTATCAATTATAGCAGCTCATTATAACAAAAAAATTGAAATATTTAAATCCCAGTTATTTTTATTGCTAATGTTCTTCCTAATTTGTTGCCTTTTCAGTGATTGATACATATATGTATTTTTTTTCAAAACAAATCTGAAATATTTTAGCTGTTTTTAATCATATGCACATTTTCACTGAAAATCAAGTAACCCTTTTTGTAAAATTTGAGTACTTCTGATGCTATTCTGAGATTACTGCATGTGACTTCTAGTCGCTTAAGATCTAGGAGTTGCCCCTAACAAGGTTTTTAATATCTGTTTTGTAGATAGGAACCTGAAACAGAAAAAGACTAAATTATTTAATGTAAAATTGTCAAGGTGGGCTTCCCTGGTGGCGCAGTGGTTGAGAGTCTGCCTGCCAATGCAGGGCACGTGGGTTCGTGCCCTGGTCCGGGAAGATCCCACATGCCACAGAGCGGCTGGGCCCGTGAGCCATGGCCGCTGAGCCTGCGCATCCAGAGCCTGTGGTCCACAACGGGAGAGGCCACAACAGTGAGAGGCCGGCGTACCGCAAAAAAAAAAAAAAAAATACTGTCAAGGCAATTAAATTTTAAGGTTGGGCTTATAACTCCAATGTCTGTTTCTTTAAACTCTAATTTGAGCACAAAGTAAAACGTTTCAATAATAATAAATTTTCAGCTACTAGATTACTGTGAGATAAACTTCTCTAAATCCTGAGGCTCATAAAATAATGAGCGCAGTTATTGCAGCATATATCCAAGGTATTTGAATGCCCACTCTATGGCAAGCACTGAGTTTGCACTAGGAACACAATACAATACAAGCAAAAACAGACATGGCCCCTACTGTCATAAAGCTTACAGTGTTGTGGAGGAGAAAGACATTCAAATAATTGCACAAATAAATAAGATAAATTTCACAAAGGAAGCTGGTGGGGGGGCATTGGGAAAGTTTTTCCTGAGGTGAAAAGGTCTTGCAGCACAAGGTGTGCTTGAGAACTTGAATGAGAACTGATATGGCTGGAATGCGGAAAGTTGGATACAAGACGAGACAGACAGACAAAGGCTCTTGCAAATTACACAGAGCCTTATAGTCCATGGTAAGGATTTTAGTATGTATCTTCAGAGCACTAGGAAGCCACTAAGTGGTTTGTGGCCAGTGATATGCCTTCATTCAATTCATGTTTTAGAGTGGTCACTGTCTCCTGGAAGGAGAATGGATTATAAGAAGCTTAGCTAGCTGTACCCTAATACCTATTCTATAGTAATAGTTCTCCCCATGTTTAGCTAAGCACATGGCTACATAAAATAAAGAATACTTTTCCTTGCTTCCTTTGTAGCTGGATATGGCCTTGTGACTATTTCTTTTATTTGGCTAGGGCTAATATTAAAATTAATTTCTTTTGAACATACACCAAGTCAGAGTCACCCAAGGCAGAATTGGAAGTTTGCTATGAATAATCAAGGGGTACCTGTATTCTATTAGAAACACAGCCCTGTACTTCCTCATCTTTATTTTTTATTTATTTATTTTAAATAAATTTATTTATTTAGTTTTGGCTGCGTTGGGTCTTCGTTGCTGCACTCGCGGGCTTTCTCTAATTGCGGCGAGCAGGGGCTACTCTTCATTGCGGTGCACGGGCTTCTTATCGCGGTGGCTTCTCTTGTTGCGGACCACGGGCTCTAGGCTCGAGGGCTTCAGTAGTGTCATGCAGGCTCTAGAGCGCAGGCTCAGTAGTTTTGGCTCGCAGGCCCTAGAGCGCAGGTTCAGTAGTTGTGGTGCCCGGGTTTAGGTGCTCCGTGGCACGTGGGATATTCCCGGACCAGTGCTCAAACTCGTGTCCCCTGCATTGGCAAGCGGATTCTTAACCACTGCTCCACCAGGGAAGTCCTCGTCATCTTTAAATGGTAGGTTTGCCATAGCTGTTATTCAATCATATGGAAAAAATTGAAATGTTCCTTGCTTAAGAGATGAGTGATTCACTTCTCTATGCCTGAATTAATATGGTGTACCTTTGCTAAGATACTTAATATTTATTAAGGTACAAGTAATTGAAAAAGTCCAGTAGTATTAAATGTTTGAAACATAGCAGTGGTTCTCAAACTTGGCTTCATATTGGTATCACCTGGAGAGTTTTAAAAATTACTATGCCCGGGCTTCCCTGGTGGCTCAGTGGTTAGGAATCCGCCTGCCAATGCAGGGGACACGGGTTTGAGTCCTGGTTCAGGAAGATCCCACATGCTGCCGAGCAGCTAGGCCCATGTGCCACAACTACTGAGCCTGCACTCTAGAGCCCATGCGCCTAGAGCCGGTGCTCCGCGACGAGAGGCCACCGCAATGAGAGGCCCACGCATGGCAATGAAGAGTAGACCCCGCTCACCGCAACTAAAAAAAGAAAGCCCACACACAGCAACGAAGGCCCAAGACAGCCAAAAATAAATAAATAAATTAATTAATTAATTTTAAAAAATTACTATTCCTACGTGCCACCCCCACCCCAGGTTTCTGATTGGAGTGTAGCCTGGGCGTCAAGAGAGTCAACATCTCCCCCAGATGATTCTAATGTGCAGACAAGTTTGAAAACCACTGGTATATAGTCCTGTTTCAAGCACTTGTTAGTTTTATTAGAGATCAAGCTTCACCTAGTACTTTGAACTTACCTCCTATCTAGGTGCTATATAGTTTCATCTGCTCCTGATGCAGCTTCCTCTTCAATTGTTCTGATAAGGAAAAATTAACAATTGATAGTTTTGAAACAAGTTTCATTTTCATAGAGTTCTAGCATGGCAGATCTGGAAAAGACTTGATAGATAAATTTTAACCCAACCTCTTTCATTGTGTAAAAGAAGAAAAAGTCCAGGAGAGGTTATTATTTTCCTGAGGATATAGCACTAGCTGTTGCAGTGTCAGCACTTGCACAACCTTTTGGTTTTTTTTTTTTTTTTTTTTTTGTGGTACGTGGGCCTCTCCCCGCTGTGGCCTCTCCTGCTGCGGAGCACAGGCTCCGGACGCGCAGGCCCAGTGGCCATGGCTCACGGGCCCAGCCGCTCCGCGGCACATGGGATCCTCCCAGACCGGGGCACGAACACGTGTCCCCTGCATCGGCAGGCGGACTCCCAACCACTGCGCCACCAGGAAAGCCCAACCTTTTGGTTTTTAAGATAACTTCAGAAATGTTCAGAGAACCACCTAAAGTACAAATAAAACATCAGACCTTTATAGATTGGAAGTTGAAGCACGATGAGGTTGAAATAAAATGACAGCAGCTAATCTGTCAAAACTACAACTAGGACTTCCCTGGTGGCACAGTGGTTAAGAACCCGCCTGCCAATGGGTTCAATCCCTGGTCCGGGAAGAGCCCACATGCTGTGGAGCAACTAAGCCCGTGTGCCACAACTACTGAGCCTGCGCTCTAGAGCCCGTGAGCCACAACTACTGAGCCCACGCACCACAACTACTGAAGCCTGAGTGCCTAGAGCCCGCGCTCCACAACAAGAGAAACTACCGCAATGAGAAGCTCGCACATCACAATAAAGAGTAGCCCCCGCTCACTGCAACTAGAGAAAGCCCGCGCGCAGCAATGAAGACCCAACGCAGCCAAAAATAAATAAATTTTAAAAAACTACAACTAGATCCCGTACTATTCATCATGTACAACTTGTACGATCTAAAGTTCTTAAATTGTAAAGTGTGTAAGAATTACCTGGAGAGCTATTTAAAATGTGAATTCCTATATATATTCCTCCAATTTTGATTCAGGCTGACTGGTAGTAGGACCCAGAAATCTTCACTTTTAATAAACTTCCAAGTGAGTCTAATGTAGGTATTCCACAGATAAAATTTTAAAAACACTGAATAAGTACTAGACCACTCACCCCCCCACACAGCAAATTACCTTAAGACTTAACTGGAAAATTGCATTGATGGGTATTTATCGTTCTAGGACTAATTTTACTTAACTGGAAAATTTTAAAAACAATCTAAAATTATCTTTGTGAGTTATGACTCTCTGAAAGCCATACAAGGAAACATAAAAGCACTTACATACAAGGTATATAATGCTGGTTACCATACAAAGTCATGCACTTCAAACTTCAGAGCAATTTAAAATAGTTTAGCAAAGTTCACCAGCGCTACCACAAAGTATTATGGAAAGTTGTCATTTTAAAAGCATATAATGATGTTCCTTTAGAAGCAATTTAATAACTGGTAGAGAAATTTAACTCAAATTTCTACAACTTTACTAATGAATTGCCTGTTGAATGCTGATGTTGAATTTATCACAGAGGTCTATTAGCAATTAGCAGACTAATCATTTTGACAATAACACTTTTGTTTTCAGTTTGATAGTTTTCTTTATCTAGTGAATACAGTCTTTATTATGAGTTTGAACGCTGGCGATAGTGTTTACGCTGAAATAGACCATAAGCTAATACATGAGACCTTTAAACTTTTCATGAATAATTATTAAGTGATTACCGTGTGTAAGTTGTTACTAATACCAGGTACTGTGAGGGAGATATGAGTAATCAGCAGCTGTAACAGGATAAAAAGGTTCATATTTCTATTGTGCATCTGCTGGGATTTATCCATCAGGTTCTACTGCAGATTCCGTGAACTCTCCTCTGCTGTTAACTGTTGGTTCCCACTTTCAGGGTCCACTCCAACGCTAATACCTCAGATGCCCAAGAACGGACAAGAAGTGTGTGTGGGGGAAATAGCTTTATTGATCATGTCCTTCAACAATGTTTCCTATTTTCTGTTGTCCTGTCCCCTTGACTCTAGTGGTATTCCTTATTTCAGACTATTTTCCTTGGACTTCAGGCTACCATTGTGTCTGCCTTCTTTTGACCTGGTGTCTTTCTGCTTCTCTGACAGCCTGTTGCCTATTTGTGTAGTTTGCTGACTCTTGGCCCAGTCAGACTCCCGATATCTCTGTTTGTCTTGTTGTCCATTCATCTACTCCTTCACTAGCCCCTGATTCACTTTGTTATAAAGCAGAAACTAACACACCATTGTAAAGCAATTATACTCCAATAAAGATGTTTAAAAAAAGAATATATAAAAAATGCAAAAAAACCTCCCAGAGCTTACAGTAAAGGAAGCTATGAAATAACTAAAGCTGTCTATACATTTGAAAGAACTAGAATTAAAATTTTTAAGTGTTAAAAGATAAACCTTGAACAGTCTTTTGTTAGAGTATAACACATGGGACATAAAAATTAATGGAATGCATCAACAAATGTTTGAGTGCCCACCGTGGGCAAGGCCTTGTACTTGAAAGGATCTCTAACGACTGGAATATGTTTCCTTTTCAATGAATAAACAAAGGTAGCCTAAGATATTCCTTGGGGAGCCTGTTAAGAAAAATTCCACAAAGAAATAAGAGAAAAAAAGGCTGTGAAATCAATTCTACCAATGCCGTAGCAGTTAAAATGATGGATCTTAACTTAATTCCGGCTGAACTGGTTGATAGCATTGTTTCAGCAGGGCTTGGAAAACCAGTTTGGTGTTTTAGATGATCTGAGAGAAGTGACTTTCATTTTGTTACATGGTAATCCCAAGAGTCCAGTTCCTCATTCCAATCCACTCCATGTTTATGAAAGTTCATTAGCTGGAACAGTAAGAAGAAAAAAATGTCAATGAAGGAAGTCATCCAATCCTGATAAGTTGACATGTAGAGTAAAGTTGATGGTGTTATTTATTGCTAACGTAGTCCTGGTTAAGGGTTACATGTGTGTACAGTTGGAGGAGGGGCAGGCGAAACGGAATGTAGCTAAGTAAAGTGAAATAGAGCTGATGTATTCAGAGCTTACGTTGCTAGAGGTGAGATCAGTTACCTACTTGCAGCTGAAATTTCAAACTTCTGCTTAGTGGGGACCTGAGTGGACAAATTGTGACTGATAGTTGGAAATATCAGCAGACATCTTAAATTTTATGCTCAAATGAATGAGCAATGAACCAGGAGAATAAGTCCAGTTGTTTTCAGCTGCTGGTAATTTTTACCTTTTTATTTAAAATCACAGCGACTTTTTCGATGAATGCCCATGTGACTGTGGCTTATTACAATGAAACCAGCAACTACACTTCAACAGAGACATGTGAATGTGGTGTTTATGGATTAGCCTCACCGGTGGCTAATGCTATGGGGGTGGTGGGCATCCCTAAGAACAGTAACTACCTAGCTTGTGACTACAACACTGAGTTTACTAATACTAAGAAGCCCTGGATTGCACTGATAGAAAGAGGTAATTGTACATTTTCAGAAAAAATTCAAGCAGCAGGCAGAAGAAATGCTGATGCTGTTGTGATTTACAATGTTCCAGAGACTGGCAACCAGACGATACAGATGGCAAATTTCGGTAAGTAAGAACTGATTCCCAAAGAGGGTGTCTTTGTTTATCTTAGCATGGTATTTCCATCTACAATGACTCAGGGTCTGGCAATGAGGTTGTAAAACAAGTGTATTTTAAATTTTCTTGCCTGGCACTACTCTGAATTACTTTACTATTATTTAATATTGGCAATTAATTTGTTCCAAGGTCAAAAGCAATTCATGAAGTGGTTCCTGTTTTCTTTCACGATGTTCTTAGCTCTACTAGTTTTCTCAGTGGGTATTACATAATTGCTTTTTAATAAATGTGCCTTTACCTGTAACCATTCAAGAAAATATAAATATTTTAATTCCATTCTTAATTTGTACTTTTCAGTTTGATTCAGGGTTGTATGTGTTCAAGTGTGCAGTAACTGCAAAACTGATTCATTATTATGATTAAACAGTAGCATATTGTAAGTGTGAAAAATGTTTACAGAAATGAGAATTCAACTCTCTGCTGTATGCATGTGATATTTTAATGTCTGTGGGACTAATATACATAAAACTACTCTGTAAGAAACATTATACATTGAAAACGTAAGGCTGAAATTGGATACCTCTAATTCACACCAAAAGTAAAGATTTCCCTTAAAAATGTTTACTTATGACTTCTTAAGTAAATATAATTATCAAATTTATTAATTTTTTGAAGGAATGTACTTCTTAGAATTACTGTTTTCATTTTGTAAAAAATGCCACTTTCCAAATAAATGGTTTTAAACTAGTGAAGAAGTAGACTTCTGAAACAAGTTTTCTATACTGTAGGTGGGTAAAGGTTTTTTTGACCCCACACTTGGCCAAAGGAGAAAAATGGTAATTTCAAACAGGGTAAGATCTGGTCGAACACAATACCAGGATAATTGGTATTCTCACCACCAAGTTTGGCCTCTGAGAAGATTAATGTAAATTAAATCAACCAGATTTCAGAACTGTAAGAAAAAAACAAATTTGTGTTAAGAGTAGTAGAGTGGAACATCCAGGTTGTGTACCTACAGTATGGCAATTTAGTACTAATCTTTGAAAAACAAGCTGCTTGTTTCTCTGGGTATCAAAAACTAGGTAACATGGTCTTTAACAGTACAAAATTATTGTAAATGTACAAAACTCTACTTGCTACCTTTTGTAACATATCCTGGACATTTTGCGAACCCAGGCATTCACATTTTTTTCTTTTGAAGTTAAGAGCACTTCATAAACATTATCTGCATGTACCTATAATTTTACGAGTGACTTTTATTTTTGTAGAAATAAAATGAGGTGGCTTTCTGTTGAAAATTAGAAATTAAACCTTTTCTAAGGAACCTACTTGCTCTATGTTTCAACTTAGAGATTCTGAGTATTCTAGGATTCCTTTTACGTGCATAGCCACATTCTGCTGTTCACTCCCCTGCTTTCTTTAGGATAATTTTCTTTCTTTTTTTTTAATTGAAGTATAGTTGATTTACAATGTTGTGTTAGTCTCAGGTGTACAGCAAAGTGATTCAGTTCTATATATATATATATATATATATATATATATATATATATATATATTCTTTTTCAGATTATTTTCCCATATAGCTTATTATAAAATATTGAGTATAGTTCCCTGTGCTATGCAGTAGGTCCTTGTTGTTTATTTTCTATATAGTAGTGTGTATATGTTACCCCAAAATTCCTGATTTGTTATCCCTCCCCACCTTTCTCCTTTGGTAAACATAAGTTTGTTTTCTATGTCTGTGAGTCTGTTTCTGTTTTATAAATCTTCTGCTTTTTAAAAAGTATAAACAGTATCAAACTAAATAGTAGTCATGTTTTCCAAACTTGCTTTGCATCATGCAGTAAGGGCCAACTACTGGAAAGTAGGTGCCCAGCCACTGAATTTAAAGGACTGACCAAAACAGTAAATCTCTCCAAAAGGCATGCACAGTCATTTGAGTATATGTCTCTGAGCAGAATTTAAGAAACAAAGCAGTTACATTTATCATTGAATATATACTTCCAATATAATCAAGGATATGTGATCAAAAACATTTTTTAAATCTACGGCATTGCCCGTTTTAAAATAAGCACATTTGAAAAGATAGCATAATCATAGTAATTGTAATAGTTAATATTTATTGCCATTTAATATATGTCAGGCACTATTTTAGGGTCTTTATTTAATGAATGTTGATCTTTAACATTGAACGATCTCAACCCCAAAGAATTAAAATTGTAAGTTTAGTGTTTTGCCGTTATAAAATCTGTCAACTAGTGTGTCATTGGAGTTCTTCCTTCCCAGAAATTTCTCTTATATAGATACTATTATATGATCTAGTTGACAAACATAGGGAAGGGAGTGTGGATATGAAAACTCTATGATCAGCCTGTAGACCATTAAAGATTGAGTCATTATTTTATAACATAAGCCAAAATTGTGTTTGTTTTTGCTGTCTTTCATTAGAGTTTTGTTTAGGCACAGAGGGTAGGGCAACAACTCGTCCTCCTCCTACAAAAGCTCAAGGCTTTACCATCTATCACATTATCTATTTTTTTATTAGTAATCTATTTTATACATATTAGTGTATATATGTCAATCCCAATCTCCCAATTCATCCCACCACCACCACCCCCTGCCAAATTCCCCCCTTGGTGTCCATACGTTAGTTCACTACATCTGTGTCTCTATTTCTGCCCTACAAACCAGTTCATCTGTACCATTTTTCTAGGTTCCACATATATGCGTTAATATATGATATTTGTTTTTCTCTTTCTGACTTCACTCTGTATGACAGTCTCTAGATCCATCCACATCTCTACAAATGACTCAATTTCGTTCCTTTTTATGGCTGAGTAATATTCCATTGTACATATGTAGCACATCTTCTTTACCCATTCGTCTGTCAATGGGCATTTAGGTGGCTTCCGTTACCTGGCTATTGTAAATAGAGCTGCAATGAACATTGTGGTACATGACTTTTTTTGAATTATGTCTTTCTCAGGGTATATGCCCAGTAGTGGGATTGCTGGGTCATATGGTAATTCTATTTTTAGTTTTTTAAGGAACCTCCATACTGTTCTCCATAGTGGCTGTATCAATTTACATTCCCACCAAAAGTGCAAGAGGGTTCCCGTTTCTCTACACCCACTCCAGAATTTGTTGTTTGTAGATTTTCTGATGATGCACATTCTAACTGGTGTGAGGTGATACCTCATTGTAATTTTGATTTGCATTTCTCTAATAGTGATGTTGAGCAGCTTTTCATGTGCTTCTTGGCCAACTGTATGTCTTCTTTGGAGAAATGTCTATTTAGGTCTTCTGCCCAGTTTTGGATTGGGTTGTTTGTTTTTTTAACATTGAGCTGCATGAGCTGTTTATATATTTTGGAGATTAATCCTTTGTCCATTGATTCATTTGCAAATATTTTCTCACATTCTGAGGGTTGTCTTTTCATCTTGTTGGTAGTTTCCTTTGCTTTGCAGAAGATTTTAAGTTTCATTAGATGCCATTTGTTTATTTTTGTTTTTATTTCCATTTCTCTAACAGGTAGATCAAAAAAGATCTTGATGTGATTTATGTCAAAGAGTGTTCTTCCTATGTTTTCCTCTAAGAGTTTTAAAATGTCTGGTCTTACATTTAGGTCTCTAAACCATTTTGAGTTTATTTTTGTATATGGTGTTCTAATTTCATTCTTTTACATGTAGCTGTCCAGTTTTCCTAGCACCACTTATTGAAGAGACTGTCTTTTCTCCATTGTATATCCTTGCCTCCTTTGTCGTAGATTAGTTGACCATAGGTGTGTGGGTTTATCTCTCGGCTTTCTATCCTGTTCCATTGATCTACATTTCTGTTTTTGTGCCAGTACCATACTGTCTTGATTACTGTAGCTTTGTAATATAGTATGAAGTCAGGGAGTCTGATTCCTCCAGCTCTGTTTTTTTCCCTCAAGACTGCTTTGGCTATTGGGGGTCTTTTGTGTTTCCATACAAATTTTAAGGTTTTTTGTTCTAGTTCTGTAAAAAATGCCAGTGGTACTTTGATAGGGATTGCATTGAATGTGTAGATTGCTTTGGGTAGTATAGTCATTTTAACAATATTGATTCTTCCAATCCAAGAACATGGTATATCTGTCAATCTGTCTTTGTCATCTTTGATTTCTTTCAGCGGTGTCTTATAGTTTTCTGCATACAGGTCTTTTGTCTCCCTAGGTAGGTTTATTCCTAGGTATTTTTTTCTTTTTGTTGCAATGGTGAAAGGGATTGTTTCCTTAATTTCTCTTTCTGGTCTTTCGTTGCTAGTGTATAGGAGGAATGCAAGAGATTTCTGTGCATTAATTTTGTATCCTGTGACTACCAAGTTCATTGATTAGCTCTAGTAATTTTCTGGTTCCATCTTTAGGATTCTCTATATATAGTATCATGTCATCTGCAAACAGTGACAGTTTTACTTCTTCTTTTCCAATTTGTATTCCTTTTATTTCTTTGTCTTCTCTGATTGCCGTGGCTAGGACTTCCAAAACTATGTTGAATAATAGTGGCGAGAGTAGATATCCTTGTCTTGTTCGTGATCTTAGAGGAAATGCTTTCAGTTTTTCACCATTTAGAATGATGTTTGCTGTGGGTTTGTTGTATATGGTCTTTATTATGTTGAGGTAGGTTCCGTCTATGCCCACTTTCTGGAGAGTTTTTATCATAAATGGGTGTTGAATTTGGTCAAAAGCTTTTTCTGCATCTATTGAAATGATCATATGGTTTTTATTCTTCAATTTGTTAATATGGTGTATCACATTGATTGATTTGAGTATATTGAAGAATCCTTGCATCCCTGGGATAAATCCCACTTGGTCATGGTGTATGATCCTTTTAATGTGCTGTTGGATTCTGTTTGCTAGTATTTTGTTGAGGATTTTTGCATCTATGTTCATCAGTGATATTGGTTTGTAATTTTCTTTTTTTGTAGTATCTTTGTTTGGTTTTGTTATCAGGGTGATGGTGGCCTCATAGAATGAGTTTGGGAGTGTTCCTTCCTCTGAAATTTTTTGGAAGAGTTTGAGAAGGATGGGTGTTAGCTCTTCTCTAAAGGTTTGATAGAATTCACCTGTGAAGCCATCTGGTCCTGGACTTTTGTTTGTTGGAAGGAAGATTTTTAGTCACAGTTTCAATTTCATTACTTGTGATTGGTCTGTTATATTTTCTGTTTCTTCCTGGTTCAGTCTTGGAAGGCTATACCTTTCTAAGAATTTGTCCATTTCTTCCAGGTTGTCCATTTTATTGTCATAGAGTTGCTTGTAGTAGTCTCCTATGATGCTTTGTATTTCTGCAGTGTCCATTGTAACTTCTCCTTTTTCATTTCTAATTTTATTGATTTGAGTCCTCTCCCTCTTTTTCTTGATGAGTCTGGCTAAAGGTTTATCAATTTTGTTTATCTTCTCAAAGAGCCAGCTTTAGTTTTATTGATCTTTGCTATTGTTTTCTTTGTTTCTATTTCATTTATTTCTGTTCTGATCTTTATGATTTATTTCCTTCTACTAACTTTGGGTTTTATTTGTTCTTCTTTCTCTAGTTCCTTTAGGTGTAAGGTTAGATTGTTTACTTGAGACTTTTCTTGTTTCTTGAGGTAGGATTGTGTTGCTATTAACTTCCCTCTTAGAACTGCTTTTCCTGCATCCCATAGATTTTGGATCATCATGTTTTCATTGTCATTTGTCTCCAGGTATTTTTTGATTTCCTCTTTGATTTCTTCAGTGATCTCCTGTTTATTTAGTAACGGATTGTTTACCATCCATATGTTTGTGTTTTTTACATTTTTTTCCCTGTAATTGATTTCTAATCTCATAGCGTTGTGGTCTGAAAAGATGCTTGATATGATTTCAATTTTCTTAAATTTACTGAGGCTTAATTTGTGACCCAAGATATGATCTATCCTGGAGCATGTTCTGTGTGCACTTGAGAAGAAAGTGTAATCTGCTCTTTTCAGATGGAATATCCTATAAATATTAATTAAATCTTTCTGCTCTGTTGTGTCATCTAAAGCTTGCTTTTCCTTATTAATTATCTGTCTGGATGATCTGTCCATTGGTGAAAGTGGGGTGTTAAAGTCCCCTATTATTGTGTTACTGTCGATTTCCCCTTTGATGGCTCTTAACATTTGCCTTATGTATTGAGGTGCTCCTATATTGGGTGCATAAATATTTACAATTTTTATGTCTTCTTCTTGGATTGATCCCTTGATCATTATGTAGTGTCCTTCTTTGTCTCTTCTAATAGTCTTTATTTTAAAGTCTATTTTGCCTGATATGAGAATTGCTACTCCAGCATTCTTTTGATTTCCATTTGCATGGAATATCTTTTTCCATTCCCTCACTTTCAGTCTCTATGTGTCCCTAGGTCTGAAGTGGGTCTCTTGTAGACAGCATATATATGGGTCTTGTTCTGGTATCCATTCAGCGAGCCTGCGTCTTTTGGTTGGAGCATTTAATCCATTCATGTTCAAGGTAATTATCGATATGTATGTTCCTATGACCATTTTCTTAATTGTTATGGGTTTGTTTTTATAGGTCCTTTTCTTCTATTGTGTTTCCCACTTAGAGAAGTTCCTTTAGCATTTATCGTAGAGCTGGTTTGGTGGTGCTGAATTCTCTTAGCTTTTGCTTGTCCATAAACCTTTGGATTTCTTTGGTGAATCTGAATGAGATCCTTGCCGGGTAGAGTAATCTTGGTGGTAGGTTCTTCCCTTTCATCACTTTAAATAGAAAATGCCACTCCCTTGTGGCTTGTAGAGTTTCTGCTGAGAAATCAGCTGTTACCCTTATGGGAGTTCTCCTGTATGTTATTCGTTGTTTTTCCCTTGTTGCTTTCAGTAATTTTTCTTTGTCTTTAATTTTTGTCAGTTTGATTACTATGTGTCTCAGTGTGTTTCTCCTTGTGTTCATCCTGCCTGGGACTCTCTGCACTTCCTGGACTTGGGTGGCTATTTCCTTTCCCATGTTAGGGAAGTTTTTGTCTATAACCTCTTCAAATATTTTATCACGTCCTTTATCTCTCTCTTCTCCTTCTATAATGCAAATGTTGTTGAGTTTAATGTTGTCCCAGAGGTCTCTTAGGCTGTCTTCATTTCTTTTCATTCTTTTTTTCTTTATTCTGTTCCGCGGCAGTGAATTCCACCATTCTGTCTTCCAGGTCACTTATCCATTCTTCTGCCTCAGTTATTCTGCTATTGACTCCTTCTAGTGTATTTTTCATTTCAGTTATTGTATTGTTCATCTCTGTTTGTTTGTTCTTTGATTCTTCTAGGCGTTTGTTCTTTAATTCTTGTAAGTCTTTGTTAAACATTTCTTGCATATTCTCGATCTTTACCTCCATTCTTTTTCTGAGGTCCTGGATCATCTTCACTATCATTATTCTGAATTCTTTTTCTGGAAGGTTGCCTATCTCCACTTCATTTAGTTGTTTTTCTGGGGTTTTATCTTGTTTCTTCATCTGGTACAAAGTCCTCTGCCTTTTCATTTCGTCTCTCTTTCTGTGAATGTGGTTTTCCTTCCAGAGGCTGCAGAACTGTAGTTCTTCTTGCTTCTGCTATCTGCCCTCTGGTGGATGAGGCTATCTAAGAAGTTTGTGCAAGTTTCCTGATGGAAGGGACTGGTGGTGGGTAGAGCTGACTGTTGCTTTGGTGGGCAGAGCTCAGCAAAACTTTAATCCTCTTGTCTGCTGATGGGTGGGGCTGGGTTCCCTCCCTGTTGGTTGTTTGGCCTGAGGTGGCCCAGCACTGGAGCCTACCTGGCTCTTTGGTGGAGCTAATGGTGGACTCTGCGAGGGCTCATGCCAAGGAGTACTTCCCAGAACTTCTGCTGCCAGTGCCCTTGTCCCCAGGGTGAGCCACAGCCACACCCATCTTCTGCAGGAGACCCTCCAACACTTGTAGTAGGTTTGGTTCAGTCTCCTATGGGGTCTTTGCTCCTTCCCCTGGGTCCCGATGCGCACACTGCTTTGTGTGTGCCCTCCAAGAATGGAGTCTCTGTTTCCCCCAGTCCTGTCAAAAAGTCTTGCAATCAAATCCCACTATGCTTCAAAGTCTGATTCTCTAGGAATTCCTCCTCCCATTGCCCGACCTCCAGGTTGGGAAGCCTGACATGGGGCTCAGGACCTTCACTCCAGTGGGTGGACTTCTGTGGTATAATTTTTCTTCAGTTTTTGAGTCACCCACCTAGCAGTTATGGGACTTGATTTTATTTTTGTGATTGCGCCCCTCCTACCACCTCACTGTGGCTTCTCCTTTGTCTTTGGCTGTGGGGTATCTTTTTTGGTGAGTTCCAGTGTCTTCCTGTTGATGATTGTTCAGCAGTTAGTTGTGATTCCAGTGCTCTCAAAAGAGGGAGTGAGCACATGTCCTTCTACTCTGCCATCTTGAACCAATCTTTGAGTGTTCTATCACCTTATCTTTTATCACCTCTAAAAACCACCTTTTCAGAAAACCACACTCTAGCCCCCCTCAGGGCTGTGGACCCTCTTCACTTCCTTGGTTGCCGCTATCTCTTCATTCCTTCCGTCCCATTTTCCATGCTAGGCCTTCCTAGCCTTTCCACAATGCTGTGCCTCTTTATGTCTTACTGATGTCAATGCTTTCCAACCAAAGGCTCCTAGGAACAGACCTGTAGTTGAAAAAGTTGGGGTTATTACTTACTGCAGCAAAGGGAGAATGCACACCTTGGGAAGCGATGGGGTATCTCAATAAGAGGGCTTAAGAAAGGATTTATAGGATTTGGGCTTGCTTCAGATGATTTGGGGGAGGGTTTAAGGAAGCAGGCCATTGACCATCCAGCCCAGTTTGCCTGAGAAAGGGATTTCCTCAAACTTGGGACTTTCAGTGCTAAAACCAGGAAATTCCTGGGAAAACCAGGCTGAGTAGGTCACTCTAGCTGGCTTTATTCTGGATTTGGATACTGTCAGAAAGTAGGGGGTAATTCTGTGATTGGATTTCTAAATAAACCTTATTTGTAAGTGGGAAAGACTAACCTGAAGCTACAGCTATAATTAGTAAATAAGCAACAGTCACTCATGTTAGCCAGGATGGGAGATGTTTGGTTATTTTTGTGACTTGGATGCTGTTCATATTTTGACTGTGTTCAGACATGATTACGGAATGGTCTTGTTTTTGTCTTGATCTATCATGGCACAGAATGACCTTCTCTACTGTTGATGCTCTGTGAAATTATTTATGTTCAACAAGAAAACACCAAAGCCTGGTTGGTAGTGCCAGGCCAGGTCCCAGATGTCAAGGGCTGCTTGCCTCTTTCTCAACAACAGTATACTTCGCCTGTGTCTTTACTGCTGTGCAAATACATTATCTCCTCCCATTTTATGTATCAGTGCTTCCCCATCCCCTATAGCCTGCCTTCAAGGTCCCCAGCAAGCCTAAGGGATGCTTCTGCACTCCTTGCTTCTCATGGTTTCATGATGTGGATACAGAATGTCTTTACTCCTGGGCCCAATCCATTCATAGCTTCCCTACTAGCAGTATACCTTTTCTGAAGGGGACAACTTCAGTCTGAGAAGTGCTCCCACCGAGGAGGAATGATGTCTAACCTAGTACTTGGAGGTAAACCTTTAATTCTAAGTTTCCCAGTTTGAAGTGTGTTTTGATTTGCATTTTGATGCAGTTGGAAATAGAAAGATATGCTTATGGTATCCTTAAGTAATTATGTAACTTCTTAACAACCCTTTCCAAATGCTCCAGAGACGTTCATCCATCCAGTTGTCCCAGATGTGCAAGAAAAGGCAGGACTCCTCAGTTATTAAAGCAGAAAATTCAGACTATGTTAAGTACTTGCTTGCTGACAGAACAGGTTTTGAAAGTTAAATATGCTATTAATAGGTTAATTGCCCTAAGGATTAGATTTTAATGTACTGTAGTTTATTTCAGCAAAATCAGTAATCTAAGAGGAATAAAATGTTTCTTAACGTTTTTATCATTACGACTGTGTTCAGCGAACTGTATTACAGGGTGAGGTCTGCAGCATTTCAGAATCCCCCAAACTCACCAAAGAGGGAGTGAGCACATGTCCTTCTACTCTGCCATCTTGAACCAATCTTTGAGTGTTCTATCACCTTATCTTTTATCACCTCTAAAAACCACCTTTTCAGAAAACCACACTCTAGCCCCCCTCAGGGCTGTGGACCCTCTTCACTTCCTTGGTTGCCGCTATCTCTTCATTCCTTCCGTCCCATTTTCCATGCTAGGCCTTCCTAGCCTTTCCACAATGCTGTGCCTCTTTATGTCTTACTGATGTCAATGCTTTCCAACCAAAGGCTCCTAGGAACAGACCTGTAGTTGAAAAAGTTGGGGTTATTACTTACTGCAGCAAAGGGAGAATGCACACCTTGGGAAGCGATGGGGTATCTCAATAAGAGGGCTTAAGAAAGGATTTATAGGATTTGGGCTTGCTTCAGATGATTTGGGGGAGGGTTTAAGGAAGCAGGCCATTGACCATCCAGCCCAGTTTGCCTGAGAAAGGGATTTCCTCAAACTTGGGACTTTCAGTGCTAAAACCAGGAAATTCCTGGGAAAACCAGGCTGAGTAGGTCACTCTAGCTGGCTTTATTCTGGATTTGGATACTGTCAGAAAGTAGGGGGTAATTCTGTGATTGGATTTCTAAATAAACCTTATTTGTAAGTGGGAAAGACTAACCTGAAGCTACAGCTATAATTAGTAAATAAGCAACAGTCACTCATGTTAGCCAGGATGGGAGATGTTTGGTTATTTTTGTGACTTGGATGCTGTTCATATTTTGACTGTGTTCAGACATGATTACGGAATGGTCTTGTTTTTGTCTTGATCTATCATGGCACAGAATGACCTTCTCTACTGTTGATGCTCTGTGAAATTATTTATGTTCAACAAGAAAACACCAAAGCCTGGTTGGTAGTGCCAGGCCAGGTCCCAGATGTCAAGGGCTGCTTGCCTCTTTCTCAACAACAGTATACTTCGCCTGTGTCTTTACTGCTGTGCAAATACATTATCTCCTCCCATTTTATGTATCAGTGCTTCCCCATCCCCTATAGCCTGCCTTCAAGGTCCCCAGCAAGCCTAAGGGATGCTTCTGCACTCCTTGCTTCTCATGGTTTCATGATGTGGATACAGAATGTCTTTACTCCTGGGCCCAATCCATTCATAGCTTCCCTACTAGCAGTATACCTTTTCTGAAGGGGACAACTTCAGTCTGAGAAGTGCTCCCACCGAGGAGGAATGATGTCTAACCTAGTACTTGGAGGTAAACCTTTAATTCTAAGTTTCCCAGTTTGAAGTGTGTTTTGATTTGCATTTTGATGCAGTTGGAAATAGAAAGATATGCTTATGGTATCCTTAAGTAATTATGTAACTTCTTAACAACCCTTTCCAAATGCTCCAGAGACGTTCATCCATCCAGTTGTCCCAGATGTGCAAGAAAAGGCAGGACTCCTCAGTTATTAAAGCAGAAAATTCAGACTATGTTAAGTACTTGCTTGCTGACAGAACAGGTTTTGAAAGTTAAATATGCTATTAATAGGTTAATTGCCCTAAGGATTAGATTTTAATGTACTGTAGTTTATTTCAGCAAAATCAGTAATCTAAGAGGAATAAAATGTTTCTTAACGTTTTTATCATTACGACTGTGTTCAGCGAACTGTATTACAGGGTGAGGTCTGCAGCATTTCAGAATCCCCCAAACTCACCAATTCCCCAGCAATTAAGTACATGGAAAGGAAGGGTTTAATCAGAGTAGCAAACTCACATGTTTTAGGAAAAAATTTTTCTAGAACTGAGAGGGGAAATAAAAACATAGTATATAAATGAAGTGAGAAGATAATAAAAACTTCAATAAGGCTTAGACTCCGATATATACATGAGTTTAATTCAAGAAAACTAATCAGTTCTACTTCAAATGAATCTCAGATCTGCCCAGCACCATCTCCAAGACTTCATCCTCAGAACTCTGCAATAACTTCCTAACTCATCTCCCTGCTTCTCTTGTCCCCCTATAAGCCCACTACCCACACTGAAGCCAAAGTGGCTTTTTAGAATAAAACCAAACCACACCTTGTTTAAAACCCTTCAGTAGCTTCCCACTGCACTTAGAGTACATTCAGACTCGTTTCCATGTCCTCACCCAGCCATGAATTACCTGGCTCATGCCCACCACTCTGACCTCATCTCCTCTCACCTCCGTGCACGCCTCCTGCCCCCTACACTGAGCTCCAGCCACACTGGGCTCCTTTCGGTCCCTCAATCCCACTAAACCCTTCCCTGCCTTGAGCTTGAAAATACTTGAAACCGCCCTCTTCTTCACACTCCCACATCTCATTAAAGATCAAGTCCTGTTGATTCAACCTCCAAACATTTCTGAAATCCATCCCTTTTCCCACCTCTGCTGCAACCATCCAAGCCCAGGCCAACATCCTGTCTCACCTGGACTATTGAAGTAACCTCCCAGCGGGTCTCCCTCTTATTCTCGCCCCCCTACAGAGACTTGTCTTCCACCCAGCAGCAAGAGTGATCCCGTGGAAAAGGGAATTCAGTCCCAATTAGAATAAAATCTAGGCTTCATGCCATGTCCTACAAAGCCCTGTGTGATGAGACCTGATTCCACACCCCTCTCTCCCACATGACTATGCCTCAGCCACTCTGGTCTTTCTGTTTCTAAACCAAAAGAGCTAGCTTTTGCACTTGCTGTTCCCTCTACCGAAGTCATTTCTCTTTCATGTTTTCACATAATGCTTCCTCCAAAAATATAGCCATGTCACTACTTTCTCGACATGGCAGCTGGAGCGATCCTCTAAAAATCGAGGTTGGATCACATTGCTCTTCTTCTCAAAACCCCCCAGTGACTTTTCATTGTTCTTCAAATAAAGTCTAAACTTTGCCATGCTGAAAAGGACTTGGATCATCTGGCCTCTGCCTACCTTTCCAACCTAACAGTGCCACCCCTGCCCTACCAATGCCTAACCACTCTGACCTTCAGATATTTTCTCCAACCCACGAAGATTTTTCTGTGAGGCCCTTTGTGCTTGGTTTTCTCCCCATCACCATCATCACTACCACATGTAACAGGTTCTCCGACTCCCAGTTTAAATGTCTCTTCTTTGAAGAACTCCCCCGCTACCACATTAATTCCAATCAAAACCTGGTGCTCATTTCTGCTGAAATCTCTTATAAGGTGTAATGATTTCCTTATTTTCATATTATAATAATAAGATGATTATTGTAATGATTTTTTTTTTTTTCGCTATGCGGGCCTCTCACCGTTGTGGCCTCTCCTGCTGCGGAGCACAGGCTCTGGATGCGCAGGCTCAGAGGCCATGGCTCACAGGCCCATCATGTGGGATCCTCCCGGACCGGGGCACGAACCCGTGTCCCCTGCATCTGCAGGCGGACGCTCAACCACTGCACCACCACGGAAGGCCCTGTAATGATTTTTTTATAATGTGTAATGATTTTCTCATTTGCTTATTATCTGTCTTTCTGTCTTTCCCACTTGATTGTAGGTTCCAGGAGAGCAGAGACCATGTCATCCATTGTAGTGCATAGTCTTCACTAGTTGTTAAATGAATGAAAGTTTAAGAAACTTGAAAGCAATTCCCTTTTATATATGAAAAGATACACAAGTTTAAGTGAAGTTGATTAGGTGAATTCAGCAAACTATTGTACTTTAAAATTGTTTTCATTTTTACCTATACAAGTAATACTTTCTCCTTTAAAAAACAACACAAGATATAAAGTCCCCCTTGGCTATTGCCCCCAATCTCAGGCCTCTCCCAAGAGATAACTATTGTTATTCATTCAGTAGGTAAACTTTCAGGCTTTTTCTATTAGTTTTTACATATGTATACCTATAGAAACTGCAAAGTCAACCTGTGTTTTATTTTTCACATTAACGAAGTTATTCTGTAGCCTGCTTTTGTCACTCAATAGTAGGAATTGGAGTTATTTCCATACTAATAAATTTATATTTAGATCTAATCCATTTTTAACTACTGCATAATATTTCATAGTGTGAACACACTCATAACTTATTCAACCACTCCCCTACTAATGGACATTTGGGTTGTTCTCAACTCTGCTCTTTTACAGACAATACTTCAATGAACATAATTATTGCTGATACCTAAGGAAGTTAATGATATGACCTTGCATCACTATTGATGTTGCTCTTGCAAGTGACTGCCTTGTTGAACTCCTATTTCATTTTAATAGTTGGCTCTTGAATTTTCAGGATAAATGACCATTTTCTCTACAAAGCTTTACCTCATCTTTTATATTAACTATACCTCTTCATTCTTTCCAGTGGTCTTATTCTATTGTCTAGGGTTCTACTAGTGATAATATATACACTTTTGATGTGTTCCTGACTTTACTACCAAAATGCTCCCACTGTTCCACCATTAAGTGTGTTGTTTGATAGAAGTTTCTGGAAGATACTCCTTATCAAGTTTCAGGACTTCAGTAAGGCTTTTGAATCTTGTTATTCTTACTGGCAAACTATAATATAAATACATATGTATATACATATACTTATGTATGTATATGTGTAGATAGATATAAGATACAGCTATAGGGCTTCCCTGGTGGCGCAGTGGTTGAGAGTCCGCCTGCCGATGCAGGGCACACAGGTTTGTGCCCTCGTCCGGGAAGATCCCACATGCCGCGGAGCGGCTGGGCCCGTGAGCCATGGCCGCTGAGCCTGCGCTCCACAATGGGAGAGGCCGCAACAGTGAGAGGCACGCGTACCGAAAAAAAAAAAAAAAAAAAAAAAAAAAGATACAGCTATAGTCACTATTGTAGGATATGATCCAAAGGGGAAATCCAATAGTTTACTGTCAGCTAAGGGGAAATAATAAAGTGATATACAGAAACAAGCTGAAACTAACACACCATTGTAAAGCAATTATACTCCAATAAAGATGTTTAAAAAAAGAAACAATAGGTAAAAGGGACAGTTTTGTTTTTCTTTCTTTCTTTTTAGATATCATTTTATTGGTGCCCTTGATAAAAGGATTGAAAACATTTTTGTTGCTTATACATATGACTCCAAGTTGAGTATCAAATTGTAAGACACAAACAAAATTTAAAAGTATCTTGACAAACTAGAAAAACTGTTTATTAAAACAAGATGAAGTGCCACAGTGAATAGTAAAGAATAATAAATTTAGGGACAGATATAAAATAGAAAAACCTGTCAGGTTTATAAGCAAAATATTTGACAGCCACATTGCACCACAAGTTAAAGAGTGATACAGTTATTTTAAAACTAGTATGATCGTGAGATATGCCAACAAGTATATAATATGTTAGGTCTGGAAAATACCTCGGCTATGCTTGGAATTCACAAAACCATGAAAACATCATAACCCTTACTGTAACCTGGCTTACAAAAACAGGGTTTTAGTACCTCTCTCTCATACTCTCAAATAAATTCCCAAGTGTCTGTCTGTCTGTCTGTCTCTCCCCGCCCCCACCTCCCACCATATAGGCACAGACATACATAACTGCATAAGAATTTATATTTTTATAAGGGAGTCAAAGATACAGTACCTCCGGATTCTGGTTTCCAGAAAGAAACAAAATGAGTAAATTCACTATGAGCTCGTTAAAGTACATTATCTCCCTTTTCTCCATTTTAAAATCTAGGAATACTTTTTTAAAATCAAGGAATATTTTGTAATATTTTTGTTCATTGATATATATTGTTCATTGATATATATTCTCTACTTACCTCTTGTCCTCTTCCTTCTAAACTTTTAATCTTTTATTTATTATATTATGATTTGCTGCCAGGACATTGACTGCCCCCCAAATTATTGATAATTACTTGGAAAGAATGTGCACACGGGTGTGTGTGTGTGTGTGTGTGTGTGTGTGTGTGTGTAAGTACAGACAGAAATGCCTGGATAGGATTGCATAAAATAGAATAGTTCCTCTTAGGTACCCTCTCCCTCTATTTTCAGCAATCCTTGGTTCCTAAGTTCTCTTACCCCAGCTACCCCTCTTCCATCACTCAGGCTTACCTTCCCTAGACAGGAAGGACTTCATGTAAATAAATTATATCTGTTTCCATCTAAACTCTCAAGTCTTATGTCCTACTCATTTAGGTAATTGTTAGATATGCAGGAGCTACTTTGTTAAAGTATCCCAGGAGAAACTTTATTTGTTGTACTTGGAAACAACATGACTTAGACAAACAAACCCAATTTCTAACTGATGATAATTTCAGGACCTTTGAAAGAACTGTGGAACAGTAAATTGGGGGAAATCATATTTCAAAGCATCCCTTATCACATCATATAAGCAATAACCTACTCCACCTAACGTTTTAGATTTTTAGATGTATATCATATTTGTATCTAAATTTTTAATATATATTATCATGTGATCTTTTAAAAAATTATTTTATTTATTTATTTATTTATTTATTTATTTATGGCTGCGTTTGGTCTTTGTTGCTATGCGTGGGCTTTCTCTAGTTGCAATGAGTGGGGGCCACCCTTCATTGCGGTGCGTGAGCCTCTCTGCGGTGGCTTCTCTTGTTACAGAGCACGGGCTCTAGGTGCGTAGGCTTCAGTAGTTGCAGCATGCAAGCTCAGTAGTTGTGGCTCGCAGGCTCTAGAGCGCAGTCTCAGTAGTTGTGGTGCACAGGCTTAGTTGCTCTGTGGTGTGTGGGATCTTCCCGGACCAGGACACAAACCAGTGTCCCCTGAATTGGCAGGCAGATTCTTTTTATTTTTTTAATAGATCTTTATTGGAGTATAATTGCTTTACAATACTGTGTTAGTTTCTGTTGTACACCAAAGTGAATCAGCCATATGCGAACATATGTCCCCATATCCCCTCTCTCTTGAACCTCCCTCCCATCCTCCCTATCCCACCCCTCTAGTTCATCTCAAAGCACCGAGCTGATCTCCCTGTGCTATGCGGCTGCTTCCCACTAGCTATTTATTTTACATTTGGTAGTGTATATATGTCCATGCCACTCTCTCACTTAGTCCCAGCTTACCCTTCCCCCACCCCATGTCCTCAAGTCCATTCTCTATGTCTATGTCTTTATTCCTGCCCTGCAACTAGGTTCATCAGTACCATTTTTTTTAGGTTCCGTATATATGTGTCAACATACAGTATTCGTTTTCTCTTTCTGACTTACTTCACTCTGTATGACAGACTCTAGGTCCATCCACCTCACTACAAATAACTCAATTTCATTTCTTTTTATGGCTGAGTAACATTGCATTGTATATATGTGCCACATCTTCTTTATCCATTCATCTGTCGATGGACATTTATGTTGGTTCCATGTCCTGGCTATTGTAAATAGTGCTGCAAGGAATATTGTGGTACATGACTCTTTTTGAATTATGGTTTTCTCAGGGTATATGCCCAGTAGTGGGATTGCTGGGTCGTATGGTAGTTCTATTTTTAGTTTCTTAAGGAACCTCCATACTGTTTTCCATAGTGGCTGTATCAGTTTACATTCCCACCAACAGTACAGGAAGGTTCCCTTTTCACCACACCCTTTCCAGCATTTATTGTTTCTAGATTTTTTCATAATGGCCATGGCAACCAGCATGAGGTGATACCTCATTGTAGTTTTGATTTGCATTTCTCTAATAATTAGTGATGTTGGGCATCTTTCATGTGCCTCTTAGCCTTCTGTATGTCTTCCTTGGTGAAATGTCTATTTAGGTCTTCCGCTCTTTTATTTTTTCCCACCCTTTTTTTTTGGGGGGCGGTACACAGGCCTCTCACTGTTGTGGCCTCTCCTGTTGCAGAGCACAGGCTCCGGACGCGCAGGCTCCAGACGCGCAGGCTCAGCGGCCATGGCTCACGGGCCTAGCCGCTCCGCGGCATGTGGGATCTTCCCGGACCAGGGCACAAACCCGTGTCCCCTGCATCGGCAGGCGGACTCTCAACCACTCAGCCACCAGGGAAGCCCCCGCCCATTTTTTAATTGGACTGTTTGTCTTTTGATGTTGAGCTCCATGAGCTGTTTGTATATTTTGGAGATTAATCCTTTGTCCTTTGTTTCATGTGCAAATATTTCCTCCCATTCTGAGGGTTGTCTTTTGTCTTTTTTATGGTTTCCTTTGTAGTGCAAAAGCTTTTAAGTTTAATTAAGTGCCATTTGTTTATTTTTGTTTTTATTTCCATTACTCTAGGAGGTGGGTCAAAAAAGATCTTGCTGTGGTCTATGTCAAAGGGTGTTTTTCCTTTGTTTTCCTCTAAGAGTTTTATAGTGTGTGGTCTTAACCAGATTCTTAACCACTGTGCCACCAGGGAAGTCCTATGTGATCTTCTTTATCATGCAATGATAGTGATACCACAGTGGTTAAATAAATTAGTCTCTAGCAATAATCAGTACATTGGCACCTCCTCAGTGGAAAGTACAAATAGAAGGAAATGAAAATTTGCTTAATAATTTACTTGCTTTCAATTTGTATTTTAAATGACTGTCTCCGTATCATTATTCCTAATACTGGGAGCTCTTTCTTTTCTTTCAGCATTGCACCTAATTCCTATTAAAATATGTTTTTCTTTGCCCTTTATGAAGGCAATTGTTAACAATAAATATTCTATTAGCTATGTGCTGCACATTCTTCTGAGAGTAATTAATCACTTCAGTAATCCATGAGGTACAAAGTGTTAGTATCCCCATTTTATATATATATATATATATATATATATATATATGGAAACAGACATAGAAACGTTGGTTAACTTCCCCTCATGGTCATATAGCTAGTAGATTGCAAAACTATGGTTTGAACTCTATATCTCTATACCATGACTCCAGAATCTGTGCTTTTAATCAGTACACAATACTATAATACCTTTCTGGTGAGCATATACTATGCAAGGCACCATACAAAAATGGTACCAAAACACGATCATTGACCTCAAGGAGGAAAATGTAGTCGGGAGAACTGATATTTATACAACTAGTAGAAGGCAGAATATAAAAAGCACTATTAATAGAAGTGTTAAGATTATTGGAGCTGAAGAGGTTAAGAAAGTATGAAGTCATAGTGTTGGGAAGGTCATCAACGTGGATGTTAAAGTTATAGATGACTATAACAGAGAACTGAAAGATCAGTACTGGGAGTATAAAAGGGAGAGCTACAGAGTAGGCAATCAGGAAGTGGAGTATTTCTGTTACGATTTCAGAAGTTGAGCAGATCAGGATGATAATAATGTCCAGAGTCTGGTCATGGCAGTGGGGTGACTACACTGGAATAGAGACAAAAGTCCCTCAGGTTGAATCACAATGAGGTCAGAGTGTTGGATGATGGAAGAACTTAGGGTGGAGAGAATGCCTGTGATCCAAATGACAAAGTCTTCATATATGTGGTGGAATGACTGGAAGGCTGGTCCATGACCAAACAGGGAGGGAAGGAATAGAAGGTGGTAAAACCAAGTGCCATGAGTCTCCAAAAAATGGGTTTTACTCATGACGGTGGGGGAAATGTAGTCTGGAGACAACCATGTGGGAGTGAGGAGACCCCTTGTAGTCCTGAAGTATGTAGGATACAGAAGGATGAGCTGCCTCTACTAAAAGTAACTGAAGGAGAAGTGGTGTCCTCAGGGGTAAGATGGGTCAGGGACCATAAGGAAATATCATAAGCTTTAGTGTAACCCTCAGTGAAGAGGAAATGACAGAAATTTACCAGTTAGGCATGTGTCATGTAACCAGAGATCTAGAAGACACAGTGGAAATTCGGGGGAAAGAGCAGTGGAAGAAGAAAGTAATGAACAGTACAGAGAGGGGAGCACAGAAATGAAAGTTAAAAACATTAGCTTCCATTTGGGGCAATAACTAAGGATGACATGAATGTGAGAGAAGGAAGCATTAGTGTGAAGGTAAAAGTGTCTCAGACAAATAGAGGACTTGGGTTACCAGTGTAGAAGGCTGGCAGTCTATATAAAACATAAGAGAATTATTCACAAGAGAGCAGGCACTCTTGAAGGAGTTGAGAAGGGCAGAGCTGAATAGGGTAGAGATGAAAATATGAAAGAATTTAGATCAGTGGGGTCCTAGAGCTGTGGCTGTAGATTACAAGGGTGAAAGATGGGCATGTTAATGTTTGGGCAGGGAGGGGGAGTACACTGAAGGAATAGGTGCTGAATGACCCAAAAGTAAAACTAACCAGCCTTAAGGTTCCAAATGGAACTTCTTTAAAGTCTTAAGTCAGGTGCAAGTTGGGGCTTGAGTTAAGTGTTACATAGGTATCTGGAGGATGTTTCATGAAAATATGAAATCCTTATAAAGAATGAGCTCATGACAAAATTCTTTGGGGCCATTTTAATAAATCAAATGTTCTGGGAAATGATCTGTTTGTTATGACTAATGCTTTTAGTAAAAACTGGTAGAAACCTAGTCAAGGCCTTAGGATTTCAAAATTGCAATGATTAAATGTCTGTATGCCCCCCATTCCAGAATTGAATTAAATCCAATCTACATTTACTTGTGTATATTTTTAGCTTTTAAATGAAAATGTAAATTGAGTTTTTCTCCTCAAGCAGTCAATTCAGTGACAGAGGCTGAGGAGGAGGAGTGTAGAATCAGTCACATAGGAGGTCTGACATTATTTTACCTCTAAAAAATGCCTACATGGACCAAATAACCATTTGTCAAATTAATTTTTCCACTGATTATTTTTATTAACCTCATACAGGATATAACCAGCATCTAAATGCTCAGTAACTTGTGTATGGTAAGATCAGCTGCAGTTGGAGGCCACAGTGGTTAATTCTGAGAAATTTAGTACCATTCCGACCATACAGGCAAATGTTCTTCGAAAATTAGTCTTGTCAAAAAGCCAGGATATGCAAAAAGGCCGTATTTACCAAAGGGCTTTGAGGAGAATTCTTGGAACAGAAGTCAGATGGAGAGAGGGGTAAGTTGCATTTTGGCTGAAGGAAGATGTGTGGTTTCTCTGACCATTTCACAAAGAACACATCCTTTCTCCCCTGTAAACTGTAGCCCTTTGGCTGAACAAGGGAAGCTTAAAGAAGACCTAAAGAGAAATACTAGGGCTCTAACCTGATGCATATTATCACATGACATCTCCCTCACCTGGGATACAGGGGTGAGGTTAAACACTAGGGCATAAAACCCTTGGGTGCTATTCGTTCTTGTTTACATACCCATAGCCTGGGCCTAGGCATAGCTCTGCAGTGACTAAGAGGTAAGCTCCTAGGGAGAGCAAGCTCTGGCTGACAATTGGGTTTTCTAACATGGGAATAGAAGCAGACATAAAAATGTGGGTGTTTTTTTCATCTAACTATTCCCAGTGCAGAACTAATATACACTATAAACTTCCTTTCATCATAGAATAAGTCTTAGCCCTTCTCCAAAATAATGAAATATTACTATATTCTATAATTCCAATTATAGAGCTTGCCAGCTTCAGGCAAGTCTGATTTAGTAAAGTTTTACTCTACTTGCAAAATAATTTGATAATGAAAGTAGAGTTCTATTTTCTTTATTCTGTATGCTTGGACTGTACTTCTGGCAATGAAAAAAGTTAAATCTAAAAGAATATCCACATTGTTCATTTGTGAAAATTGTTTAAACTATTGGATGTCCTATTAATAACGTCTCTGAAAAAAATTGATGTCCACAACCCATTAATCCTCACTCTGTGAACACTTAAAATGCTAGTAAAGTGGTAAATACAAGATGTGTCTCCTTCAAGCAGTAATACCTTACAAATCTGGTCCTCTAGGTTTCCATTTAATGGACCTGTGCTCTTAACCTGTAATTACATTTTAAAAACATGCAGTTGTGGTGTTTTGTGGGGTTTTTTTCTGGCATTTATTTGGGACATTTTTATGCTATAACTTTGTATGGGAATATTTCCATTTCCTTACAGTAAGATCTTGGAGATAGTATATATATTTAAAATATCTTCTCATATCACATACCCTATTTGCACTTTAGAGAAAGAAAATATTACTCAGAGTAGAAGGGTAATTCAAGTCTTCTTTGCCTTCAGCCGAACAAAAGGGCAAAAACAAAGCAACAAACAAAACCCCTATTGTCCTAAATATACCTTCAGATAAATTTAATTACTGCATAGATTGTAGTATTCTGATTTCTGAAAGACTAAACAGTAAAGTACCATGTTCTACTGAAATATGGGAAAATAGATAATCTAAATTCCTTTAATATGTTTGTTTTCCTGTCCTTGAGTCAGTTTCACCCTTGTCTTTGACATACCACTAACATTCATAACAAAAGGAAAGCAGGGAAGACTAATATATACCACAAGACAAATCTCTAGTGCTCCAATCATTACTTTTGCACCTGTTGTTATTTTATTTTGTTAATGGTGTAAGCAACTGGATAAAACTCAGAGAACAGTAATTTCATTGAGGGAATTGACTTAAATGAATCCAGAAGAATTTTCAGTTTGATAAAAATGAAACCTTTTTGACTCCCAGGGGTATGAAAGCTGATCTTGGCGCCTTAGGGAGAAATTAATAAAGAAAAGAGCCAGCTATATTCTGGCCAGTTCTATTTTTTGAGCGCCAGTTGGCACTGGGGAGAGTACAAACAATAGTCTCTAGATTTTGTCTAGTTTCATGATTTGCTTCTTATGAAGCTAAAAGCAGGAACATGTGGTCAAGTAAAATGTGGCTATGTGTACAATTTATACAACCGAACTGTGTACACCCCCATTTAACTGTAAGGAAGTTGTGGGGAAGATACTTGCTGGATGGTCCATGGCTTGTTAGGAACCGGGCTGCACAGCAGGAGGCGAGAGGCGGGCGAGCGAGGGAAGCTTCATCTGCTGCTCCCCATCCCTCCCCATTGCTCGCATTACCGCCTGAAGAACTCACCCCTGTCTGGTCCATGGAAAAATTGTCTTCCATGAAACTGGTCCGTCGTGCCAAAAAGGTTGGGGACCGCTGCCATAGAGGATGTTGGGGGGGAAGGGTAAGCTGTGACAAAGCGAGAGAGTGGCATGGACATACATACACTACCAAACGTAAGATAGATAGCTAGTGGGAAGCAGCCACGTAGCACAGGGAGACCAGCTCGGTGCTTTGTGACCAGCTAGAGGGGTGGGATAGGGAGGGTGGGAGGGAGGGAGACGCAAGAGGGAAGAGATATAGGAACATATGTATACGTATAACTGATTCACTTTGTTATAAAGCAGAAACAAACACACCATTGTAAAGCAATTATACTCCAATAAAGATGTAAAAAAAATATTTTGATCCAACAAAAATATAAAAATAATTTTTGCTGAAGAAGACACTGAATCTAAATCCCCATTCTTCTCCATAAGCAAAACACCCTCTTAATTTATAGGAACACCTGCTGATTCATAGGATTTGGTCTCAGACAAAACCTTTGGGATAGGGGCCAGGCAGGAGGTAGGTAGAAATGCATCTTTGCAAACCCTGCAAAAATCTTGAATTAAAAACCACCTCTTTGGGGGCTTCCCTGGTGGTGCAGTGGTTGAGAATCTGCCTGCCAATGCAGGGCACATGGGTTCGAGCCCTGGTTTGGGAAGATCCCACATGCCACAGAGCAACTGGGCCCGTGAGCCTCAACTACTGAGCCTGTGCATCTGGAGCCTGTGTTCCTCAACAAGAGAGGCCGCGATAGTGAGAGGCTCGCACACTGTGATGAAGAGTGGCCCCTGCTTGCTGCCACTAGAGAAAGCCCTCGCACAGAAACGAAGACCCAACGCAGCCAAAAATAAATAAATAAATAGATTAATTAAATTAAAAAAAAGAATCACTTATTAAAAAAAAAATCCACGTCTTCACAGATATCCTCTTGTGGCAGAATGATTTAGTTGGTTTGTATAATAATGTAATAATTACATAAAATATAATAATAGTAGAGTTATTTAGTTGGTTTACATATTTATGCAGCGATTACCTGACAATAAGATTATCTTCATGGGCTTCCCTGGTGGTGCAGTGGTTCAGAGTCTGCCTGCTGATGCAGGGGACACGGGTTCGTGCCCTGGTCCAGGAAGATCCCACATGCCGCGGAGCGGCTGGGCCCGTAAGCCATGGCCGCTGAGCCTGAGTGTCCAGAGCCTGTGCTCCGCAACAGGAGAGGCCACAGCAGTGAGAGGCCCGCGTACCACACACACACACACACAAAAAAAGAAAGATTATCTTCATAAAACACAGGGGGATTCTCAAGTGCATAACAAAGTTTTCGTTTCTTTGGGTCTAGATAGCATTTTATTTTTTATTCTTTTATTTATTTTTGGCTGCGTTGGGTCTTCCTTGTGGTGCGTGGGCTTCTCATTGTGGTGGCTTCTCTTGTTGCAGAGCACAGCCTCTAGGCACGTGGGCTTCAGTAGTTGTGGCACATGGGTTCAGTAGTTGTGGCTCGAATGCTCTAGAGATCAGGCTCAGTAGTTGTGGCGCACGGGCTTAGTTGCTCTGCAGCATGTGGGATCTTCCCCGACCAGGGCTCAAACCCGTGTCCCCTGCATTGGCAGGCAGATTCCCAACCACTGTGCCACCAGGGAAGCCCTAGATAACATTTTAAATCTTCCTTTTGAAACCAGCTAAGTGAGCCAGACTTATCCGTGCCAGAAAGACTCATGAATCTGTATTTAGGGTTTATTCATTGCATGTGATCATTACAGGGGAATTCCTTTTCTCAACCCACTGTACAACCTGATGACACAGCATTTTTCAATTCCAGTCTTATAAAAGAAAGGCCCAGTAGAGGGCACGTTAAGCATTTTTATGACTAAACACCTTGGTACTTGTCTTAAGGATATTTAAACAGTAAGATGCTATATTGGCATCTGAAGTAAAGTTTCCAATGTCTTCTGACATCATATGGCAACTCTTTCAATTAAGAGAACACCAAGATACTCAATCAAGTTCAGCAGAATAGATTTAGATAAAACAAAAATCAATCTAATTGATTACTTTAAAACCAAGCACCTTGAAGATGTGAATAAATTCCCAGAATGAATAAAACCAGTGAGTTCATAGATCCTCTTTAGTGGTTACATGCTCATGGGAGTAAGGCGATATACAGAATATAAATATGCTAAGTTATGCCATTAATTTAATTACCCGCATGAAGCTAGCCCACTGGCAGTGTTTAAATCTCAGGCTAACTTTCTCTGATCACTCAAACTACTTCAGAGTCACCTCTTATGGGTCTGAAGGGAACACCTGCATAAAACATAAGATGAAAATGTGCTGAAAAATGCATTTCAAAGCCAACTCCAAGTGTCTTTGATAATCTGCTCTTTTGTATTATCTACATCACTGCTTCCCATCTACTAGTATCTATAACTGAGATCTGACTCCTTTCTTAGGGGACTAATAAACAATGACCCTGAGAAAACTACACCTTCAGTATAATAATTCTGGTGTGTACCTAGCTTTAGGTGGAAAATGAAATTCAACTCAAAAAATAAAATAGTTGATTTCAATATCTGAAGGAGAAAGCCAGGAAGGCAAAAATATTGTTTACATTTTAAGAATATAATTCTTCTAATAAGAGAAAGATCATCAGAGCTTTGGTAAATGACTACTACTTTAAGCATGAATGCCCTCTATTCCTAAGTACTTGACAAACTGCAATGAACTAGAAAGCTGCTTATTGCAAGACACCATTTCCCTTACATTTTTCTCCACCTTTTTTCTGCCTACACATCTAAAATGTTACTCAACTCAGCTGTTTATTTTCCCATCACAGCATTTAAACTCTTGCTCTTCCCCCTCTTTCTATTTTAATAACCCTTTGCCACAGTTAGCATCATATATGTTTACATGCTACCAAAATAAATAAAAGATGCTAGCTGAACAAGTCAACTGAATGTTCCACTTTTAAACAATTGTTTTGGTATTATGTAGGTAAGCCTGACTCTTGAATATGTCCTAATATCTATTCATCTGTATCTATGTTCTCTTCCAAAATTACTTTATGCACTTGAAACAATTCTTCCTATTTTTAGCTTCTTTTTTTTCTTTTTTTTTTTGTGCGGTACGCGGGCCTCTCACTGTTGTGGCCTCTCCCGCTGCGGAGCACAGGCTCCGGACGCGCAGGCCCAGCAGCCATGGCCCATGGGCCCAGCCGCTCCGCGGCACGTGGGATCCTCCCAGACCGGGGCACGAACTCGCGTCCCCCACATCGGCAGGCTGACTCTCAACCACTGCGCCACCAGGGAAGCCCCAATTCTTCTTATTTTTAAGTGCCAGCCCTGTCTTCTTCCGTCATTATATTTAATAATTGAAATGGTAAAAATTTAGTTTCTGTAGCCTACGTAATTCAAGGAGATTTCAATTAGTCCCTTGGTTAAATCCAATACAAAAAATAAGACATTTATGGATAAAAATAGAATCCATCTAAAGAGGGGATTCTTAGGCTGGGGTCCTCGGAGATGCACAGATAGGTCATATAAGGTCTTTATGCAGCTGAAGTATTCTTTTTTATTTGCTTATTTATTTATTTTTGGCTGCGTTGGGTCTTCATTGCTGCGCGTGGGCTTTCTCTAGTTGCGGCGAGCGGGGGCTACTCTTGTTTGCGGTGCATGGGCTTCTCATTGCAGTGGCTTCTTTTGTTGTGGAGCACGGGCTCTAGGCGCATGGGCTTCAGTAGTTGTGGCTCGAGGGCTCTAGAGCGCAGGCTCAGTAGTTGTGGCGTATGGGCTTAGTTACTCTGTGGCATGTGGAATCTTCCTGGACTAGGGCTCGGACCTCTGTCCCCTGCTTTGGCAGGTGGATGCTTAACCACTGTACCACCAGGGAAGTCGTTATGCAATTTTATTACATGTTTAGGTTCATGTGATCACCACCACAGTCAAGATTCAGAATAGTTCCATCACCACATTGTTCCCTCATGTGGGCCTTTTATAGTGACACACAACTCCACCCCATACCCTCCCCTTGGCTCTGGGCAGCCACTAATCTGTTCTTCATTACTACAGTTTTTCATCTCAAAGATGTTATATAAATGGGATCATACTGTATGTAATTTGGGGGGATTGGCTTTTTTCACTCAGTAAAATTCTCTGGAGATTCATCCAGATCATTGCATATATTCATAGTTCATTCCTTTTCATTGCTGAGTAATATTCCACGGCATGGCTGTATCACAATTTGTTAACCATTCACCTATTGAAGAGCATTTGGGCTGTTTCCAGTTTCTGGCAATTATGAATGAAGCTGCTATATATATTCATATATATATATGAATATATATATATATTCATATATATATTCATATATATATGTTTTAGTGAATATAATTTTTCATTTATCTAAGATAGAGGTCCATGACTGATATTGCTGAGTCAGATGGTAGTTACATGTTTAGTTTTATAAGAAACTGACAGACTGTTTTCCAAATTGTCTATACCATTTTACATTTCTCACCAACAGTGTATGTGTGTGTGATCCAGTTCCTCCACATTCTCACCATCATTTGGGGTGATCACTTTTTTTTTTAGCCATTCTGATAGGTGTGCAGTGATATCACATTGTGGTTTTAATGAACATTTCCCTAATGGCTAATAATGTTGAACATCTTTTCATGTGCTTATCTACCATGTGTATACTATTCTCTTTGGTGAAATGTCTGTTCTTGTCCCAGAAAAAAAAAAAAAAGCATCCCAAATAGGAATGGGTTCTTTTTACATAGGAATTTGAGTAATATCAGTGGATAACAAAGTTTTACAAAAGAAAGAAATGCTGTTCAGCCAGGATTTTTTTATTGGCTATCTGCTAAGACAGAAGCCATAACATTAATTCTTACTTAACCCAGTGAAGGTGTTTCTGTGGAGAATCTGGAAAATAGAATCCAGGAACAATGCTTGGCTTTTTGATAACTTGACTGTAGAGAGAATTGAGAGAATACAAATGAATGAAGAGATAAGAGAGCTTTTGGTAAGTATTAGATTCTGTCATTTCATGAACATGTTTTCTAGAGAGTACCAGTAGTGCAGATATTTTATATCCTTGGTATGCTTTTGATATATTTAAATATCATTTGTGGCCTTGTTTTATGGGTCATAGTTGTATACTCACCCAGATAGAGAGCTGTCTACTTCAGCTCAGGCAGGGTAACAGAATTTACCTACAGGCAGAACTATTACTCTCCTCCAAGAAGAGCTTGAATCAAAAACCTGCAATGGGGCTTCCCTGGTGGCGCAGTGGTTGAGAGTCCGCCTGCCGTTGCAGGAGACGCGGGTTCGTGCCCCGTTTCGGGAGGATCCCACATGCCGCGGAGCGGCTGGGCCCGTGAGCCGTGGCCGCTGGGCCTGCGCGTCCGGAGCCTGTGCTCCGCAAGTGGGAGAGGCCACAACAGTGAGA
>NW_006796357.1:130878-144716 GCF_000442215.2 Lipotes vexillifer
AAAAAAAAAAAAAAAAAAAAAAAAAAAAAACCTGCAATGACTATCCACTGCCTAATAAATCAAGACCAAATTCCTAAATACCTTTTCTAAGTCAACAAAACCCTAACCTACCTTTTCTGCCCTATCTCCTGCTACTCCTCCTCTTATGCTCTCAACAAACTGAAATAATGTTTCCTAAATCCCCCTTGCTCTTTCCTGACTCTGAGCTTTTGTTTCTGCTATATCCTTTACTGAAATATCTTCTCTCACCATTGGTACCTATAAAAATCCCACCTATCCCTCAAGGCCCTGCTCAGACAGACATTGCTTTCTCCATGAAATCTCCCCTAATTTCTTAAGTCAAAAGCAAACATTCCCGCCTCTATACTCACACAGGACTTTGTACCCCTTCCCAGCACCCAACTCTCTGACCACTCTTTTGTTTAAATGCCCTGCCATTGCAATAACATGGATGAATCTCAAATGCATTTTACTAAGTGAAAGAAGTCAGACACAAAAAAACTACATACTGAGTGATTCCATTTATATGACATTCTAGAAAAGGCAAAACCATAGGGACAGAAAACAGATGAAGGGTTGCCAAGGGTTAAGGAGGTGGGGGGCTTTGACTATAAAGGCATAGTATGTGGAATTTTGGGGGTGATGAAACTGTTCTATATCTTGATAGTGGTAGTGGCTACATGACTATATATTGAATATTTGTCAAAATTTATGGAACTGTACACTAAAAAAAGTTTATTGTATGTAAATTATACCTTAACAAACACAGTAGAAAAAAAATCATACCAGCTAGCCAGCAAACTAACCAGCCTGCCCTCCAGTTCTTGCCGTCCACTTACTGTTTTTCAAATGTACTCTAATGTGCCAGGCTAAGAGCAGGGGCTACAAAGAAGAAAAATACATGGTCCCTCCTCTCAAGGAACTCAGTCTCTGACGGAGGAGATAGGTAAGTAAATAAATGCAGCATAGCATGGAAGATACTATATATAATACACATACATGTCAGACACAGTGGAGGTATAAAGGAGACAGTGGTCAGATGGACCTAGATTGTTGAGATCCTAGCCATCAAAGCTTAGAAATTTCTATTCTGTTCAATATACAGTGAGAAATGACATAATCATAGCTATGTTTTCCAAAGTATAAATGGCAGTAATATGAAGGATGACTTGGAGTGAGGGAGAGACTAAAAGCAGGGAAATCAATTAGAAGGCTATTCACAGTAATCTGAGAGAAAATTAATATCACTTCTCTTCCCCATTAGTAGGCAATTGAGATTAGACTAGGCTTTCAACTAAAGCTTGTATTGCTTATAATCTAGATTCACATAGGCAAAAACAAAGAGAGGGCTCACAAAATTTTCCTTGGTACAATTTACCCCCAGTAGACTAAGATACTAAATGGAGGGACCTTGTTGCAACTATCATAAGACTTCGTAGATATTAGAAGCTCTAAAAAATGTTTATTATTCTAATGAATAAATTAGAGAATGTGTGAATTTTCTTTTAAATCACCGAAACTCGAAAAGAGAAAATTTTAAGTCCTGTATGCCCAGTGATGCTTATTGCTTATCATTTTGTATGTCGGATGGCCCAGAGGGTCGAGGTTAGTAAAAAAAAATTTTTTCCCTAAATTCAAATACTGACTGCAGTTATCAGGTGGGATTAGTTCTAGCACATTTTTTCCCCAGAAAGTCTGTTTCTTCTTTGCTTGTTCACTGCTGCATAACACAACTTGCAGTGAGAGGGCTAAGATTCTGTTAAAAAAAAAAAAAAGGCTGCATAACAGCAGGCGTTATAAATCTACTTTGTTCCAGTATACTACCCTTAAGCAATTGACTGTCCCACCTGTCTCGGAACTTGAAAACCTCTGCTGAAAACGCCTTATGAGGGGCATAACTGAAGGCACTGATATAAGACAGCCTGACTCTTGGAATGTGTGTGCTGAAAAGTTTTCTTCCTGCCTTGAATCCAAACAAACAGAAGGTCCTAAAACCATCAGGGTATTGAGCCCTAAACACCTTGTAGGGCCCAAACATATGCTCTTATCGGGTCTGTAAACACCTCAACCATCACCGCCTCAACAAAACGAAAACATTTAATGAACTGGTGGGATTATTGAAGGTAAAGTTGACAAACTCTTCTTCAAACAAACAGGAGCTTCAGGCTTTCAATGTCTTTTCCCTCTCTCTTTTTTTCCCCCCACAAAAAGCAAACATTGCTGAGCCACTTCATTGCCTCTGCTAAAAGGCTTTCTGTGGCTCCAGAGCTGACAGCATCTAGAATATTAAGCAGTTGTTGACTTCTGTGTCCAAACTAGTTTGTTTTGAAGGACCTGAAGTATACTGATCCTATCTGCACACAAAGTTACATAGAGACAACTTAGAAAAGAGTATACCCACCCTCTGCTAATCGGAAGATTGGCAGCTAAGGGAGAAGTGATTTTATGGATTCCTGAGTGTGCTGTGGTTCAGTGGATCTGGACATTTTTTCCTTTTGATGATTCCATTAGTGTTTTTCCTCATTAAAGTTCCTATACTTTATACTGCATGATTTGTGGTGAAGTCAAACCAAAGTAATTTTTGTAACCATAAAATACCCTTTTGGGTTTTTTTGTTTGTTTTTTAAAATTTATTTATTTTATTTATTTTTATTTTTGGCTGCCTTGGGTCTTCATTGCTGCATGTGGGCTTCCTCTAGTTGCGGCGAGCGGGGGCTACTCTTCCTTGTGGTGCGCGGGCTTCTCATTGCGGTGGCTTCTGTTGTTGTGGAGCGCGGGCTCTAGGTGTGTGGGCTTCAGTAGTTAGGACTCGTGGGCTCTATAGCACAGGCTCAGTAGTTCTGGCACACGGGCTTAGTTGCTCCGCGGCATGTGGGATCTTCCCGGACCAGAGCTCAAACCCGTGTCCCCTGCATTGGCAGACAGATTCCTAACCACTGTGCCACCAGGGAAGCCCATAAAATACCCTATTGTTGAAGGCCTGCTTGTCTCTTGCCCATTTCCTGAGATCAGCATAACCATGACACATCTAATTCTGGTGTGACAGAACTTAATTACTATGTGAATCATGAGTGGGGGGCCAGCTAATTTCAGTTGTCTCAACTGTTTGCTAGTACCTGGTCACTTATTGCCAGATACTTGTTTACTCCAAGTTTTTGATCGATTTTGAGCCCTGGCCAGCAGCAACTAATCCTAATGCATATAGTTGGCAGCTGTGAATTTTTGACTTTGCCCCTTGGAATACAAAGGCTGCCTTTGCCCACACTCAGGCTGACTTTAGCTTCTAAAGAGTAAACCTTGGGACTTCTCGAGTGGCACAGTGGTTAGGAATCTGCCTGCCAATGTAGGGGACACAGGTTTGATCCCTGGTCCGGGAAGATCCCACATGCTGCAGAGCAACTAAGCCTGTGCACCACAACTATTGAGCCTGCGCTCTAGAGCCCATGAGCCACAACTACTGAGCCCACATGCTGCAACTACTGAAGCCCGCCCGCCTGGAGCCTGTGCTCCGCAACAAGAGAAGCCACTGCAATGAGAAGCCCACGCACCGCAATGAAGAGTAGCCCCCGCTCGCCATAACTAGAGGAAGCCCATGCGCAGCAACAAAGACCCAACACAGCCAAAAAATAAATAAAACTTTTAAAATAATAAATAAAATAAAGTTTCTACTCTAAAAAAAATAGAGTATACCTTGGCCTCAGTAGGTGATTGTGATTATGTGCTACAATATAACTATGTTTATTCTTTTTTATGATATTTAATTAATTAATTAATTTTATTTATTTATTTTTGGCTGCATTGGGTCTTTGTTGCTGCACGTGGGCTTTCTCTAGTTGCGGCGAGCGAGGGCTACTCTTTGTTGCAGTGCGCGGGCTTCTCATTGCTGTGGCTTCTCTTGTTGCAGAGCACGAGCTATAGGTGCGCAGACTTCAGTAGTTGTGGCACGTGGGCTCAGTAGTTGTGGCTCACGGGCTCTAGAGCGCAGGCTCAGTAGTTGTGGCATAGGAGCTTAGTTGCTCTGCGGTATGTGGGATCTTCCTGGGCCAGGGCTCGAACCCGTGTCCCCTGGATTGGCAGGCGGATTCTTAACCACTGCGCCACCAAGGAAGCCCACTATGTTTATTCTTAAACTGCTTTTCAGAAGCCCCAGCTTTACTAGGAATTATCAAATTAGGCTCCTGTTAGAAAGGAATCCCATTCTGTCTGTAGGCTAAAAAAAAGCTTACTGCCCATGTGCATTTTAAAGAACTTAACCCCTCCCTAATTTAGTAAACTGATCTTATCCATGCCTGCGAGGCCCACTCCCTTCTACAGCGATTCTGTCATTTGTCCTAGGCAGTGGCAAAATCATAGATATTTATTTTAGCTACACTAGCTGATTTGGTAGGCTTTAATCTGAAGGAACACTAAGTGGTTCAGTATATATCTGCACAATTTTCCATTATTATTATCCCTATTTTGTAGCTGAGAAAGAAGAAAGAGAAACTTCCTTGGTGTCACATAACCAGTCAATGGAAAAGTTAAAAATAACAACAGAGACTGGAATGAGGGAGTTCTGTGGATCTAGTCTACTGAGTAGCACAAACGGATTGGAAGTAAACCTCAAATATGTGGCCATATCTGTAGGGCACAATTCATTAAAAACATTTTTTCCCATTTTCCCCAAGCAATTGTTTTTCTTTCTTTTAATATACATAAATCTCTTGTGGACACAGATTTAGTTCTTTGGAAGTCTTCATCTTACTAGAAACCTAAAAAAAAAAGAGAGAGAGAGAGAGGAGACTGCATGAGAACAGATTAATTTCCCAAGTAGGTTGTCCTGATACTGCAGGCGAGGGTAAAAATCACTCATGTCCATCTTTCCCTCCAAGCACCTCCCCTGCCCAACTTTCCCCTGGAGCCATTGCTGCCCTCCCATGCCTTGGGCCCTTCCCCACTCTTATCCCTTTTTAGCAATCTGGGATCCCCTCAATCATCTCCCCAAACTCAAGATAGCTAATCTGATCCCTCAATAGCAATCAACTTGACACAGGTTAAATTTTCTGCATTACCCTTATCAGTACAATTCCTTTCTGTACCAGTTTTCGTCAGTGGACAAAAAACACCCTTTCCACACATAACACATGTTCAGGCATTCCACTCCACACATGCATGGGAGCGAGTGTGTACAACTGAAGATGTAGACATTTATAAATGATGATGAAGCACTTGACAAAATGTACTTTCATAATCTCTGTTATCTAGGATTTCCAGGGCTTCTCAGCAAGAAATCAGGGCACCCTGATGAGGGGTTCTTAGTAGGTTAAAAGTGTTACCATATCTGGTTGAAAAACACCACATCTTTCCACCTTGTAATAATATCCTTACTACGTGTGTGGAGAGGTAGTACAGCAGAGTGAAAATGGTATAGAATTTGGAGTCTGATATGCTCCCATGTGAATTCCAACTCTGCCACTTACTAGCTGTGTGACCTTTGGCAAGATACTTCACCTTTCTGAGCCTCATTTTCCTCATCTGAAAATAATGGGCTTTTATTACTTGTTGTAAGAATCAAATGATATAATTAATACACGTACAGTGTCTGGCACATAGTAAGTTCTCAATAAATATGTTTCCTTCCTACCTCTACTTTGGAAGGTAGTGTTATAAGGAGTGGAATGTTGCATAAGGAGAAGAGTGTAGTTTTGTACTAAGATGTCGGGTCAAATTCTAATCCAATCATTAGGTTATTCCCTAATGGGTGCCCTCAGCAAGTTACTTAACCTGAGCGCGGGTTGCTTCTTCTGTAAGATGTAGCATATAATACTTATCTCATGGGTGTAAAGTATCTGGCCCCTAGTAGGTTCTCAATGGTAGCTATTTCTGTTACAGGTATAAGACTGTTCTTAGTTTCAGATATAGCACACCTACTGTTGTAAAGCCCCTCTCTGAAATTCTGTCTTTTCTTTGAGTGCATGAAATCTTTGTTTAAAAATATCCCGTTTTCTAATGGTTGTATACCCACTTGAGCTGACTGAGGTTTACCTGCATTTGCAAGTAACAGTATAGTATTTGAAAGTATGCTGCAGCATCACATTTGGGGCTTTTTGTTCTGTTTTGTTTGGCTGCTCTCTCTCTCCACACCACTGTCATCTTCTTCTTGCTATACAAGGAGCAACTGCCTTGAGTGGAAATTTGTTGCCATTCATTCTCTACACCTATATTGTCCAGCTGTGTGGCCACACCATTGCTTTGATGCCAGGACAGTAGTTGTCTCAGATGGTGCTTTACCATTTAATGGTAAGAAGCCAGATGTTGTGTCTCATTTCCTGCAGACATATTAAAGGCTGAACACTATGGCCCATCTCTGCACCGCTGCAGAAACTCAGTATGATCGGAAACTTAATCAGCCATGGTGGTACCCTGCTGTTTCTTCTGCAGGATGCTGCTCTGTTTACCAGTTCATCATTAGATAGTGCATTGCTTAGGGCAACTTTCAGTTCAGTGTTGCTGATATAAATATTTGGCAAAGCTAGCCTTTGTGGTAGGATTTGAGGAATTCAAAAAGCCTCCTGGCCCAAATATATCTCTGTCACTGGTCACAGTGCCTGAAATGCATGCAAGAAAGATTTCACATGAACTTTCCTTCTTGGGTATAAGGCAATGTTAGAATGCAAATACCACTCTCTAGAGGGAAGATACTGAGTCATTATCGGCTATTAATACTCAGAGTCAGAAGTGCATTGGAATCCTGATACTAGCTATATGAGCTGTTACTAGCTATATGAGCTTAGGGGGTTGCTAATTCTCTCTGAGCCAGTTTCCTCTTCTGAAAATGGGGATAATAATGGATGGTTGTAAGAATTTAATGAGATAATGCATGTAAAGAACATAGTAAATGCTCAATGAACAATAGCTGTTATTAGCCTTAGGGACAGCAGGGCCCCGAAGGAATACATTTAGGACTCTGGTAAATTTGCTTTGAGGGTCAGGAATAAGGTGAAGTCTGGTACCAGGAAAATGCTCACAGCAAAGGCCCTGGTGGAGTGGTGGTATTACAGCTGGGGAATAGCATGGAAACTCTGGGGACCTGGGGTTGGAAGAGTTGGGTGGGAGGAAGAGGAAAGACTGAAGCAAAATCACACTGCATTTCCATGAACCTTCCAATAAGAAAAGCGCAGTACTACTCAGGATGCAATGCTTTGTGAGGTAGTAAGCTCTGACACTGGGAGTGTTCAAGCAGAGGCTGAGTGCTGGCTACCCTCAGGATACTCAGGGCTTCTCAAACTTATATTTGCATACAAATCACCTGGGAATCTTGTTTAAATGCAGGTTCTGATTCAGCAAGTCTGGGTGGGACCTGAGATTCTTCATTTCTCATGAGCTTGCTGACAGTGCTGATGCTCCCAATCAACAGATCTCATCCTTAGTAGCAAGGCTCTGTTGCAGTTTGAAGAGAAATCACAGTGAGACAGAGGGATATGGTTAGGGAAAGCCAGAGAGTTACCCAGACAAGACTCCATAAAGTAGGAGCACTCTGATGCAGTCATGATCTACAGTCTGGTTCTTAGCTTTGTAAGCTTTGAAATTTGATTGGTAGTATTAGCAGAGCCTGGGCTCCTGAGGACTGACTCACAATTAAACAAATTCACGAGACCAGTATATAAGCCAAAATGCCAACTGATTAATTTATTATGAGAAGTATAACTTCCAGTGGAACAGATACTAGTGTTTGCTGATCAGAGAATTACCTCCCTGTAGGCATATTTACAGGAGGAGCTAAATGATGAAAAGAAGGTTGCTTGGTGAGGAGGAACTCATAGCAAGGGGAGTTCATAGGATGATTTTAATGGTTCATGTCATCAAGCTATGATAGTCTGATACCTTCATCTCCACTACTTGTCTAGACCTCCAGATAGTGCTGAGGGTGTTAGCCTCCGTATCAGTCTCTCTGCCTCCTGTCTTGCCCTCATACAATCCAGATGATCTATGTAAGCCTAGGTCGATACTATCATTTGTTTGATCCACTGATTTCAATATAAATTCACAACCTAAACTCATCATTACAAAAAGTTTAAAATATAGAGAAAAGTTGAAAAATATTACAGCGAGCACCTATATACCCACCATCTAGATTCAACAATTGTTATCATTTTGCCATATTTACTTTATGTATCTGTGTGTGCACATGTGCATTGAGCCCACACTCTTTAACATAGATTTCTAAACTCTTCATGTTCTGGCATAACCCACTTGACCTGCTTCACTCCCCTTGGCTCCCCCTTTGCTCCCCCAGACATGCCTAACTATTGAATGTTAGTTCCCTGAATGTTCGCTGGTGTTCTCATGTATTGCCTATTGCCTATGCCTGAATATCCTTACTTTCTTTTTTCTTGATTATCTCTATTTGTTTGTAAAGAGAGCCACGCCCATGTTGCCATAGCACCCTATACTCTTCTCAGTGATAACATGTATTACACTGCACTGTTATTGTGTGTTTGCCTCTTTGACTTTCCTACTAAACTATGAACTCCTTGAGGGCAGGGACTGTTTCATTTGTCTCTGTATACCTGCACCTCTCAAGTGTCTTGCGCTTAGTAAGTGTTCAGTAATCAGAAAATCCAACTACCTGCTGGACAGTTCTACCTAGTTACATCATGGGTACCTTGAATTCAACTTGTCTAAACTGAACTCATTTCTCCTCGTACCCACTCTACACATTTAAAACCCTCCTCCTAATTAAATGCCATTCAGTCTTCCAAGCCAAAAGCTTCAGAGCAATCCCTAACTCTTCCCTCTCATTCATCCTCCAAACAAGTCCTGTTGATTCTATATCCAAAATACATTACCAATCTGTCCATTTCTCTTTATCTCCACTACCAATTTAGTCCAAGCCACCTTCATTTCTCACCTGGAGCACTGCCAACAATCCTGTATCTGGGCTCCCTGCTTCTACTCTTGTCTCCTCCAAATTTTATTCACAGAGAAGCATAATGATCACTAAAATTCAGATCTGATTTTATTACTCCCTGCTTAAACCCTGATTATATTACTCCTTGCTTTTGGATTAAGTCCAAACTCCTTAGCTTTACCCAAAGGACTCTCAAGAACTGACCCCTTTGTCCCTCTATAACTTTATCTCTTGTACTCTTGGTTCCAAACACTTGGTGTTTATAGAGCCTGTAGTATTTGTTGTTTCTCAACATTTTCAGTTTCATGCCTCAGTGCCTTTTCTTGTATTGTTCTCTGTATAGAAAGGCTAACACTCTCAAAGTCAGCACAGGTGTAACCTCCTCTGGGAAGCTTTTTCTTACTTACCAGCGTGGGTTAGTTCCTCTTCTTTAACACCCACTACTGCCCTATGCATACCTCTAGTGTAGCTCTTATACTATATACATCAGCACTCTCTCTATATATATATTACAATTATCAGCTTGTTTGTCTCATCAAAGGTAATTTATGAGCTTTTTGAGAGCAGAGTTAATGTCTTATTTTGTTTTAACCCAATGCTTAGCCCATGACTGGCATATAGTAGATTGCAATAAATATTTAAGAAAGAATGAATATTAACAAATGTCTCTCCAAACTTCGTTTTTGTAAATACCTTATAAAAGATCTCTTTTCTTTTAAACACATTGTTTCTTCAAAGTACAACATAGTTGACTGTCATGCAGGTTTTATATGTATATATTTTCTGCCGCACAGCGTGGCATGTGGGATCTTAGTTCCCTGACCAGTGATCAAACCCACACACTCTGCATTGGAAGTGCGGAGTCTTAACCACTGGACCACCAGGGAAGTCCCAATCATGCAGGTAATATTGATTGAATATTGAGTGTTCTTCACCAGCAATTTCAGACAGTTTCTGGAACTGTACCATTTATTTTTTATATATAAATTTATTTATTTTTGGCTACGTTGGGTCTTCGTTGCCGTGTGCGGGCTTTCTCTAGTTGCAGTGAGCAGGGGCTACTCTTTGTTGCAGTGCACGGGCTTCTCATTGCTGTGGCTTCTCTTGTTGCGGAGCACGGCTCTAGGCACGTGGGCTTCAGTAGTTGTGGCACGTGGGCTCAGTAGTTGTGGCTCGTGGGCTCTAGAGCGCAGGCTCAGTAGTTGTTGTGCACGGGCTTAGTTGCTCTGCAGCATGTGGGATCTTCCTGGACCAGGGCTCGAACCCGTGTCCCCTGCATTGGCAGGCGGATTCTTAACCACTTCGCCACCAGGGAAGTCCCGTACCATTTCTTTAGATGACAGATGCTACCCTTTTATTTTCCCTTAGGTAATTTTTATCTAACAGATTAACATCATCTGTAGTTGGGGGTGCCATGCTATTGGTCCCATATACCTCCCTTGACCTCTAAAGTCCCTTTCAACACCTATGATTCATGCTTCACAAAATTGCCCATTTATTTGGATTCTAGGTGCTGTTTGGTTATGGTGTTAATTTTCCTCTAGGTTTCTCTCAAGCCATAAGAGCATCACGTGCAGGATTGTCCCATGCTTAATCTTAGCAAATAATATTGATTAAATAAATGTTGGGCCAGGGGAGTGGAATGATTGATTAGGAATTTAACAAATGTTGGGCTGGATAAAGTAAATTATATTTATTTGAACTAAAATAAATGGCTTAAAGTAAACACCCTGAACATTACTTTCTCTGATTATTACCTCAAAGTAACAACCTTAATATTATTTTAAAAGTATTGGGTCCCTGAATCTGTTTAATAATAATAGTATTTAACAGATATAATTTTTACATTCTGCTAAGCACTGTTCTAAGTGCTTTATATGTATGAACTCATTTAATCATCTGGACTACTCTATGAGGTAGGTACTATTATTATCCCCATTTTACAGATGATGAGGAAACTGTGGCACAGAGAAGTAATTTCCCCAAGGCCAAAAGTTATCCATAACTGTCAGACACCAGAAGTATTACTTCAGTTTAATCTATGCATATTTATTGAGCACCTACTAAATGTAATAACTGACAGGGTAGATAAAAATTGTACACTTAAAATAAGAAATCTTAACGCAATAGTGCTGTGAGTGAATTGTCAAGGTGAGTCAGGCTCTTTTTTAGTTAGTGGGAGATGGAGAAAGATTGTTAAGGTCATGAATGGCGCAGACATATCTGTTTGGTAAGTCTGGTTTGCGGAAAATGGAAGAAAAGAGGCTTAGTTTTGAGGAGTATGAAAATGGTCATTCCTTTTTGAGGGCTAAGATTACTTTTAGAAGGGGCATCTGATGCAGTATATTTAGTATGAGGTAAGGGTAAGAAGGAAATACAAAAGTATGACGCTTGTTTAGAGAAGGAAAGGAAAAAGTTTTTTTTAAAAAAAGGCAATGCTCTCTTCCGCCCCCCCCCCCAGCTTAGAGAATTAGTAAATAGCCTGCTTAAGCACCACCCACCTACCCAAATTCTGCGGACTGCAAGTCAGACCTTTCAGATCTGCGCTTTTTAGAAGTACTTTCGCATTCTGGCACCTTAAGCCAGAAATGCCCCGCAGGCAAACGTTACGAGGGAAAAATATATTCTTGCAATTCAAAAGGGACTCGAATCCTACCAACGAGCGTTTCTGTTCTCTGTTTCCATAGTTCCTCGCCTGTCCATTTTTCATACAACGACTTGACACACCTGACCACACAGCCTCTGATCCTATTCTAATGCCTGCCCATCCTGTTACCCTTTTTAAAAAAAAAATTATTTAGTCTATTTATTTTGGCTGGCTTTTGTTCTTTGTTGTGGTACACGAGTTTCTCATTGTGGTGGAGCACGGGCTTCAGTAGTTGTGGCTCGCGGGGTTGGTTGCCCCGCGGCATGCGGGATTTTCCCGGACCAAGGCTCGAAGTACTGTCCCCTGCATTGGCAAGCAGATTCTTAACCACTGTGCCACCAGGGAAGCCCCCTGTTACCCTTTTAAAAGGCGGATCCCGCAGTGTCCTTTCCTCCCTCCCAGCCGCCTCCACCCCCAGTCGGCTGGGCGGAGCTTCACGCTAAAGCCCCGGAGCCCGACGCGGCCAAGGCAGTAGCAGAGAGGACTGAAGCCCCGAAGAGCTGCATCTGCGGCAACATCTCCAGTGACGTTACGTGTCTGTCGGCTTCGACCCAGCCCGCCGTGCGTGCCAGTCTCTCCCCGCCCCCTCCCCACCTGGCGCGCACCTGGCCAAGGCCGGGATCCCGCCGAGAACCGGGAAGGCGCGTGCCAGGGGCCCTAGGGAACCGCAGAGTGCGCGCGCCATGGGGCCGCCGCCCGGGGCCGGGGTCTCCTGCCGCGGTGGCTGCGGCTTTTCCCGATTGCTGGCCTGGTGCTTCCTGCTGGCTCTGAGTCCGCAAGCCCCCGGTTCCCGGGGAGCCGAAGCAGTGTGGACCGCGTACCTCAACGTGTCCTGGCGGGTTCCGCACACCGGAGTGAACCGCACCGTGTGGGAGCTGAGCGAGGAGGGCGTGTACGGCCAGGATTCGCCGCTCGAGCCAGTGGCTGGGGTCCTGGTACCGCCCGATGGACCAGGGGCGCTGAACGCCTGTAACCCGCACACGAATTTCACGGTGCCCACGGTCCCGGGGGACTGGGGCAGCAGCGTGCAAGTCTCTTGGTTGGCCCTCATCCAGCGCGGCGGGGGTTGCACCTTCGCAGACAAGATCCATCTGGCTTACGAGAGAGGGGCGTCTGGAGCCGTCATCTTTAACTTCCCGGGGACCCGCAATGAGGTCATCCCCATGTCTCACCCGGGTGAGTGCCGCTACCGAATTGCGCGCCATCAAACCCCTGCCAAGGCCATTTTCCCTTATTTTCCTCAGTGTAATCTTCCCCCTGTCCCCTTGCTCCGAAGGAAAACGAGTGTCCTTTCTGTCCCCATCGAGTGAGGGCAGGGTCCTCTCTTCCCCGAGATTCACCCTGCATCGGGGGTTTGGGCAGAAAAATCCTTTAGAATTTGCCTCTCTGGTAAAAAAGGGTGAAAACAGTGAGGAGGCTGGCAACTCGAGAAGGACTGTTTGGGCTCTTTGCGTCGTCTTTTCCTGCTGTTTCACGAGGGTGGTTTGCATTGGATTAATTGGTTGGTGGTGGGCATTGGCTTTGAAATGACTGGGAAGAAGCCTACCCGAGAAGCCTGCCTGGAAATCCCTTCCTCAGTCTTGTCCTGATTAACAGCCTCAGGCCCGCAGCAGATTTTTTCCCTCCTCTCTCACTGTTTTCTCTGCATGTTTCCTAGTATCAGGTACAAGATTGTGTTACTGTGCCCTGTTAACCTCATTCCAGTTTTGGTGGAAACTTTGCTCAGCTGTCGGGTTCTTCTCTGCCCAGGGGTCTTCAGGTCCCAAGTGATTTTTCGTATCAGTGCTTTCCTTTGCATTTGAAAAAATCTGATTTAGGATATTGAGTGGCAAAACAGGTGATTAGTGTTATTAAAGAAGAAGAGGTTTCTGCATGAGGCTAGCAAAGGCCTAGGATTTGGAAAATGTAATCCAGGTAGGTCTTAAATTTGTGCAGATGAGGTGGATTACTGTTTTCCCCTCTTTAGTTATCCTTCCAGAAACCTTCTCCCTATTTGTGATTAGGTATCCATACCATATGTACATAGTGATCCTAGGCCCCAAAAGACAAAGAAAAAAAAATTTGGGGAGAAAAAGGCAGAGACACGTAATAGTAGTAGCAGTATATCATAGTTGTTGAGAGCTGGGCCTCAAGTCAGACCTTGGTTAAATTCCGGCTCCATTGCTTACTAGTCCTGTGACCTTGAGCAACTTATTTGAAGTCTAGCCTGGATTCCCTCCTCAATCAAATGGGAAAGAACTAAGAATGAACCACTCCCACAGGTTTGCCTTGAGGATGAAATGAAATAATGACGGGAAAGAG
>NW_006796357.1:144922-166215 GCF_000442215.2 Lipotes vexillifer
GGTGATAGGACAGCTTTTCAGAGTTGTTGGAGAGATGAATCTGCTTGTTTAGCTACTGGAGATTCTGTGTTTTTCCTAAAACAGTATGTCTGGCCGTGCATAGAGAGCACTTGCACTGCGTGGCTGGGTGGTATAATGGAAAGAGCACTGAACTGGAACTTAGGAGATTTTAGCTCTTTTAGTCCCTTCTCTGCCTCTACCAGCTTCACAACCTTGTACAAGTTACTCACTGGTCAAATGATAGTATAGAGGCAAGAGGAGGAAGCCAGGTTGGCAGATCGTGACAAAAAATGAACTAGATGAACTAGATGAACTCCCTTCCAGCTCTAAAATGCTGTGATTCTTATGTTGATTAAAGAAAGGAGCAACTGCATCTCTTTTGGTTGATAATTCGTTGATTAGAATGAAATTACTTTTTAAAGGCTGACAGAAACAAAGAATAAGGACTTGGTATATTTTAAAGTCACATTTCAACTGGCTACCTAAATGCAAGGGTTTGACTTTGCTTCCTCCCAATGAAATTCATTTGCACAGATGATTTGGAATTGAAGAGTACTCTTTAGTTAGAGAATTCCAATTTAGACTGCTTTCATCCTACTTCTGTTAAGTATATAAGCTTATATTTATCTGATAGATTTAGGGGACAATAAAATTAATTTTGTTGAGCTCCCACTATGTGCCAGGCACTCTACATACATCTTACTTATTCTTTATTGAGAGACAGTATGGTGTACTAGGAAAAGCAAACACATTGTAGTCAAGAATGAGAATCAAATTCTGGATTTACCACACAATAGCTCTGTGTCCTTGGTCAGATTATTTAACATTACTGAGTCTCAGTTTTCAGAAAAGTGTTTTGATACTTTAAAAATGTATTATTATCTGAGATGCTGACTGTAGCAATGTTACACTTAGGCTAACTAGCTAAAAGAACTAGCTAGTTACTTGAGGAATGGAATCACGTTTCTTTCTTGAGCTCCTGGAGAAACTACTTTTCAACACAGGGGAAAAATCACTTTGCATTTCATCCACATATGTTGTTAAATATTTGTTTGCAGAGCGCTGTGTTGTTTGCTTTGCTCATTCCTGAGAGTAATCCCAGGGTTTGTTGTAATCTCTGGTCAAAAACGATTTCTCTTGGATTTTAGTGGCAAAGAGGTAGGACTGAAGTTTATGTGTTGATTAACAATATATATTGCCATGAATTCTACAAGGGCCACCAAATGTGGAAAAGCCATTGCTGTGGTCTTTGTTTACAAAACGTTTCTTCACCCCCTCTCACAGGGGCCTATGCTTGAATTGTCAGTCCTTTGTTGGAGTTCGTGTTGATCATCCACACCCACCTATCACAGTCCTGCGACCATGAAGACCCATTTGTTTCAAGTAACAGAACTAACTGGTTTAGAACAGTAGCTTTAAAACTTTTGTGTATTGGAGAGAAACTCCACTATATAAGTGCAATCGATTAGGAAAATCAGGCTATTTTTTTAAAAAATCAGGCTATTTTTATGGATACCAAATTTTCCCAGAGGGTAGCTGTAGGCTTGCAGCAACCCATGCAGTTTATTTCTGTATATTATCTTCCAGAAAATCCTGATTCACACAGATAAAAATTTTTAAATGACAGATTTTTATTAACAGATGATCCTGCAGTCTCTGGATATTTTTCATTCAAATTGATCCAGAAACTGGGAATAAAATGCAGAGAAAATTTTGGTTTCACAGTTTAATCACTATTCATGTCTTATTTAAATATGAAAATCAGATAAGAAGCAGCCAAAACAGAGTAAGCACTAAAGCTGTCTAAAATGTATGGTTGTCACGATGAGACACGTTATGCATGTTCTTGTTGTTGTACAACTAACTAGTCTCCTTTCGCCAAGCAGATGAGCCTGAGCCTTGCATGCTTTCTGATCAAGCACAGCCCACGGGTTGAAGTGGTGTCAGTACTTCCTTACACAATTTTCCTTGAGTCAACATGTGCAGGCATGAATTTATTGAAAGACCTGTGCAAAGCTTCCACTTTCATAATCCATGACGCATTTACAAGAACTTGAAACATATTCAGAGGGATGGCAGGAGAAGCATTATTCCTGAGGGCTGTAAAAAAGTGAATGAACCAAGCCATTTAAGTTAGTGATTTGGTGGTCTTCCCTGGGATAGAGTTTGCTATATAAAACAGTTGCTTGTATACATTGTTGAAAGACCTCTTAGAGTGTATTAAGAAGATGGCCTCTACCAGGATTTTTTTTTTAGGTTTTCTTTTTTTTATTGAAGTATACTTGATTTACAATGTTGTGTTAATTTCAGGTGTATAGCAGAGTGATTCAGTTATATATATACATATATAGATTCTTTTCCCTCATAGGTTATTGTAAAATAGTTCCCTGTGCTATACAGTAGGTCCTTGTTGGTTATCTGTTTTATATATAGTAGTGTGTATATGTTAATCCCAAACTCCCTCCCTCTGCCACTTAATATTTTTAAAATCTTAGGCCAGTATTTTACTTCTCTAAGTCTCAGCTTTCTCAGTTTGTAAGATGGGCATAATAAAAAACTTACCTGAGGACAGATATACACTACCAAATGTAAAATAGATAGCCAGTGGGAAGCAGCCACATAGCACAGGGAGATCAGCTGGTGCTTTGTGACCACCTAGAGGGGTGGGATAGGGAGGGTGGGAGGGAGGGAGATGCAAGAGGGAAGAGATATGTATAACTGATTCACTTTGTTATAAAGCAGAAACTAACACACCATTGTAAAGCAATTATACTTCAATAAAGATGTTAAAAAAAACTTACCTGATAAGGGATTAAATGAGATACTACAGATAAAGTGTTTAAATGAGATACTACAGATAAAGTGTTTAGCATAGAGCCTGACATTTAGGAAGCTACTATAATTTTTCTTTGTTACAGTTAAGATAGTTAAATGTATTTTAGAAAATGAAAAGTGATTTGTATGTTTGTGGTATACAATTTGAAAATGAATAGCCTAGAGTACTTCAAGGTCCATATTACCTGACATCTGACTGTAACCCTTTAGGAATAAGTTGAGTAGACTGACTGTTTTACCAGAAAATGATCTTTTGGCCCACCTACGTTTGTCATTCTTTTCTCAAGTAACTGCTTATCCCTCAAGTAACCAATCTTCTTCCCATTCACAAAGGACTTTGGAATAGGATTTTCCACGGATTTATTACCACCCAATCCCTTCTCAGCCACTTGACATTTAGTTTTTATTCTTTATTAGGTTTTTTGTTGTTGTTGGCTGGGTTTTTTTTTTTTTTTTGCCCCCTAGTAAGTTGACATAAAAAAAAACCTATTTTAGTAGAATGATAGGCTCAAAAGAAGTTGAGAAGAGAATGGGTGGTGATGATTTACCAACGTAAAATACCATTCCAGAATCTGTTCCACGTGCATCCTTTTTGATCTCCCTGCAATACTGTATTTGATATTGTTGACCACTTCTTTGAAACTCTTTCCTAAGCAGTCTCTTGCTTCTCTTGCCTCTCTTTTGTTTCATTTCTGTTATTTTATTAACATACTCATCTCATACCTTTTCTTCCTTGCATTCATACCCAGGCCCCCAACACTCTCCCTCCAGTAAATATCTGCCACGTCCAGTTGATTTTAGTCTTCTCACATATGTTCAGTCTTCTCACATATGTTCCTTTCTCCCTCACAGTCGTTTTTACACTGCTTTCAGTTCCTGTGTCTTCTCATGGGAACAAATACTTAGCCTTGGTCTCCCTGCCTCCAGTCACTTCTTCGCTTTGGTTCTTCCTCCACGTGGCAACCGGAACACAGCTCTGGTCACACATATGCCATTGCTCAAAAGCCCATTTCTTATAAATTTGAGACTATGTTTCTCAGCATTGCATATAAGACTCTTAATGATATAGTCCCAACCTACTTGTGAAGCTTTATGTATTTCTTGTCTCATATTGATCCCTAAACATGTTCTCTACCCTTTCCCATTATCATTCCTTTGCTCGTACTTCTGCTTTTGCCTACATACCCTTTTCTTACCAGCTCTGTTGGTCAAAACCTTACCCATCCTTCAAAACCCAGCACAGATGCCTCCTCATCTTTGAAGCCTTTCGTAATTCCTTCTTTTCCTCTTCCCACCACAGCCCCCACACCAAAAACAAAATAATCTCTTCTCTTATCTCCTGTAGAACACCATCTCTTATAGTACTTTCTGCATTTTTTAAGATCTTTATTGGGGTATGATTACTTTACGATGGTTTGTTAGTTTCTGCTTTATAACAAAGTGAATCAGTTATACATATACATATGTTCCCATATCTCTTCCCTCTTGTGTCTCCCTCCCTCCCACCCTCCCTATCCCACCCCTCCAGGTGGTCACAAAGCACGGAGCTGATATCCCTGTGCTGTGCGGCTGCTTCCCACTAGCTATCTACCTTACGTTTGGTAGTGTATATATGTCCATGCCTCTCTCTCTTCACTTTGTCACAGCTCACCCTTCCTCCTCCCCATATCCTCAAGTCCGTTCTCCAGTAGGTCTGTGTCTTTATTCCTGTCTTACCCCTAGGTTCTTCATGACATTTTTTCCCTTAAATTCCATATATATGTGTTGGCATACGGTATTTGTCTTTCTCTTTCTGACTTACTTCACTCTGTATGACAGACTCTAGGTCCATCCACCTCATTACAAATAGCTCAATTCCGTTTCTTTTTATGGCTGAGTAATATTCCATTGTATATATGTGCCACATCTTCTTTATCCATTCATCCGACGATGGACACTTAGGTTGTTTCCATCTCCGGGCTATTGTAAATAGAGCTGCAATGAACATTTTGGTACATGACTCTTTTTGAATTTTGGTTTTCTCCGGGTATATGCCCAGTAGTGGGATTGCTGGGTCATATGGTAGATCTACTTTACCAGCAGTGCAAGAGGGTTCCCTTTTCTCCACACCCTCTCCAGCATTTATTGTTTCTAGATTTTTTGATGAGGGCCATTCTGACCGGTGTGAGGTGATATCTCATTGTATTTTTGATTTGCATTTCTCTAATGATTAATGATGTTGACCATATTTTCATGTGTTTGTTGGCAATCTGTATATCTTCTTTGGAGAAGTGTCTATTTAGGTCTTCTGCCCATTTTTGGATTGGGTTGTTTGTTTTTTTGTTATTGAGCTGCATGAGCTGCTTGTAAATTTTGGAGATTAATCCTTTGTCAGTTGCTTCATTACTTTCTGCATTTTGCTGGTAGTTTTTTGTTTATATATTTTACCTTCCTACTGTATCGTAATCATTTTAATGTTTTATTATTGTCATATTCCCCATAGGAACCTTTATACTTTATGTTCTCTGGAAATGCTTCTTGAGTGGCCTTAAATACACAACAATGCCAGAGGGTCATATGATTCCCTAGAAAAATATCTAACGGAAGGGGATTGAAATTCAATTCATTGAACATTTATCAAGGGTCTTGTATGCTAAGTACTGTGCTTCTTGCCTGAATATACAAAATAAGGAGGACTAAGATTGTACAAATACTTCAAGATTGCAAACACCCTAATTTTTATGTTGGTCACCATCATGTGCCAGTTTATAGGTTTTTAATGGCAAAATGACCTAGGTAACAAAGGAATAGTGACAGTGAGTATTTACGTTGAACTTTCCCCATTCTATTTTTTATTGATGTTTTAAAATTTTGATTTACACCATTCAACTTATGTCTCCAATTAAAGTGCTTCCAGTGAACATGTTGATGAATGTGGAATTCCATAACATAAAAACCTTACAAAAATATAGCCTGATCGGTGAATTGTTTTTCTAAGCACATAAAGAACTATTTCCCCCAGTCCATGGAAGATGTGTGTTGTCTCATATAGAATGCCACATTTAGTCTCTGTTCTCAGGCTTACATGGAGAAAATAGAGGAGAGTACCAAAGATATTTTCTAAGTTATTTTATGATTATAAACTTAACCATGCGTCTTGCAGAAAACTTGGAAAATACAGAAAAGTATAAAACTAAAAATAAAAGCTACGTATAATTCCACAATGCAGAGATGGTACCATTAATATTCCTTCTAGTCTCTTTTTCCATGTATCCTACTTTTATCATAATGGTTATTTTTTCATGAATATTAATGTAGTATTAATAAAATACAGACAGTTTAAAGGAAAACACAAAAAGCCATAAATATAACCGTTTTAGCATTTGGGGGTGTTTTTTTTGTCATTTGCTTCCTTTGCTCTGCATATATATTATTTAAAGAATTATAATTATATACTGTATATACAGCTTTGCATCCTGCTTATTATTGTAAGCATTTTCCCATGTAGTTAAAAATAGAGAGAGGGTTCTCTTGTAGGCTGAAGATGGTGGTCATTGATTGGAGGGGTGGGAATTGAGCTTCTCTTCCATTAACCAGCAGAAAGGAAGTGCAGAAATGGTGACAGGGAGGGGTATGAATTAGAACATTTAAAACAAAAATATGCTCCATAGAGCTTTACATAAAAATATACTTACTAGCCATAAATGTGATCTGGTCGAACCCATGTTCATTGCCTATTGTGGCCTTGGTGTTTTGAAAGGTTTGATCACCATTTGTACCTTAGTTCCTCTTCTCCTATAATATTCCTATAGGTGATGTCTTTGTTACAAATGAGGTTTGCAACCAGTTTCCTTGTTGCTTGGTTAAGTAGCACCTCATTGACTAAAATGGCCTTTCTTATTCATGATGACCACTGAACTGTAAACTATTGTTGGGGTTTTTCCCAAAGTTTACTTGATAGGGTACCACAAATACTGCCTAGTGGTGAATAATTTTTTGTATATGTAAATTTCATCAAAGAATAATGTACATACCAAATAGGTACAGAAATAATTAACGTATAGCTCAGTGAATTTTCACAAAGCAAGCACACCTGTGTAACCAGCACCTGGCTCAAGAAGCAGAACAGTACCAGAACCCCAGAAGACTACCTTGTGCCCCAAGACAGAGAATCTTTGAAGCAGCACAATTGTCAACTTTGTCTCCTGAGGAAATGACTTCTTGCAGCATGTGGCAGGAGCCTAGTCACCTACAGAACCAAATCCTTCACTGTATTGGAGCTAGTTAACTGTGGTGATCCTCAGCTACACACTGTAGGTAGTTATTTCCAAGCACAGAATACACGCACTTTTAAAAAATAAATAATTAATTAATTAATTAATTAATTTTGGCTGCGTTGGGTCTTCGTTGCGGAGCACGGGCTTTCTCTAGTTGCGGCGAGCGGGGGCTACTCTTCGTTGCAGTGCGCGGGCTTCTCACTGTGGTGGCTTCTCTTGTTGTAGAGCACGGGCTCTAGATGCATGGGCTTCAGTAGTTGTGGTGCGTGGGCTCAGTAGTTGTGGTGCGTGGGCTCAGTAGTTGTGGCGCATGGGCTCAGTAGTTGTGGCTTGCGGGCTCTAGAGCATAGGCTCAGTAGTAGTGGCACACGGGCTTAGTTGCTCTGAGGCATGTGGAGTCTTACAGACCAGGGATCGAACCCGTGTCCCCTGCATTGGCAGGTGGATTCTTTTTTTAAGTGATCTTTTAATTTTTATTTATTTTTAACATCTTTATTGGAGTATAGTTGCTTTACAATGGTGTGTTAGTTTCTGCTTTATAATGAAGTGAATCAGCTATACATATACATATATCCCCATATCTCTTCCCTCTTGTGTCTCCCTCCCTCCTACCGTCCCTATCCCACCCCTCTAGGTGGTCACAAAGCACCGAGCTGATCTTCCTGTGCTATGCAGCTGCTTCCCACTAGCTATTGGTTTTACGTTTGGTAGTGTATATATGTCCATGCCACTCTCACTTTGTCCCAGTTTACCCTTCCCCCTCCCCGTGTCCTCAAGTCTATTCTCTAGTAGGTCTGTGTCTTTATTCCCATCCTGCCCCTAGGTTCTTCATGACCATTTTTTTTTTTAGATTTCATATATATGTGTTAGCATATGATATTTGTTTTTCTCTTTCTGACTTACTTCATTCTGTATGACAGACTCTAGGTCCATCCACCTCACTACAAATAACTCAATTTCATTTCTTTTTATGGCTGAGTAGTATTCCATTGTATATATATGCCATATCTTCTTTATCCATTCATCTCTCGATAGACACTTAGGTTGTTTCCATGTCCTGGCTATTGTAAATAGAGCTGCAATGAACATTGTGGTACATGACTCTTTTTGAATTATGGTTTTCTCAGGGTATATGCCCAGTAGTGAGATTGCTGGGTTGTATGGTAGTTCTATTTTTGGTTTTTTAAGGAACCTCCATACTGTTCTCCATAGTGGCTGTATCAATGTACATTCCCACCAACAGTGGAGGAGGCTTCCCTTTTCTCCACAGGCAGGTGGATTCTTAACCACTGCAGCACCAAGGAAGTCCCCATGGACTTTTTGACACAGTTATTAAGCCAGTTTAGAGTTGCCACATTTTACTGTTAACACCCCACTTTGGAGCCCTATGGGCAAAGCAGAGCACAAGGGCTCTTTGTTATTTTTCCATTTCTTGTTCTCTCTTTTTCAGCTGTATGTATGTATGTCTTTCTAGATATCATGACATATAATTATTGCTTGAATTTACCCATAGGCTTGTTACAATATTGATTTCTTCCGAAAAGAAAGTTTGGTGATTCATGCCTGACTTGACGGAAGCTGTTGGGTTCAGAACCTAGTCGCGCTTTACTTGGTTTTACTGCTTGAATGCTCAAGTTAGATACAAATCAGTGATTTTGAGTTTAACCTTATTTATTTTGACCTTTTTTGAAAGAAGATGGTGCTTGAACTCACTTGTTGGGGTGTGTGTGTATGTTTCCCTCAAGATATTAATCATTATCATTTCAGATAAAATGTTGAAGTAGCTTAGTTAAATGCTTCCTGCAACTAAAAAGTCTTAGCTTTTGAAAGGAAAATATACCAAAATGTTAACCTTGGTTATATCTGGTTGGTGGAATTATAGGTGATTATTGTCCTCGTCATTATCATTTGTCTGTATTTTCTGAATTTCCTATAATGAATATGTTTTATACTTGTAATCAGAAAAAAATCAGGTATTTTTAAAAATCCAGAATACTCCTATAGTGTTGATAAATCCTAAAGAAAGCATTAATAATGCTTTAATAATGCATTAATAATGCTTATTAATTAATAATGCATTAATAATGCTTAATAATTAAAGCATTAATAATGCTTTTATAATGCATTAATAATGACCTTTGCAACAACAGGAACGAAGCATACCTTATAATAGAAATGATTTACTGACTATTATGAGAATTTAAAGAAGAATTACTTTGGTCTTTTGAATATATCTAACTTACATAATTGTTAGTGACTAACTGTTAACACTAACTGGTTTCATTCTTGTTAACACTAACTGGTTTCTTCGTACGTAAAATGAGCCTTGAACACTACAGAACTTTAAAGAATGACTTTTTCTATTTTAATATGGAATATTTCTCTTCTCTTCCTTTTGTATCACGAGTGGTGTTTTTTTCTTTCCCCCCTTACACATATCTCACCTGTCTTGGTTTTTTTGTTTGTTTCCCATAAGAGGCCTGCTTCCCTTCACTAGCCCCCTTCAATATCTATTCTATTCAATTCTTTTAAGATTAGTGCTAAATTTAACAGCTTAGGAAGAAGAATCCAATATATTGGCAGTTTTAACCCATGACACACTGAGTTCATCTGATGACAATAGCTTTTGTCATTCTCGAAAAGAGGAAGAGATTTTGTGAGAATAAGGGCAGAGGAGAATCATGGTGTTCTTATTTTACACTTAATGATATGCAGAACATACAAGCTCAATCAAAATTGCATTTAACACATCAGTAAAATTGAATTACAGATCTTCCTCAACTTATGATGGGGCTACATCCTGATAAACCAATCATAAGTTGAAAATATTGTTAAGTTGAGAATGTATTTAATACACCTTAACCTACCTAACATCATAGCTTACCTTGGCCTACCTGAAATGTGCTCAGAACATTTATATTAGCCTACAGTTGGGCATATTTGATAATAAAGTGTTGAATATCTCATGTAATTTATTGAACACTGTACTGAAAGTGAAAAACAGAGTTGTTGTCTTGGTACAGAATGGTGGTAAGTTTATTGGTCACGTGGCTGACCACACATATCGTAAGTCAAACCACCATAAGTTGGGGACCTTCTGTACTTGTTTTCAAAATTGGCATTTCCCTTGAAATACTATTCTGCTATGTGAAACTCCACAGATTGGTGGTTTGCACAAGAAACTGTCAAATTCAAGGGTAGCTTCTGTACCACTTCTTTTTCTCTTAGGATACATTTTGTATCCGACTTTTATACCCACCTCCTTTGCCTTTCATAGCTTAATTAATTACACCTTATATATTCCCCCCACCTCTCTCTCTCGCTGAACCCCATCTTCCTTTTCAAAAAAAGTTGAGCTTCTTTCTATGTGATGCCATTTATTTTGAAGTCAAATTAAACATTATAAGCAGCCAGTGCTTTCAATATCTGACGACCTTGAATGTGTCCATAACTCAGTCCCACAGTCTCCACAGAAACTTCCCATTAACCATGTAATCTTCCTGATTAAATATGCATTTTCCTTATGTCCCACTATTTAAGATATTTTAAATGTTTTTTGTTTTATTTGTTTTTTGCTTTAAGTATTTCTGTGATTTTTTTTCTGAGAAGTTTTATTACAAATGTAGGTTAAATAATAACTTATATTTGCTTTGAAGTTTTTAGTCCTTCAAGCATTCCACATGGAAATAATCTGTGGGCTCATTTGGGAGCTCAGACACTGTTTACCAACATTACTATGGGAAAATGTATTGTCTCTAGTTCCAAACAACTCATTTACAAATGAATTTTTTTTTAGTTTTTTAAAAATTATTAACATCTTTATTGGACTATAATTGATTCACAATGTTGTGTTAGTTTCTGCTTTATAACAAAGTGAATCAGTTATACATATACATATGGCCCCATATGTCTTCCCTCTTGCATCTCCCTCCCTCCCACCCTCCCTATCCCACCCCTCTAGGTGGTCACAAAGCACGGAGCTGATCTCCCTGTGCTATGTGGCTGCTTCCCACTAGCTATCTATTTTACGTTTGGTAGTATATATATGTCCATGCCACTCTCTCACTTTGTCACAGCTTACCCTTCCCCCTCCCCGTATCCTCAAGTCCATTCTCTAGTAGGTCTGAGTCTTTATTCCCATCTTACCCCTAGGTTCTTCATGACCTTTTTTTTTTTTTTTTAGATTCCATATATATGTGTTAGCATATGGTATTTGTCTTTCTCTTTCTGACTTACTTCACTCTGTATGACAGTCTCTAGGTCCATACATTCTTGTACTAGTTTTACCTGATCTGAAAATTTGAGGGTATAGTGGCATGATGGAGGCCATGTCAGAATTTTATTTTGTGCCTAGGCTATGGCCTGGTTTTGTGCTCATTTTTCCCCCCTGGGAGCAGCAGCAATTTATTCAGTGGAATTCTCCTTCCCAAGGTCTCACATTACAGGAAAACAGAACCAATAACTACAAGGGCAAAAGAGCACCATAATTTCGAACATTCATTTGTGTAAGTTTTCTTTCCCTGAAACCCCTAAATCTCCTGTTTATCTTTTTTACTGCCTAACAGAGATCTGATTATTTTTAACCTGTTGTGTATATATTGTTAGTCAGTAATTGCTTTACCTTGAGCCATTAGTCTTATCAGATTCTGAATAGCTCTGGATATCGTGCAATTTATTATCCCAAAGGGTTGAATACATTGATGCTGTGGAGTTTACTGACTAGCATTCCTCCAGGAAACATTAATAAATAGCAGCAACAAATGTTGAATTTGGTTTCTAGAAATCTTACTACTCCAAAACAAAAGCTATGACAATAGAAAACTTTAGCATAAACATTTTAATACAATTACAGAATACCCTATTAATCAAATAATATACATACTACAATTTCTGCCTGGCCTGGCAATAGCATATCTTATTATTTTCTTTTCCTCAGTATCAGCACAAATTTAAGGTTGTATAAACACTCAACGTGTTCCAACTGCTTCAAGACTTCTCTTTTATGTCCTCTGAACTTCCTCATAAGTGTCCAAACAACCAGTCTCCTAGTGAACCAGGATAACTGGGTTCTAACTTGAACTTGGGGCTAAAATGGCATCCATCCTAGCTCCTGAATGTAAGTGTGAAACTGAAGTGGACTCAAACCCAAGGCTGGAGAGGGATTATTGCAACCATTAGTGCTGCTCTGGCAGTATGGTGATTTCAGTGGGATCAGCACTGTAGCAGTAAGCGTCACACTAAACCCAGGGTTTGCAGAGTAGGATTAGTATTTAATTTGTTACCCGTGTATAGATAATATGTCCTTGCTTATAAGCAAACAGTGTTGAAGAAATGCCATCTTTGAATGCAGGGAGGAGGCGCATCTTAGACTCTGTTCACAATTATCTTTAAAGGTTGAATTTGTTTTCAGATTCAATCAAGATTCAAATTACCACTAAATATAGCACACTTAAAATTGCATTCATCAAATATTTATTTGACATGTGTTACGTGCCAGGCACTCTGTTAGACATCGTAGTTACAGTGGTGAAAGACCCAGTCCCTAACGTGAAAGAATCCATAGTTTAGTGAAACTCAAGTAAACCAGATAACCTTAAGGGAAGCCTGCACTCGACAGTGTAAAACCTATCTAACACAGGTGAGTCACGATCTTATAAAAGGAAGTTGAACTTTATTCTGTAGGTGAATAAAGCTACAGAGCTTTATGGATACCAGTTAAGGGCCTTTGGCAAAGAGCTCTTTAAAGGCCTTTGGCAAAGGAATTACATGAACATTTTTCCCATTTAGAAAAATTTATCCAGTAGCTGTAAGGGGAATGAATTGGAAGACTGAGACTCATGGCGTAGAAACCAGTTAGGAGGTTGTTACGGTGATTTTGGTGAAAGACAATGGTGACAGTGAAGCAGTATTATAACAGAAAATAAATGGGCCTGTTTATTATGTGGCTAATTTTCAAAAAATAAGTCTATTGGCAGAGTTTTTCTATGCAGGGTAAAGGATTGGCGTTGATCTGGCTAGAGTGACTGGAACACTATCTTGAAACTCCTTGACCATAACATCAAACTATAATCAAACTCCAGCCCGATACTTCTGAAAGTATGGGCCACAGACCACATGCAGCAAAAGAACCCACAGAACTTGTTAAACCGCAGATGTCCAAGCCCCACCCAAGACATACTGAATTAGGGAATGGGGCCCAGGGAGTTCAATGTTTTAACAAGTTTCCCAGGTAATTCTCATGCATATGAAAGTTTGAGGATCATTGATCTAGCCCGACAGTTTTCAAAATAAGATCTGAGAGCACTGGTCCCTGAGATTCTTTCAGGGGCCCATGAGGTCAAAACTATTTTCACAGTAATACATAGACGTTATTTGCAGATTCACTGTGTTGACATTTACACGGATGGTATAAAAGCAACGGTGGGGAAAAGCTGCTGGCACCTTAGCACCAGTTAAGACAGAAACACTTGTATACTACCTCCATGCATTTACAGTAAAAAGAAAATGCCAGTTTCACTTAGGAATGTCCTTGATGTAGCAGTAAGAATAAGTAATTTTATTAAATCTCTACTCTGTCATGCACAACTTTTTTTTTTTTTTTTACCTATTCTGTGTGGTGAAATGGGAAGTAGGCACAAAGCACTTGTATGACTGAGTTGTGAGCTGAACTAGCTGTTTTCTCCAAGCAACTCCTTCTTAACTTGAAAGAACTACTGACAAACAATGGTTATTCAGCCTTGGGTTTTGGAAGACCTATTAAACACTCCTCAATCTTCTAATTACATATCTGTGTGAGTACAGATTTACCTTCATATGCTTCAACCAGAAAAACAGTTCACAGTAGAGCTAGTGCAGAAGCAGATACGAAGATCCAACTGTCTTCTATTAAATCTGACATTAAAGAGGTTTGCACAAATGACAATGCCACTCTTATTACGTTTTTTGGGAAAATAGTTATTTTTGATTTAAAAAAAATGTTAATTACATTAACATATATTTACAGCCGTTATTTTAAATGAATGAATAAATACATGTAAAATTTCTCTGTTAATTTCTAATATGATTAATATGAATAGAAATAATCTACATAAACAAAAGTTCTTTGAAGTCTTCAATAACTTTAAAGAGTATAAAGGAGTCCCAAGTCTAGAAACTTGGAGAAATGCTGATCTAGCCCTTGGGTTCTTAACAATGTGCTAAACATTACCACTTGTGGAAATCAGAAGAGGCCTGGTAGGACTAGCGTTTTTAATAATAATTCTAAGAATTGTTTATCTGTGAATATGACATGTCATCCACAAATTATGCATCTGTGACCTTTGGAACAGCATGGTTTCTAATTTCCTGGTGTCTTTAATATGCTGTTTCCTTGAGGGTTCCAGCTCCTGAGATTTTTTTTGGTGCCATATCAAATCTGTGACCCATTCCCTAATGTAGTATTACCTTCAAAACCTGGGGGTACAGGACAGAAAGAAAGGCAACTTGCTGAACTACCCATGGCTGTGTGCTTCTGTTTCATTTGTTGGCTTAAAAGGATGCTAATAATAGAAGGTGATTTTGGTCATCTTCACTGCCACCACCCCTCCCTCAGAAAGATGATTTGTAACAGTACAAAAAGTTAAGAACCATTGCTTTAACTGACAGGCAACCTGTACTAAAGCCTATTTCATATTCTGCTATAGACTACAATTTACCTAAAGACTAGTTAGGAGCATAACATATTAAAGGGTTGTGCAGAACTGATTTGTCTGGTTCCCAGTAAACCGCAGTCATGTATTTCCAGATACTTTTAAGAAATCATTTGTATATTTGTTTGTTGAGGTGCAATGATAAAACTATTTTTTTTTTTCATCCAGAGAGCTGCCATGAAGCAGTCAATTTAAGAAACTAAATTTGGTTCATTGGTGACTGGCAATAACTAAAAGGGGGCAAAAAACCAAGTTGTCACAAAACAGGAATTTGAATAAAGAGAGGCTAGTCTGGCTTAAAAGTTTAGATAATTTTTATTTTTACTGGTTTAAAAAAATCCCACTTAGGACTGCTTGGTCTGGGGAGCTTTGATATCCCTCTTTCATTATCTTTTTTTTTTTTTTTTTTTTTTTTTTTTTGCAGTATGCGGCCCTCCCACTGCTGTGGCCTCTCCCGTTGCGGAGCACAGGCTCCGGACGCGCAGGCTCAGCGGCCATGGCTCACGGGCCCAGCCGCTCCGCGGCACGTGGGATCTTCCCAGACCGGGGCACGAACCCGTGTCCCCTGCATCGGCAGGCGGACTCTCAACCACTGCGCCACCAGGGAAGCCCCTGATATCCCTCTTTGAAATACATTGACCTTCCCCTGTTGCTCAGAGAGTTTGGGCTATGAGGTAGGGGGTGGGGGGGAACTGAACTTTTAAAAGCTACTGTGGACAAGACGAATGTTTAGAAGTTCACTTGAATTGGTTCCAGATTTTCTAATGGAGGAAATGTTTGTTAGAGAATTATGTTGGAATTTGTCACACCTAGATCTTGTTCATTCCAGATACAAGTAAATTCAGAAGTGGTGACCCCATTGTATCATCAGAATGTTGGGCAGTATTGAATGTGAACTTATTTTTAGAAGAGCTACTTTGGCTTTCAATTGCCTTTATTATTTGTAAGTTGCTCATTGTGAATACTTCTTTCTAATATTAAAAGTGGAAAACTGGTTGAAATAGATACTAGAACAGCTTTCCTCGCCTCCTTGTATTTTGTGTTTGAATGCCAAGGTGCTGTAAGTATGCCATCCATATGCTTAGGATATTTCATATATTGTAAAATATTTTAGACTTTATTTTACATTTTGACATGTTAATATTAAAATGTGCGGGGTGAGGAAGATCCAGAAGCACAGAGCTCACTACATGGTTTGCACTTGATAAATAATTTATTCAATGAATTTGTCTGTGTTCACAAATAAATAAGATTAGACCAAAACCATAATATCATTAGTTTTTTTGAAAGAAATGAATGGGGTTGGCCACCAGCAGGATCCTAGGGTCAAATTTCTATATATTATGAATAATAACTAAAAAGTATTTTTTGCCAGTAGTGCTGAGGATAGATAACCTTTATTTATATTAATTATAATTGAATGATATTTTAATTGAATGATATTGAGTAACAGTAGTAGGAGTTGCTACAGCCTATTTTATTACCTTTGCTCCCAAGGTAGGCACATGCCAAAACCTTTATTCACTGTTGAACATTTGAAATTGGAGTCTGAATTTTCTCTTCTGCTTAATTATTATCTATTCCTAATCTGTCCCTTCTCCCAAAATACTCTAGATATCAGTGTGAGAATGTGAAAAACTTGAGCCACAGAATGTTGTTAGTGATTTTTAAGTGGGAAGTTCAAGGATTCCCTGTAGAATTAATTGAGTGACTGCTACAATGATCCTATCAAGATAAATCCTATCAAGATAAATTAAAGTTCTGCTGGACCCAGGAACATGTGTTTAAGCAACAAGGGCCCAGATTAGCTCTTCTTGACCATTAAATTGTTAATTATAAAGTGGTGTTAATACACTAGAATTGTAAAAATGACAGCTTGTTTTTTATTTTTTTTTGCTTTTCAACTCTGAAAATTTATCAGATACAAAGCATTAAAATTTATGTATTTGCATAACACAGGGAGATCAGCTCGGTGCTTTGTGACCACCCAGAGGAGTGGGATAGGGAGGGTGGGAGGGAGATGCAAGAGGGAGATATGGGGATATATGTATACATATAGCTGATTCACTTTGTTGTACAGCAGAAACTAACAGCATTGTAAAGCAATTATACTCCAATAAAGACATTTTAAAAGTTTATGAATAAATCCTTGAAACCAAGTGCAGATTTGGAGAGATTCAAATCCTGAAATGACAGCTGTTCTGTGATCAGGGTTTAGGCCATAAAGGTTTGTTGTCCAATTAATGATCAGTTTTCCTCACTAGACATTTTTAGCATGTTAAAGATTTTTCTTTTCTTTTTGGTGGGAATGGGTGCTATGAGTTTTGGAAAAACAATGAAACAATTAATAGCTGTTTGAAAATTCCATAAGGATAGCAGGAGAGATGTAGTCATATTCCTTTGCCAGAATTGATTTTAGAAGCTTAGTACAGCCCTGCTTCCTTCAGGCAAAAGCTGCAACCCAATGGTCTGATTCCCACTTCAGGGTTATTTTTGCCACGTGATACTTCTTCCCTCCCTCAAACTCTAGTCTGTTTCTGGTTACCAATTTTTAAATAAAGAGCACTACCAAGTTCAGAAATATCAAAACAAGTACAGTTTGTTATATTACAAATTACTGGACATTGAAGGAAATTCAGTTGTCTTTTTTATATAGGAACCTATTCTAACCCAGTATCAGTTTGGAATGTGATTTGGAAATGCTTTTTTTCTACTACTGGCCGTGAAAATGGATATGTACAATTCATTTCGCTGGCTTAGCTCATATTCCTAGTGGTGAATGGCTAATATATAGGAGACATTTGCAAGTGCCTAGAAGGCAGGGACTGTATTTTATTCTTTTCTGTAGCCCCAAGGCCTAGCACAGTGTCTGGCATGTGTATAGATACTTACAAAATACTTAATGAGTTTAGAGGTACTGTCTTCTGTATAACGGATCCACAAGAAGATTAATTGAATAGCCTTGATCTTATTAGCACCGTGTTTTAATCATCTGAGCTGTACAACCCATATTTGGCTTCTTAAGCCTGGTACTTTCCAAATGAGATAGTTGTTGTAGCAATATTTTGGATAGAAAAGTGAAAAGCTTGACACCTTGTATAAGAGTCTATGTATTAGTACATCAACATTGGTTTTAAAGATCAACGGTAAGGGGCTTCCCTGGTGGCTCAGTGGTTAAGAATCTGCCTGCCAATGCAGGGGACACGGGTTCGAGCCCTGGTCCAGGAAGATCCCACATGCCACGGAGCAACTAAGCCCATGCACCACGACTACTGAGCCTGAGCTCTAGAGCCCACAAGCCACAACTACTGAGCCTGCACTCTAGAGCCCGCGAGGCACAACTACTGTAGCCTGCACACCTAGACCCCGTGCTGCACAACAAGAGAAGCCACCACAATGAGAAGCCTGTGCACCACAACGAAGAGTAGCCCCCGCTCGCCCCAACTAGAGAAAGCCCGCACGCAGCAACGAAGACCCAACGCAGCCAAAAATAAATAAATAGATAAATAAATTTATAAAAAAAAACAAGAAAGAAACTGCCAAACTGTTTAAAAAAAAAGATCAACTGTAAGAATGGTTTAAGGAAATAGCGATAATTTTAAAGATTGTTAAAACTATTTCCGTTTAATACGTTATTGTACTACTGTGAGAGAATAAACCAATATGCAAAATTCTGCAGCATAAAGAACATAGATTCAATGATACAGGTTAGGTTTCTGTTAACTGAGCTTGTTTTCTTGAGTGTCTGAACTCCTGTCTTCAAAGAAGATCAGTTCTTATAATCACTGAAGAAGTGCTTTGAGTTTCTCCAGGCAGGGAATAGCAATACTTCATCCTTCCAAATAGGAAAAAGATTGTATTTTAATCATCCCTTTGAAAAAATGTCATTCTTCACATTTTCTAAATCTTATTTAAGATGAGAAAAACTTCTGGGCTTTGTGGGCATTTTCAAAGTTGCCTTCAAGTTTCTATTCCTCAACACGCCAGAAATCAGAGCAATTAAACATTCACAATAAGTTCTGAATACGACCACATCTGTGTTTCTTATAATAAATGGCTAACTTTTTATACAGAATACGTTTTGTGATGCTTTGAAAAGATCACTTGCAAAGTCATTAATTTTAATTTGAGAGGTTTGGAATTAGCTGAAGCATAACAGCCTCTTGAATCTCCAATATTTTAAGGACAGGAAGAAAGCTTAAGGGAGAAAAAGGCTCCACATGCCCGCTGTAGCAAAACACACACACACACTCTCTCTCTCTCTCTCTCTCTCTCTCTCTCTCACTCACACGCCCCAGTCAGAAAAAGGTTTTTTTTCCGTTCCACAAAAAGAAGTCTGATTGTTCTTCTTTGATTTTTTAGGGTACATATTTTGTGTTTTTAACAATAGCAAATAGAAAAACAAATTTTACTTGGGGCTGTACATGAACTTTGGCTTTTTAAAGTAGGTATGAATAAGTGAAAAGGATAAGCAAAGTAATTTTGTTATAAATTTTGAATTGTATACTACTTGTATTTAAGTTTTGACTCGGTAATGTCCAGTGGTGCACTGGAGTCATCTGACTCAGCCAATTGTACCCATATTTTCCCAACTCTACATTCATATGGCCATGGGAGTAGTATTTATACCATGGAAATTGGCACACACTACAAATCAAGGTTTCTTCCACCTCCCCCAAGAGCCAGTTGTTAAACATTTACCACTCCCCATCCCGAATGTACCTATTTAATTTTCATTTTTTACAGTCAAATAATAGCTTTAGGTTTCATTGAAGATAGAGAACTGATGTAGAATGGTGGTGAAGAGCAGAGGCACTGAAGCCAAACTGCCTGGGTTCAGATACAAGTTCTGCACATATTAGCTTGTGTTATCCTAGGCAAGTTAGTCACTCTTAATCTCTAATGGGATAATAGCAATGCCTACCTTATAGGGTTGATGTAAGGATTAAATATGTTAATACAGGTAAAGCACTTAGAATAGGGTCTAGTTTACAGATGAATCTTATCTGGCAATTTGTTATCCAGAACATAGCCAGGGTTCAGGAAGTAAACAAAAATGTCACTGAGCAACCAAACTAAATATCAGAGGGTGGTACTTGCACCGGAAGCCCTCAAGGCTGTCTCTGGGAGCCTGTTTTATTCTTTGTTTAGATCCAAGCTTGACTGACTTTTTAGAGCTGACAGTAGATTAGATGTATAAAATTAGAAAGAGAGGAGAGATGCTGCTAGAAGCAACAAGTGACAACCTCTCTCCCCCAAAGAAAATTACCCAAAGTGAGAACTCAAAAATGAGTCAGAGGGGCTTCCCTGGTGGTATAGTGGTTGAGAATCTGCCTGCCAATGCAGGGGACACGGGTTCGAGCCCTGGTCCAGAAAGATCCCACATGCCGCAGAGCAACTAAGCCCCTGTGCCACAACTACTAAGCCTGAGCTCTAGAGCCTGCGTGCCGCAACTACTGAAGCCCACGCGCCTAGAGTCCGTGCTCCGCAACAAGAGAAGCCCGTGTGCTGCAACGAAGAGTAGCCCCTGCTCGCCGCAACTAGAGAAAGCCCGTGCACAGCAACGAAGACCCAACACAGCCAAAAAATAAATAAATAAAATAAATAAATTTTAAAAAACGAGTCAGACTGGATGATATCTAAGGTCCATTCCAGCTCTCCAAGTCTGTGACTTTGGTGAAAAATCATAACAGTTTGGGGACAAATAACCTAACTACCGTATTAAATAATGGCTTACAGAGATGATCCACTATCAACAGTAAATCATAATCAGTATATCCTAGTTAGGAAAATAGGGCTGTATGGATGACTTTTTAAAATGTCCATTCAAAATTGTTGAAATTAAGTATTTGTGTAAAACTTTTTGTTACTTGGGAATTTAACTTATATGGAATACCTAATTCTCTGACAATACCAGATAAAGGAAGGCGTTACTGTAGTTAATTAAGACAGTCTCTGCCCTTAAAATGTTCTTTAGAGAGGGGGTAACAGAGGAGCAAAGAGGGAACATTTACATTCTCACTTGGAACTCGGGAAAATAACACAGGAGGCAGCATTTGAGCTGGGACTTGAGTAACACATAGACAGGCAGAGAAGGAAGGGGGAGTGTCAGAGCAGATGTAGAGCATTTTAGGCTGAGAGAACAGAATGAGCAAAAGGAAAGTTATGAAGAGTGAATGACACTAGCCGATCCCATGTGGCTGGATCTAAGTGTTCATGAGATGGGGGTGTAGTGGAGGTACATCAAACTGGAAAAGTTGGCTTGGGACCAGATCATGTAAGGCTTTAAATGCTAGGCCAAGAAGTCAGAAATTTAATGAGTAATAACGAGCCACTAAAGACTTTTGAGTAGGGAAGAGGCATGATCCAACCAAGTGATGACAAATGACAACCAGGAAGGCTGATGAAACTTTAAGGGAAGGGGGAAAGTTGGAGTTAGAGTGACCAGTTAGGAGGTTACTGAAGTAGCTCAGGCAAGGAAATTATGAGGGCCTACATTATAGGGCAGCAGGAA
>NW_006796357.1:166225-189589 GCF_000442215.2 Lipotes vexillifer
ATCTGATAATGGGAGATGCCAAGGAAGTATTATCTACATGACTGACTAGGTTAGCAGTGAGTATTCAAATGTGATTCTGAGGTTACTAAACCCGGTGACCAGAGGGTTGTGATGCCATTAAGTGTGATCAGGAACAGTGGAGGGGGAGCAGTTTTTAAATAGTTGCAAGGGTGTAAGGAGGAGGAGATATATAATAATGCTTAGGAATAGATCTTTTATATGATTAGAAAGCTAATTCAATACATAGTTGGACTACATATAGCATCTATGAATATGAATTGGGGCGATTGAGGCACAGCATTGTTCCTTATGTGTAGACAATGTATATTTCTTGACTATCCTTGTTTTCTATATTTTCTCCTTCCTACCCTAAATTTATTTTATTTTATTTATTTATTTATTTTACATCTTTATTGGAGTATAATTGCTTTACAATGGTGTGTTGGTTTCTGCTTTATAACAAAGTGAATCAGTTATACATATACATATGTTCCCATGTCTCTTCCCTCTTGCGTCTCCCTCCCTCCCACCCTCCCTATCCCACCCCTCTAGCTGGTCACAAAGCACCGAGCTGATCTCCCTGTGCTACGCGGCTGCTTCCCACTAGCTATCTACCTTATGTTTGGTAGTGTATATATATCCATGCCACTCTCTCACTTTGTCCCAGCTTACCCTTCCCCCTCCCCATATCCTCGAGTCCATTCTCTAGTATCCTTGTTTTTTAATCTCCACTTGACCACAATGGCCAGTATGTTCCTGAGCATCCAGCCCTGCCACCCACCTCATATCTTCTAAAAGAATGAAAACTTATTTCTGTTAGTCAAAAACATTTAGAAGGACACATCTGTGATTTAAAAAGAAATCTTTAAAATTATCATATATTCCAAAACCTCATTTTTAGAATGATATATGCTTTCAAAGATTATTCAGGTTACAATATCAGAAATGAATGCTAGGATATATAGTTAATCAAAACTTTATAGCCAGAAATTTTCCTGATAGATGGCTTATAGTGAAAAGCCAAATAGTGACAAAAGAGAATTGAAATAATTTCTGTGCTTTTAGTGCCAAAGCTAGAAATGTAAAGCCCCCAAATAAAGAGAAAAATGAGCCTCTCTCTTGCAAAATAGCCAGTTCTTTAGGACTATTTGCATTATATACTGATAGAGGAAAGAGATGCAAAGAAGACATTTCAGCCTCCTTCACTTCCCATTGCTTCTGAGATTTTCCTCATGTAAATGGGAAGAGAGTGAGTCGTCAATGTTACCAAACTGAGTAATGGCAAATGAGTCAGCAAAGTTATATAAAAGGGTTTAACTAAATGGCTGTCATATGTAAAAATAATGTCTTTTGGAACTTTAAGGATCTTTAATAATACCCTATGAATATATTTTTTGAATTAGTAACTTCAAGTGAGAAGAGGATCTTGATCTTTCATAGACTTTGGCCACTGGGGGCCATACATTTAAGGGATAACTTGCATAATAATTCTGCTATATACATTGCCATTTAAGGTTTGTACTCTTGATTTGATCCATTGAAAGTGTGAATGCTATTAACATTCAAAGAACTCTATTCTCTTCCTAAAGATTATTGGTCTCCGGTCATTTAAACTAGAAGGAATATAAACCGTGATAAGCGTTGGAATGGTGAGAGTAATCTAACATTCACACACCACTGGGAAAGATAATGTCTGTTCTTTATTTTTATCATAAGATTTATAAAGTCGGTAAAGTGGGAGATGTTACAGAGATTTGATCTTTAGACTAAGACTTATAGATGATTAGACTAAGTAATAAGTTTAGTCTGATTTCAGATGACTTTAGTTGGGGTTGAATAGAAACACATTTCTATCAATTTTACATGTTATATTCATTGCTAACCTGATTAGGTCCATGCAAAACCTTAGAGCATCTTGGACAAATTTTATATTGCTCTTGAGGATACAGAAAAATGGCACATGGACATATATATAGGTTGTCCATTTGGGCTTGTAATCATTATTTGTCTCAAATTACTAATCCTGATATGTAGATCCTTATACATTTTAGTAGTGAGCTCATGAGATAGTCTATCACTTCATAAATTGGGAAACATATAGTTAAATAGTTTTGTCTTTCTCAAATCTCAGATTCTCTAGGAGAATTCCCTACCATCCAGGTGACTACTTGTCTTTAAGAAAGCCTTCATGTAAGAGGCAAATTGGGTCCCAAACCCAATACTTTTGAATTATAGGTGGCAAACCTGAGGGGAGGGGAGGTATTTGTTATATATCATAGCTTCCTTACTAAACTATGAGTTCCTTAAGATCAGTAACCAAGTCTCAGCATGTTTATGTTTCATTGAGTGTCATTTAAAATCATTTTCACAATTGGATTTTTAAACTAAGAATGCTTTACCAAACTAAAACTGAATTCCTTTTCTTTTACAGGTGCAGGAGACATTGTTGCAATCATGATTGGCAATCTGAAAGGCACAAAAATTCTACAGTCTATTCAAAGAGGCATACAAGTAACAATGGTCATTGAAGTAGGGAAAAAACATGGACCTTGGGTGAATCACTATTCAATTTTCTTCGTTTCTGTGTCCTTTTTTATTATTACGGCAGCAACTGTGGGCTATTTTATCTTTTATTCTGCTCGAAGATTACGGAATGCGAGAGCTCAAAGCAGGAAGCAGGTTTGTAATGGCCCTTTCTTCCAATTTAAAAATATTTTACTGTTTTAATTGTAGATTCAGTGTCGTGCATTTTAATATTCACTTGCTGGACAATGATCCATGTATATGTTTTGTGAAAACTGGTAGTTTTTAAAAGTATGTCACCTTCTATCCTCTGAAATCTCTTATTTTCTGAAATTTGTCTATGGCCTTAATCCTGCCTGGTTAAGTCTTCTAATACCTCATTAGGGAGCACAGCCAGCATTTAAGTATATATGGGTGTAAATACCTATGTTCATTTACACATTTTTTCTAAATTACAAAAGCATTTCATACGCAATATAGAAAATTTAGAAAGTGCAAGGGAAAAAAACCTTCACCCAAAACTCCATATAACAACAACAACAAAACTGTAGTCACCACCCAAAGGTAACCACTGTTATTTTACATGTAAGTGTGTGTCTGTACATGTGTGCATTTGCATTTGAGGGCAGGGCTGGGAAGAGAGACTAGGCTGAATGTCATGAGTAGGCAAGTTTAAAGATCTAATTGTGCATCATATAGTACTAGGCTCCAAACAGAGTCACATATTCATAATCTCTCCCGTATTTTAACAACTGATGTATAAACAGGTACAAAGTACAGAAATAATAGAACAAAAATACCAAAGCATCATTGAACAGGGAAGAACCTCTGGTTATATGGCATTGATCCTACCACCTTTAAAGTGCCCCTCATTCCTCTTATATCCTCACTTCTCTTCCATACCCAGCTTAACTTCCATGGCCACTCCCATGCATACGTCTTCAGTTTCCTTGGCCCTTCTCTCTCTTTGTTAACTTGCTGTCAAAACCCAACCCTGATTAAATCCTACTTCCCACCTACTCTGTGCCAGTTCTTTGCTTAGCTGAAGTAGGAGAAAAACATTAGCATCTATACAGGCTAATCTCATTTTTAAATTTATGATCACAAACTCAGAGTGAGTTTGCTTACTGCTGCCCAACAATCATGCCATGTTTTCTTAACAGTTTCGTCTCCTTTCCTAGGTTACTAATCATACATATTCCTTTCTCCTTAAACCTCCAACACGTGCTCCAACTTTACTCTCAACTTGTATTTTGGATCTTATTCCACTGAGAAAATTGAAGTAATCAAGAGTACTTCCACAAGCTTCCACCACATGTACCCATCTATCTGCATCTGTGTCTATACCCGATATCCTCTGCCTTGTCTTCTGTTGCTGTAGACACCCAAACATGCTATTAATTGCTTCCATTTTCAGAAGAACTTCTCTTGACCCCAGGCCAGAAACCTTGGAGTAAATCCTTTATTCTTCTCTTTCTCTCACTTCCCGCGTAACCTCCATCAGCAAGTCCTGTTGTTTTCTACCTTCATTATATATCCAGAATCTGATTACTTCTCACTACTCCCATTGCTTCCACCCTGGTCCATGCCACTGTCATTTCTTAACCTCCTCTCCTTCTCGAGAATTCTCAACACAGCAGCAGAGTGGTGTGCCACTTCTCTAGAATGATTAGTAGGGATTTAAGGCTTTCAGCTGATCATATAGTATAATCCAGATTGTATTTTATATGTACTGAGAAGTTCCTCCAAAGGCAGTGAAATTCTGGCCACTTCCTGTACTTTATTTCGAATACGCAAAGATGAACCCAATTTATTTGAGAGTAGGGAAGCAGTGAGGATTTCTATATGGCAAGAAGGTGAATTAAATTTGGGAGCAGATGAAAAATTGAAATCTTATTCTAAAACCTTTGTAAAGATTTAGACACTAGCATGTGGTAATGAGTGATGATTATCTCAATGTTTAAAGTTAATTGACTTCTGTACTTCTCCTTAGAGAAGCAGCTTATCACATTGGTGGCAGGTTCAGCCCGTTACTAGCTGTAGTCAAAAGGATGTTTAAAATTCCTGTGCCAGGCCATTCAATAGTTTCACACTGTGTTAATATTTGGCATTTGTATATAGTGCTGATCTTATCTCTGAAGTTGAAAAGAAACTGGTATCCAGTATGACGAACTATTCAAATGTTATAGTTACAATGACAAGAGTGTTTGGTTCAAAGTTTATAGTTACAGTGACAAGAGTGTTTGGTTTGTGCATGTTCATGGCGGGGTATGTATTTCTGTACTCCAAGTGCTATATTAAATCTATTAATGTGGCATTAAAACCCATAAGCAAGTAATACAGTTTATAAAGAACTGTCTGGTGTTGCACAAGCTCCATTGGATATTTGACTCCAGTCTCATCACTCAAGTAATTTTCATAGTTTATAATATATCTTAAGAAAATCAACTTCTGTACACATGGTTAAGAATAGCATTAAAACTTCTCACCTCACCAGCACTGAACCAAGATGGCAGAGTAGAAGGACGTGCTCTCACTCCCTCTTGTGAGAACACCAGAATCACAACTAGCTGCTGAACAGTCATCGACAGAAAGACACTGGAACTCACCAGAAATGATACCCCACATCCAAAGACAAAGGAGAAGCCACAATGAGATGGTAGGAGGGGTGCAGTCACAGTAAAGTCAAATCCCATAACTGCTGGGTGGGTGACTCACAGACTGGAGAACACTTATACCACAGAAGTTCACCCACTGGAGTGAAGGCTCTGAGCCCTACATCGAGCTTCCCAACCTGGGGGTCCAGCAACGGGAGGAGGAATTCCTAGAGAATCCGACTTTGAAGGCTAGCGGGATTTGGCTGCAGGACATAGACAGGACTGGGGGAAACAGAGACTCCACTCTTCCTGGGCACACACAAAGTAGTCTGTGTATTGGAACCCAGGGGAAGGAGCAGTGACCCCATAGGAGACTGAACCAGACCCACCTGCTAGTGTTGGAGGGTCTCCTGCAGAGGTGGGCAGTGGCTGTGGCTAACCTTGGGGACAAGGACACTGGCGGCAGAAGCTCTGGGAAGTACTCCTTGGCGTGAGCCCTCCCAGAGTCCACCACTAGCCCCACCAAACAGTCCAGGTAGGCTCCAGTGTTGCGTTGAATCAGGCCAAACAACCAACAGGGAGGGAACCCAGCCCCACCCATCAGCAGTCAAGCAGATTAAAGTTTTACAGAGCTCTACCCACCAAAGCAACAGTCAGATCTACCCACCACCAGTCCCTCCCATCAGGAAACTTGCACAAGCCTCTTAGATAGCCTCATCCACCAGAGGGCAGACAGCAGAAGGAAGAACTACAATCCTGCAGCCTGTGGAACAAAAACCACATTCACAGAAAGATAGACAAGATGAAAAGGCTGAGGGCTATCTACCAGATAAAGGAACAAGATAAAACCCCAGAAAAACAACTAAATGAAGTGGAGGTAGGCAACCTTCCAGAAAAAGAATTCAGAATAATGATAGTGAAGATGATCCAGGACCTTGGAAGAAGAATGGAGGTAAAGATCGAGAAGATGCAAGAAATGTTTAACAAAGACCTAGAAGAATTAAAGAACAAACAAACAGAGATGACCAGTACAATAACAAATGAAAACTACACTAGAAGGAATCAATAGCAGAATAACTGAGGCAGAAGAATGGATACGTGACCTGGAAGGCAGAAGGGTGGAATTCACTGCCGCAGAACAGAATAAAGAAAAAAGAATTAAAAGAAATGAAGACAGCCTACGAGACCTCTGGAACAACATTAAACACAACCACATTCGCATTATAGGGGTGCCAGAAGGAGAAGAGAGAAAGGACCAGAGAAAATATTTGAAGAGATTATAGTCGAAAATGTCCCTAACATATGAAAGGAAATAGCCATCCAAGTCCAGGAAGCAGAGCGAGTCCCATACAGGATAAACCCAAGGAGAAACATGCCAAGACACATAGTGATCAAATTGGCAAAAATTAAAGACAAAGAAAAATTATTGAAAGCAGCAAGCGAAAAACAACAAACAACATACAAGGGAACTCCCATAAGGTTAACAGCTGATTTCACAGCAGAAACTGTACAAGCCAGAAGGGAGTGGCATGATATACTTAAAGTGATGAAAGGGAAGAACCTACAACCAAGATTTCTCTCAATGGAGAAATCAAAAGCTTTACAGACAAGCAAAAGCTAAGAGAATTCAGCACCCCCAAACCAGCACTACAACACATGCTAAAGGAACTTCTCTAAGTGGGAAACACAAGAGAAGAAAAGGACCTACAAAAACAAACCCAGGGGCTTCCCTGGTGGCGCACTGGTTGGGAGTCCGCCTGCCGATGCGGGGGACACGGGTTTGTGCCCTGGTCCGGGAAGATCCCACATGCCATGGAGTAGCTGGGCCAGTGAGCCATGGCCGCTGAGCCTGCGCATCCGAGGCCTGTGCTCCGCAGCGTGAGAGGCCACAACAGTGAGAGGCCCACGTACCGCAAAAAAAAAAAAAAAAATTAAGAAAACGGTCATAGGAACATACATATCGATAATTACCTTAAACACGAATGGATTAAATGCTCCAACCAAAAGACACAGGCTTGCTGAATGTATACAAAAACAAGACCCATATATATGCTGTCTACAAGAGACCCACTTCAGACCTAGGGACACATACAGAATGAAAGTGAGGGGATGGAATAAGATATTCCATGCAAATGGAAATCAGGAGAAAGCTGGAGTAGCAATACTCATATCAGATAAAATAGACTTTAAAGAATGTTACAAGAGACAAGGAAGGACACTGCATATTGATCAATGGATCAATCCAAGAAGAAGATATATCAATTTTAAATATCTATGCACCCAACATAGGAGCACCTCAATACATAAGGCAACTGCTAACAGCTCTAAAAGAGGAAATTGACAGTAACACAATAATAGTGGGGGACTTTAACACCTCACTTACACCAATGGACAGATCATCCAAACAGAAAATTAATAAGGAGACACAAGCTTTAAATGACACAATAGACCAGATAGATTTAATTGATATTTATAGGACATTCCATCCAAAAACAGCAGATTACACTTTCTTCTCAAGTGCGCATGGAACATTGTCCAGGATAGATCACATCTTGGGTCACAAATCAAGCCTCAGTAAATTTAAGAAAACTGAAATCATATCAAGCATCTTTTCCGACCACAACACTATGAGATTAGAAATGAATTACAGGAAAACAAATGTAAAAAACACGAACACATGGAGGCAAAACAATACGTTACTAAATAACTAAGAGATCATTGAAGAAATCAAAGAGGAAATAAAAAAATACCTAGAGACAAATTACAATGAAAACACGATGATGCAAAACCTATGGGATGCAGCAAAAGCAGTTCTAAGAGGGAAGTTTATAGCTATACAAGCCTACCTCAGGAAACGAGAAAAATCTCAAATAAACAATCTAACCTTACACCGAAAGGAACTAGAGAAAGAAGAACAAACAAAACCCAAAGTTAGCAGAAGGAAAGAAATCATAAAGATCAGAGCAGAAATAAATGAAATAGAAACAAAGGAAACTATAGCAAAGATCAATAATACTAAGAGCTGGTTGTTTGAGAAGATAAACAAAATTGATAAACCATTAGACAGACTCATCAAGAAAAAGAGAGGACTGAAATCAATAAAATTAGAAAGAAAAAGGAGAAGTTACAACAGATACTGCAGAAATACAAAGCATCCTAAGCGACTACTACAAGCAACTGTATGCCAATAAAATGGACAATCTGGAAGAAATGGACAAATTCTTAGAAAGGTATAACCTTCCAAGACTGAACCAGGAAGAAACAGAAAATATGAACAAACCAATCACAAGTGATGAAATTGTGAAATTAAAAATCTTCCAACAAACAAAAGTCCAGAACCAGGCTTCCCTGGTGGCGCAGTGGTTGAGAGTCCTCCTGCCAATGCACGGGACACGGGTTCGTGCCCCGGTCCAGGAAGATCCCACATGCCATGGAGCGGCTAGGCCTGTGAGCCATGGCTTCTGAGCCAGTGCATCTGGAGCCTGTGCTCCACAACGGAAGAGGCCACAACAGTGAGAGGCCCGTGTACCGCAAAAAAAAAAAAAAAAAAAAAAAAATGTCCAGGACCAAATGGCTTCACAGGTGAATTGTATCAAACCTTTAGGGAAGAGCTAACACGCATCCTTCTCAAACTCTTCCAAAAAACTTCAGAGGAAGGAACACTCCCAAACTCATTCTTTGAGGCCACCATCACCCTGATACCAAAACCGGACAAAGATACTACAAGAAAAGAAAATTACAGACCAATGTCACTCATTAATATAGATTGAAAAATCCTCAACAAAATACTAGAAAACAGAATCCAACAACACACTGAAAGGGTCATACACCATGATCAAGTGGGATTTATCCCAGGGATGCAAGGATTCTTCAATATACGCAAGTCAATCAATGTGATATACCATGTTAAGAAATGGAAGAAGAAAAACCATATGATCTTCTCAATAGATGCAGAAAAAGCTTTTGACCAAATTCAACACCGATTTATGTTAAAAACTCTCCAGAAAGTGGGCATAGAGGGGACCTACCTCAACATAATAAAGGCCATATACGACAAATCCACAGCAAACATCATTCTCAATGGTGAAAAACTGAAAGCATTTCCTCTAAGATCAGGAACAAGACAAGGATGTCCACTCTCACCACTATTATTCAACATAGTTTTGGAAGTCCTAGCCACAGCAATCAGAGAAGAAAAGGAAATAAAAGGAATACAAATTGGGAAAGAAGAAGCAAAACTGTCACTGTGTGCAGATGACATGATACTATATGCAGAGAATCCTAAAGATGCTACCAGAAAATTACTAGGGCTAATCAATGAATTTGATAAAGTTGCAGGATAGAAAATTAATGCACAGAAATCTCTTGCATCCTGTACACTGATGATGAAGAATCTGAAAGAGAAGTTAAGGAAACAATCCCTTTTACCATTGCAACAAAAAGAATAAAATACCTTGGAATAAACCTACCTAGGGGGACAAAAGACCTGTATGCAGAAAACTATAAGACACTGATGAAAGAAATTAAAGATGATACCAACAGATGGAGAGATATACCATGTTCTTGGATTGGAAGAATCAATATTGTGAAAATGACTATACTACCCAGAGCAATTTGCACATTCAGTGCAATCCCTATCAAATTACCAATGGCATTTTTTACGGAACTAGAACAAAATATCCTAAAATTTGTATGGAGACACAAAAGACCCCGAATAGCCAAAGCAGTCTTGAGGGAGAAAAACGGAGCTGGAGGAATCAGCCTCCCTGACTTCACACTATACTACCAAGCTACAGTAATCAAGACAATATGGTACTGGCACAAAAAGAGAAACATAGATCAATGGAACAAAATGGGATAGAAAGCCCAGAGGTAAACCCACCCACCTATGGTCAACTAATCTATGACAAAGAAGGTACGAATATACAATGGAGAAAAGACAGTCTCTTCAGTACGTGGTGCTAGGAAAACTGGGCAGCTACATGTAAAAGAATGAAATTAGAATACTCCCTAACACCATACACAAAAATAAACTCAAATGCATTAGAGACCTAAATGTAAGACCAGACACTATAAAACTCTTAGAGGGAAACATAGGAAGAACACCGTTTGACATAAATCACAGCAAGATCTTTTTTGATCCATCTCCTAGAGTGATGGAAATAAAAACAAAAATAAACAAATGGGACCTAATGAAACTTAAAAGCTTTTGCACAGCAAAGGAAACCATAAACAAGATGTAAAGACAACCCTCAGAATGGGAGAAACTATTTGCAAACAAATCACTGGACAAAGGATTAATCTCCAAAATATATAAACAGTTCATGCAACCCAATATTAAAAAAGCAAACAATGCAATCCAAAAATGGGCAGAAGACCTAAATAGACATTTCTCCAAAGAAGACATACAGATGGCCAAGAAGCACATGAAAAGCTACTCAACATCACTAATTATTAGATAAATGCAAATCAAAACTACAATGAGGTATCACCTCACACCAGTTAGAATGGCCATCATCAGAAAATCTACAAACAACAAATGTTGGAGAGGGTGTGGAGAAAAGGGAACCCTCTTGCACTGTTGGTGGGAATGTAAATTGATACAGCCACTATGGAGAACAGTATGGAGGTTCCTTAAAAAACTAAAAATAGAATTACCAAATGATCCAGCAGTCTCACTGCTGTGCATATACCCAGAGAAAACCATAATTCAAAAAGACACATGCACCACAATGTTCATTGCTGCACTACTTACAATAGCCAGGTCATGGAAGCAACCTAAATGCCCATCGACAGATGAATGGATAAAGAAGATGTGGTACATATATACAGTGGAATATTACTCAGCCATAAAAAGGAACAAAATTGGGTCATTTGTAGAGATGTGGATGGATCTAGAGACTGTCATACAGAGTGAAGTAAGTCAGAAAGAGAAAAACAAATATTGTATATTAACACGTATATGTGGAACCTAGAAAAAGGGTACAGATGAACCGGTTTGCAGGGCAGAAATTGAGACACAGATGTAGAGAACAAACGTATGGACACCAAGAGGGGAAAGTGGCGGCAGGGTGGGGGTGGGGGTGTGATGAATTGGGCACTTGGGATTGACATGTATACATTGATGTGTATAAAATTGATGACTAATAAGAACCTGCTGTATAAAAAAATAAAATTAAATTAAAAAACTTCTCACCTTTTAGAGAAGGCTTTTGAGAGGGCATTTTTCACTCCTTAATGGGTTATATCTGTTATCCTTTGGTGACTGAAGGATTAAATATATGACTGATAATCGCTTTTGCTTATATATACTTGAGAGTGCTGAAATGTCATTTTCATATTATTTAATTTTCCTGACTTCTTATTTTTAAAACATAAAGCTTGATGCATATGATGGTTATAACTATCACTAAATATTTAACTGCATTATCCCCATTTTGCTGGTAAAACTAATACTGAAACTGAGTAATGAAAATTTACCTTTGTTAAAATCCATTAAAATATTCAGGAGTGTCTTCCCTCTGAACCATTATGACACATAGTAGATATTGTCAGGCAAACTGATAAATGTATAACCATAAATTCTGATGACCATAATGCCCAATTATAATGGGCAGCATATAGTGGTCGTATGCCTGACATTCCATAGTATGATGTGTCAGAACACACATCATCCCTGTTTTTGTGTATGGAAAGCTTTTAAACAAGATGAAAAATATCAATGGGTTGTGAATGAAAATAACATATTAGGCATTATATGGTGGATTCATGTCTTCACTGGGAACAACCCTAACCTAAGACAGTGAAGATTATGGAAAACCTTCTGGCATGCTCAAACTAAACTGAGTTTGGGAGTCACCATTATCCACTTGACTCTGGCATGGGACACCCAGCATTTTTGGGATATAATGCATGTACCTTAACCTTCCTCAAACAGTCAATACTCAGTGGAAACAAGGTATGTGTTGGATTAAACATTGGCCAGTGAAATAAAACAGGGCTCTAGGTGAAAGAGAAGCTGGCCTTCATATAATGGAACAAGCTGAATTTACTTTTAATGAAAACTGTCTTTCAGAAGAAAAGAAGTTACTCTCTGAAATAGATTGGTAGGAATAATCTTCCAAGAGCAGAGAAAAGAATGGGAATCCACTTAGAAAGCTGATAAAAACTTAGTAATATGGTCACACAGACCCAATACATAATGCTAGAGAATGTTAGCACTCAACACTTGGAAAGAGCATATACTCTGACACAACAGGGTCTGTTAACTATTTTACTCCAAATGGGGACCCAAGTAGTCATGGGGTAATGACCTTACAGTTTTAGTTATGGAAGTTCAGGAAGAGCATCTTTTTTTAAAAAAATAAATTTATTTATTTATGTTTATTTTTGGCTGTGTTGGGTCTTCGTTTCTGTGCGAGGGCTTTCCCTAGTTGCGGCAAGCGGGGACCACTCTTCATCGCGGTGTGCGGGCCTTTCACTGTCGCAGCCTCTCTTGTTGTGGGGCACAGGCTCCAGACGCGCAGCCTCAGTAGTTGTGGCTCACGGGCCCAGTCGCTCCATGGCATGTGGGATCCTCCCAGACCAGGGCTCGAACCCGTGTCCCCTGCATTGGCAGGCAGACTGTCAACCACTGCGCCACCAGGGAAGCCCCAGGAAGAGCATCTTTGAGACACGTGCAGAGCCACAAACTTTCTGGGTGAAATTGTAACTTACATTGCTGATCTCTGACTCACCTCTCCCAAAGGATGGACCAAAATAAGATGAGTTATAGGAATAGGAATAATACTGAACGATACCCATGTATTCCCCATGGGAGGGAGACAGTCAGTGGGAAAACTGTATAATAGCGTGAGTTGAGACAAATGATTGGCTTTGTCCTCAGCTAGCATGGAACCTAGAAATGACAGAATCATCACCACTGGTGGTAACACTTGTCCATAATAATATCTGGTATGTGGGCAAAGAACAGTTTCTTCTAGGAAGATTTAATAAACACTTCTGTGATACTTCCTGACTTCTTTTGTAACCAGATGGAACTGTATCATAACCATACTGTGATATGGTGTAATACTGATATTGTTGGTAAGGTTCAACTGCCTTATATAAACACATCTTATGATAATGAAATGTATTGGGAAGCTGAACTGAAACCTCCCCAGGATGTGATACCAATGGAGAGTGACTGGCCTGAGGAAGAATTAGATATAGTTCATTACTTTAAATAGCTCTGTACAAGTTTATCCCAAAGTTCAAGTGGCCATAGATCAAGGGAGTAAAGAGATAATTAAATTGGTACATCAATATAAAGATGTTTTAAATGGTCTTGTAGATTGGAAGAATTATTTCTTTGAGCCTATTTTCATCCTCCATTGCCTTCTGCAAGTATTAGATATGGTTATGTTGTTCTTGCTTACCTTATATATAAATGCTGTACTAATTGTAAAAGCCCAAAATGACAGTTTTGTTGTTAAAAAGACCATGATTGAGAGAGAGAGTAGATTGTAAGGAAAGAGACAACACAGTAGATCTAGCTGCTTACTCCTTGAAAGTCTCCAAGGAAACCATGCTTGGCCCTTGGCCAACACTGGGAATGTGGTCGTCACGATGGTTTTATTTTGTTTGTTTTGTTTTGTTTGCTTTTCTGTTTTCTTCCAGTTTTATTGAGATACTGACTTATAGCACTGTATAAGTTTAAGGTGTACAACACAATGATTTGACTTACATACATCCTGAAATGATTAACACAGTAGTTTTAGGGAACATCCATCGTCTCGTGTAGATACACATTAAAGAAATAGAAAAAAATATTTTTTCCCTTGTGATGAGAACTCCTAGGATTTACTCTCTTAATAACTTTCATTTATAATATATAGCAGTGTTAACTATACTTGTACATTATATCCCTAGTACTTACTTATCTTATAATTGCAAGTTTGTAGCTTTTGACTACCTTCATCTAATTCCCCCTTCCCCCACCACCCGCCTCTGGTAGTCACAAATCTGATCTCTTTTTCTGTAAGTTTGTTTGTTTGGTTTTTGCCTGTGCCACGCGGCATGTGGAATTTTAGTTCCCCGACCAGGGATCGAACCTGCGCTCCCTGCAGTGGAAGCATGGAGTCTTAACCATTGGACAGCCAGGGAAGTCCCAAGTTTGTTTGTTTTTGAAATATAATTGACCTACAACGCTATGTTAGTTCCTGGTATGTAACACAGTGATTCAATATTTCTATGCATTTGAAAATGATCGCCATGATTGTCTAGTTGTCATTTGTTACCATAAAAAGATATTACATAATTATTGACCGTATTCCACACACTGTGCATTTCATACCAGTGACTCATTTATTTTGTAACTGAAATTTTGCCTCTTTATCTCCCTGTATACAATGGAATATTACTCAGCCATAAAAAAAATGAAATCTTAACCATTTGTGACAACATGAATGGATCTAGAAGATATTATGCTAAGTGAAATAAGTCAGGCAGAGAAAGACAAATACTGTATGATTTCACTTATATGTGGAATCTAAAGAACAAAACAAATGAACAAACATAACCAAATAGAAACAGAGTCATAGATACAGAGAACAAACAGGTGGTTGCCAGAGGTGGGGGGCAGTGGGGGGAGGAGAGAAATAGGAGAGGGAGATTAAAAGGTACAGACTTCCAGTTACAAAATAAATGAGTCAAAGTGTTCTTTATGTTAGTGATTGATGATTTTGTTATACACATCTGGAGCAGCAATCAGGATAAATAATATGCACCTGGTTTTGTTGTTGGGGTCCTGAGTTTGGAGCAGCATGGCCAACTGCTAGCAGAATTATCTAGTGACCAGTCCCCCATCTGAGCCTCAGATCCTGAGACTCAAATTGGCTTCCTGGGCAGAGATATGTAACACATGTCCTTATACTTTGCTGCCAAAGAGATAGCACTCCTGTGTGGTCTCAGATGAGGAAGAACTTAGCTACATTAATATCTTAAAATTTGTCCTTGAACTTAAAGCATGACTAAAAACTATCTGAAACATTTCTGGTTACATTAAATTTTCTCTACTGTCCTAGTATATGAAATTAACTGGAAGATTTACCAGGTGTCTGCATGCTGTACCACTATCAATATATACATATTTGTAGTTGGTGCATTTGTATGTATCTGTTGCTGCCTGAATTTGAGATTTAGAGCCCTTTACAAAACCACTGCTTTGGCTCTTGTATAAGAAGAGCAGATTAAACAAATTCTCATCTGAGTAGGATCTGGTTTTATAGTCTTTCTCTGACTTTCTCACTGGACAAAAGGAAGCTCTTAAAATGGGTCTGTCGGGATTTTTTAAAATATTCACTTACTCTAATAAAGGTTTTGATTGTCTTTCTTTGAAAAATGCTATAATCTGAGTCATAACCTATCTCCTAGGGTAAATTCCCCCTTTTCTGATTGCTCTTCCTTACAGTGAATTTCCTCACACTGTTCACAGGGATCACCTTTGTGTAAGTGGTCTGTACTCCTATTTCTGTAGTTCCATAGACTTATGGGAAGCTGTTCTATAGTCTGCACCTCCTCTTTCCTTTAGGAATACTCTCATTCAAATATTATACAGAGGTTTTTTTGGGCTTTATCTTTTTTAATTGAAGTATAATTGACATACAGTATTATATTAGTTTCAGGTGTACAATACAGTGATTCCATGCCTAGGTTTTTGCTGGGGAAAAAAGTAGATTTCTCTCAGTTCTCATATATCTAAACAGCCACATCACTCAGACTTTGATTTTGTTCACAGGAATGTATCTGAAGAAAAGAATCCTCTTACTATAATCCTTGATTTTAAGTATTCTGTTTTATAAATTCCGAGCCAAATTTTTATGAAAATTTTTATTTTAAAAAAGTGGTGAGGGACTTTCCTGGTGGCGCAGTGGTTAAGAATCTGCCTGCCAATGCAGGGGACCTGGGTTCAAGCCCTGGGCCGGGAAGATCCCACATGTCGTGGAGCAACTAAGCCCGCGCGCCATAACTACTGAAGCCCGCGTGCCTAGAGCCTGTGCTCCACAACAAGAGAAGCCACCACAATGAGAAGCCCGCACACCGCAACAAAGAGTAGCCCCCATTCAACGCAACTAGAGAAAGCCTGTGCACAGCAACGAAGACCCAACGGAGCCAAAAATAAATTTAAAAAAAAGTGGTGACTTAAGAACAGGGAAATATAGTTTGCTTATATCTACCCTCTTTTCTTGCTTTTACATACCCCAATCCGCTCCCTCCCCCAACCATCAAGTAATTAGGTTTGACTACGTGCCTAGTGTTATTCATGTGGGTTTCAGTTAAACTAAAAGCTGACTGCTGTGGGACCAAAACCCAGGTGACAAATAACCAGACTAAAACATTTATTTTACTTAGTTTGATATAAATTCACAGATGAACTAGGTAAAAATATCTTTGAGTTCACTGTAATTTAAAAATTGAACATTGTAATATAGGATAAGAATTGACCTGACTCTTCATTTTCAGTCCACTTAAAGTGTCACTCAGAAACAAAACAACTATACAGCTGAAATTCTTCAGTGACTAGAACCATCCCAGCTTTTGAATAGACTAAGGGCATTAAGCTTCTGTTAAGAAAGTTGGCGAAAAACCAAGATGCTTTGAATCAATCTTCTACTCTGCCAAATATTCTTAGACCAGGTATCTCTTAGGATTGGGGAGAGGTGGGTAGAATCTATTGATATAAAATACCTGTTTAAAAGAGCTCCCCAGGGCTTCCCTGGTGGTGCAGTGGTTAAGAATCCACCTGCCAGTGCAGGAGACACGGGTTCGAGCCCTGGTCTGGGAAGATCCCATGTGATGCGAAGCAAATAAGCCCTTGCGCCACAACTACTGAGCCTGAGTTCTAGAGCCTGCAAGCCACAGCTACTGAGCCTGTGTACCACAACTACTGAGCCTGCACCCTAGAGCCTGCGAGCCACAGCTACTGAGCCCACCTGCTACAACAAAGAGTAGCCCCCGCTCGCCGCAACTAGAGAAAGCCCACGCACAGCAACGAAGACCCAACACAGCCAAAAATAAATTTATTAAAAAAATATATAAAAGAGCTCCCCAAATCACAGTAAGTAGCCAGTTGAGGAAGGATTTGAAGATTGGGTAATAGCTGACTTTGAGGGGTTTTTTTCTTATTTCTTTCATTTATCTTCTTCACAAGGAATGTGAAGCCCTTTAAAGGCTTCTTTGCTGTTACACAGTGGAGGAAGTGTGCTATAGTGGAGAGATCATGGGCTTTAAAGCCACATAGAACCTGGGCTTGAATTGAATAGCAGCTCTGCAACTAACCAGCTGCCTGGACTTTAGTCAAGCTTCAGAACCTTTTCTTGTCCATAAAATTTGGATATTAAAATACCTATTCCATAAGGTTGTTAATGTTTAAACAAGATGACACATGTAAAAAGCTTAGGGTTAAACCTGATGCATGGCAGGGGCCCAATACATGTTCTCTAAACTTTTATTTTCCCAGATTTGATAGAATAGAAGCTTTTAATGAGTCAAACTTAGATGAGAAAATCATGAAAATCTGTTTTTCTAAATGCAGAACCTATTCTTTGAGCAACTACTAGGCATTATGGGAAAATTTTTAAAATGATTAAGGACCAGTCTTCCACCTACTCACAATCTACTAGGAGAAAAAGACACATGAATAATACAACTACAGAATATAAGAGGTAGAAACAATGTGCTATTGGAATTTATAGGGTAGGGGAGAATTCTGATATGGTGGAGAGGTACTGAAAAGGTGTCCAAAGTAATTTGTGTAACAAAGTAGATATACTCTTGAAGTTCTGTTTTTTAAGGAATCAAATATAAATTAAAGTTTGCATTGGGGCATATTCTCTTTAAATGTTAAAGCCAGAAGTTTGACTTAAACAAAATTACCCAAACATATATTTAATATAAACTACTTGGTCTTAATTTTGTTCTCATATGTCAGTTTTTAGAGGAATGGATGCATCTTGGGAACTCCTGCTATCAGTGTGACAGTGAAATAGTTTGAGTACTGATGGCAGTTTTAAAAGTGCCCTTTATTCAGGTTCTAAAAAATACAGTTGGTGCTTCTTAACAAAACCACATGTCACTCCTCCATATTGAAAGAAATGTCTTTTCTTTATAAAAGCTTGGTAAGAGTTATTGGAAATATTCAAATTGCCCTTTAAAGGATTTTTTAAAATTCTAGGGCTGCTTCATAATCAAGTCCCTTGCTTAGGATCTTCTGGTTTTTTTTTTTTTTTTTGGATCTTCTGGTCTTAATGTAAGTTCCACTTTTCTCATTCACACAGACTTGGACATTACATTTAAAGTTTGTGTTCAATCCCATCTCTCAAATTAATTTGCATTAGTCTTGGATATAATCAAAGTTGTATAGTTAGCATTCATCCCTGATGAATTGATGAACACTAGCACTGGAGACTCATGCATTTATATTTCGTTGAATGTTTTGGAATGAGAAATCAGACTATATAGATTTAATCAGGTAAATACACTAGAGATGTATTACTTCCTTGTGAGTGCATTTCCCCAGTTGTGTCATAGAGCTTGTTACTTAAACCTAAATCAGAAGTGCTCTATAGACAGGTTGCAAAATGATTGTCAAAGACTTCTTATCAACTACATTTTTTCCTTGCCCAGTTTTCTGTTGTTGGCTCTATTTTTGTATCATTTGCATTTTTTTCATCTTCGTGTTGAAATAGCTCATGCTTTATAGGAAAAGAAAGTAGTGATGTTTGGAAGTCTAGGCCAGGGCCAGAATCCTGTGGGCCTACTGGCTGTTCACTGTAAGGACTGGACACAGTTTGACAGACCGTAGAATCCAGGAGTTGGAAAAACTTCAGAAGGTTTTGGATGGTTGTATCGTAATGGGATCTTGGAATACGAAGAGCAGACTTCCAGTACCAGCCCTGTCATTCAGAGGCTGCATGCCCTTTTGGACAAGTTATTTTACTCTTCCAAGCCTCCACTTGCTCAACGTTAAAATGGAAATATCCTCTCCTTTAGGGGATTGTTGTGAGGATTAAATGAGGTAATATATATCAAAAATAATTATAAAATAACTATATAAATGTAAGGAAGTAGTACTAGCTCCCTGCTCCAAGCCACAGTAAACAAAAGATGGCCACCTTGATGTCAGAGTTAAGTGTTCCCAAACTCTGGGCTTCAGTGGGACTGACACTAACCAACTTTGAGATTTTGAGCACAGCATTCTTTCTCTTTGGGCATCAGTTTCCTTATCTGTCAGATTAGATCTCAGGCTAGGTGAACTCTAAGAGTTTTCCAGCTCTAGAGATCCTAAGTGTATCTCCTTTCACTGTCACTCTATTATTTACTTGTGATGCAAGTGACAGAAAGGAAAATATTTAAGCTCAAAATGAAGTACCACACTTCCCTGGTGGGGCAGTGGTTAAGAATCCACCTGCCAATGCAGGGGACACGTGTTCAAACCCTGGTCCGGGAAGATCCCACATGCCGTGGGGCAACTAAGCCCGTGCGCCACAACTACTGAGCCTGCGCTCTAGAGCCCGCGAGCCACAAGTACTGAGCCCATGTTCCGCAACTACTGAAGCCCACGTGCCTAGAGCCCATGCTCCGCAACAAGAGAAGCCACCGCAATGAGAAGCCCGCACACCACAACGATGAGTAGCCCCCGCTCGCCACAACTAGAGAAAGCCCGCGCGCAGCAATGAAGACCCAACATAGCCAAGAAATAAAATAAATAAAATAATTAAGTTTATTTAAAAAAATTAAGTACCATCATAAAATTCCCCTTGTGAGTGAAATCCATGATTAAGTCTCAAAGAGAGAGTGAAAGGGCTTCGATTAGTGCCTCTTTCCTTCTGAGAGCTAGGCCTTCCTATTAACTGTTTCTGTGAGCTATATTTGCCAGTCAGGTAACAATCTGAGAAGTTTCTGCTGCTACTATGCCAGCAAAGAAATATTTTGGCAGTAATGTCCTTGGCATCAAGCCAAATACATTTCACAAAATGATATCTTATAGGAGGCAGGTTTGGGCATTGAGGAATTTCCTCACATATCTACACCCATGGATTATTCCCTTCCAAAATATATTTGCTACAGATATGTATAAATCTGTAATGCTAATTGATGAATAAATAGTACTTTATATTTTCGTTTAATAAACATTTTATTGAGTGTCTGCTATCAGCCAGACATTATGCTGGATACTTAATGTTATCTCTAATTTTCATGTAACCTCAATGTCACCTAGGGGTCTCCCTGCTGGGGATGGAGGTACATACAGGGGGATGAGGAAGTTGTTGACATCCTCACAAGACCTCTGGTTCTGAGCACCTACTTTCTGCTGAATTTCTATAAGTTTGTTCATTTTACAGTACAAAATAGGGAGATTGCTTATCATCTTGCCATGCTGCACATGCTATCTCTCTATTCCGTACAGCATTCACCCGGGTGTGAAATCACTCCTCTTCTTCAATTTACACATATATTATCTTCACTTGAGGCATTCATGTATGTGATAGATTTTACTGAAATAGAAGGAAGGTTAATTGTGGCATCACAAATAATTTCAAATTAATGCCAAGTATCTCATACTACCTGGGAGATTTTTCCTCTGGCCAGTTCATCCCACACAGAGGGATAGTCTCTCATTGATTCCTCTCTTTTTCACTTTTCCCTCACCTTTTAAATTTCCCCCATACCTTAACCTCACTTCTGATTTAAATAAATACACACACACACACACACACACGTGTGTGTGTGTATATGGATAGATAGATACAGATATGTATGTAATATTTTGGTCTTTAGTCCCTAAATGAGCCATGGACTTGCCTTTGCATATCCAGACTCATCTAGGTATATGTTCAGTGAAACAAAAAAAGGTTTACCACTCTCAGAATCCACCCTCCTTACAAGGCAATAGTGGTTATAAACAGCAATTTTTTTCCCTAATACCAAATAACACTGTAAGGATTGGTATTATCCTCATCTTATAGATGAGTAAACAAGCTCAAAGATTTAATGACTTGTCCAGGGTTATTCATTTAGTAAGTGACAAAGTCAGATTTTGAAGCTAGGTCCATTTGCATCCAATGCACTTTCTACCAAACAAGACACGATTCAAAAAAGAAATTGGAAAAGATGTAATTTAAGGTCCTCTGGGCTTTTTAAAATAGGAAAATTGCTTTGAAAATTCATAGCATCCGAATCCATTTGGAATAGGGATGCATAGCTTTACTGTTGTGGCCTCAAAGCTGCTGTTTAAGAAGGTAGGTTTCAGTAATTTAAAAAAATCCTGCTTGGTATCAGATAAATGGGCATTTATTATGGCTAATTAAATTTTATCTTTTAAAATTTACTTAGACATTGACTTTTACCTCATAAATATTTATTAATCCTCTCTACCTTTTTTTATCATATTTCTTTAAAAAATACTTTTTCTAATACCTGCTATTTTTTTTATTACAGAGACAGTTAAAGGCAGATGCTAAAAAAGCTATTGGAAGGCTTCAACTCCGCACACTGAAACAAGGAGACAAGGTGCATTTATGACTTGTAAATGCTATTTGTTTTAAAGCAGTGCTACCAAGCCATTGTTAAAAGCTAAATGTTCTTCCAAAGTGTGATTTTCATTTATTTATAAATCTTATTGATTTTTTAATTTATTTGATGCTGGAGGTAGGCTGAATAATGGCCCCCAAAGACATCTAGGTCCTAATCCCTAGAACTTGTAAATGTTACCTTATATGGCAAAAAGTACTTTGCAGATGTGATTAAGTTAAGGATCTTGAGATGGGGAGATTATCCTGGATTATCCAGGTGAATCCTAAGTATAATCACAGTGTCTTTATAAGAGGGAGGAAAGGGGAGATTTGACTACAGTGCAGTAGGAGATGTGACAATGGAAGCAAGAGGTTGCAGTGATGCAAGAAAGGGGCCACAAGCAATAACAGTAAGAGTATAAGTTTGTGTCATTTTAAGCCACTAAGTTATTGTAATTTGTTACAGCAACAGGAAATTACTACAGTGCTTCAGTACAACTCTACTTGAACATCCATTTTCAGATTTAGCACAATTGAAAACTACCATTGATGTATAAAACACGTATCAAAAAATAGCTATGGAAGTTTGTACTACAATAAAAATATAGCTACAGAACTTGTTGAAATAAAAAATACCATTTATAATAGCACCAAAACCATTATATACTTAGGTATAAATCTTATAAAATATGTACAAGATCTATATGCTGAAAAGGGCAAAACATAATGAAAGAAAGAAATCAAAGAAGACCTAAAGAAATGGAGGGATATACCACGTTCATGGGTTAGAAGACTCTGTCGTCAAGATGTCACTTCCTCCCCAAACTGATCTATAGATTCAATGCAGTTTCAATCAAAATCCTAGTTGCATCTTTTGTAGGAATTGACAAGTTGACTCTAAGTTTATTTGGAAAAGCAAAAGAACTAGAATAACCAAAACAATTTTGATAAAAAACAAATTTGGATGACTCACATTTTCTGATTTGCAGAATTATTTTAAAGCTACAGCAGTCAAGAAAGCATGGTATTAGGGAAAGGATGGACCTTTAGATCTTTGAAACAGAAGAGACAGTCCAGAAATAGACCCACACATAAATGGTCGATTGATTTTTGACAAAGGTGCAAAAGCAATTCAAGGAAGAAAGGGCAGCCAGTTGTTGGCTCTCCATACGCAATGACTGAATATCCGCAGACAAAAAAAATGAACCTCAATCCATACTTCATACCCTCTGCAAAAATTAACTTGAAATGGATCACAGACTTAAATATAAAACCTAGAACTATGAAATTTTAGAAGAAAACTTTGGAGAAAAATATCTTTGTAGCTTGGGTTAGGTAAAGATTACTTAGATATGATACCAAAAACAAGTCCATTAAAGAAAAAAGAGAAATTTGTTAAAATTAAGAGCTTTTGCTCTTTGAAAGACTCTGTTAAGAGACTGAAAAGACGAGCCACAGACTGGGAGAAAATATTTGTAAATCACATATCTGATAAAGGACTGTATTCAGAATATATAAAGAACTCTCAAAACTCAAGAAGAGAACAGACAGAAGGCAGATGCTAAAAAAGCTATTAGCGGGCTTCCCTGGTGGCACAGTCGTTGAGAGTATGCCTGCCGATGCAGGGGACACGGGTTCGTGCCCCAGTCTGGGAAGATCCCACATGCCACGGAGCGGCTGGGCCCGTGAGC
>NW_006796357.1:190713-192367 GCF_000442215.2 Lipotes vexillifer
GCGTCCGGAGCCTGTGCTCCGCAACGGGAGAGGCCACAACAGTGAGAGGCCCGCCTACCGCAAAAAAAAAAAAAAAACAAACTACTAGCTATTAGTGGAAAAATGGTCAAAGCAGACATTTTACCAAAGAAATACATGGCTGGCAAAAAAGCACATAAAATGATGCTAAACATCATTAGTCATTAGGGAAATACACGTTAAAACCACAATGCGATACCCACAGCACATTTATTAGAATGGCTAAGACCAAGAGCTGACCAGATGTGGGACAACTGGAACTCTCATGCATTTTCTGGTGAGAATGCAATGTACAGCCAGTTTGGAAAACAGTTTGGCAGTTCTGTGTGTGTGTGTGTGTGTGTGTGTGTGTGTGTGTATAAATTAATTAATTATTGGAGTATAGTTGCTTTACAATGTTGTATTAGTTTCTGCTGTATAGCAGAGTGAATGGCAGTTCTTTATGAAGTCAAATATACACTCTCGAAAGAACCCAGCAATCTCACTGCTAGATGTTTACTCATTCACATAAAAACTTGTTCACAATTGTTCATGGCAGCTTTACTGATAATTACCAGAAACTGGAAAGAGCCCAAATGGCCTTCAAGTGTTGAATGGATAAAAAAAAACTGTGGTACATCCATAGCATGGGATACTATTTAGCAATAAAAAGGGGGGAATCCTACTGATACATACAACAACATGGATGAATCACAAATGCATTATGTTAAGTGAAAGAAGGCAGACTCAAAGGCTATATAAGGCACAATCCCACGTATAAGATATTCTGGAAAAGCCAAAACTACAGGCACTGAAAAACAGATAAGTGGGTGGCAGAAGATAGTGATAAAAGGAGGGGTTAATTACAGAGGGGTTAATTACAAAGTGGTATAGAGGAATTTGTTGGGGTACCAGGACTATCCTGTATCTTGACTATGGTGGTGATTAAGTGACTGCATGTTTCTCCAAACTTGAAAAACTGTATACTCAACATTTAGAGTGAATTTTATTGCATGTGACTTACACCTTAATTTATTTTAATGGAAAAACATAGCCATAGAACTTGTGGCATTGTGTAAATTCTAAAACCAGGAAGAGGTTTAAATCAGTGCTACATGTTTCTCTTTGTACTGTTCCTCTTTGGTTGACTTTATTCTTTTACTTTATTTATTTATTTGTTTGTTTGTTTGTTTTGGCTGCACTGAGTGGCTTTGCAGGACTTTATTCTTTTACTTTATTTATTTATTTATTTACTTACTTACTTACTTATTTACTCACTTACTCACTCACTCACTTATATACTTACTTACTTTGGCTGCACTGAGTGGCTTTGGAAGATCTCAGTTCCCCAATGAGGGATTGAATCCGGGCCACAGCAGTGAAAGCCTGGAATCCTAACCAATAGGCCACCAAGGAACTTCCTTCTTTTACTTTTTTTTTTTTTTGATTATTTATTTATCATTTTTGGCTGTGTTGGGTCTTTGTTGCTGTGCGTGGGCTTTCTCTAGTTGTCTAGGTGTGCGGGCTTCAGTAGTTGTGTCTCGCGGGCTCTAGAACTCAAGCTCAGTAGTTGTGGTACATGGGCTTAGCTGCTCCACAGCATGGGGGATCTTCCCGGACCAGGGCACGAACCCGTGTCCTCTGCATTGGCAGGTGG
>NW_006796357.1:192396-199589 GCF_000442215.2 Lipotes vexillifer
CGGTACGCAGGCCTCTCACCGCTGTGGCCTCTTCCGTTGCGGAGCACAGGCTCCAGATGCGCAGGCTCAGCGGCCATGGCTCATGGGCCCAGCCACTCCGCGGCATGTGGGATCCTCCCGGACTGGGGCACGAACCCGTGTGCCCTGCTTCGGCAGGCGGACTCTCAACCACTGCGCCACCAGCGAAGCCCGGCAGCGGGATTCTTAACCACTGTGTCACCAGGGAAGCCCCTTTCTTTTACTTTTTAAAGTCTAAATATTTTATTTTATTTTCCAACTTCAATTACATAATACACAGTGTTATTGACTGTAGTCACCATGTTTTACATTAGATCTTCAGACCTTATTCATCTTATAGTTGAAAGTTTGTACCCTTTTATTAACTTCTCCCTATTTCCCCCATTCCTCAGACCGTGGAAACTACTTTTCTACTCACTCTTTCTATGAGTTTGACTCTTTTTTTAGATTCCAGTTAAGTCTAGATAATTTTAAACTGCTATTGAAACAGTCGTTTTAGTGATGTGATGCTCCTTCTTCTGTAGGAATTTATGTAATTTATTAAATACATGTATATTCTGATTTTGCTCTGTAGTTTAATGTATTTTTCTTTTCTACCTGAATAACAATAACTATTTGCTCTTAGGAAATTGGCCCGGATGGAGATAGTTGCGCTGTGTGTATTGAACTATATAAACCTAATGATTTGGTGCGCATCTTAACCTGCAAGTAAGTTTGATTTTCTTTTATGTCGTCAATAAGAATAGCTGACTTACAAAAATGATTGTAGTGGGGCAAACTATTTTGAATGTTTCCAATTTGATGTAAAGAAAGTGTTTATTTTTAACTTCTTTTCATTTAAATATAGGTGATTGCTTTATTTTTAATGTCATTGGAAGTGGTATAAGGCTAATTATACAATATTTCCATAATCTGGTACAATTTGGAAACTAGTTCCGTAAAAAACTTAAGAACCTAGCCAACATCACTGTTTATTTAATTGTGTGTGTGTGTGTGTGTGTGTGGTACTGGATTATTTAATTCAAAATAATTCTACCAATCCTATTGAGAAAAAAATAAAATCAACTTATGAGCACCTATTTTGAAGTCTTCATTCTTTAGCTTTTTATTATCCCTCTCCCGGAAGTTGTTCTTGACACTCTTCCTTTTAGCTATTAAATAGTGGCATTCTTGGAACTTATCACATTGCCTAAAGTATCGGAATTATGTTACACTCAATACTTTATTGTACTATATTATTGAGAATGACTAACTGTACTATTTTGTAGTTAGGGAATAACAAAATAATTAAGATCCGAATTACTGAACAAAACCTTAGCTATTTTTCAAGTAAGTGGTATTGAAAATAGTTTTTATGAAGCTAGAGTGATGAGGCTATATTTAAAAGTACCGTATTATGAAATTTCCAAATTTTGTTTCTGTAATAGTGTGTTTAAAAGGAAAAAAAAGGCATCCGTTAAAAGACTAAGTAAACTTATAGGGTAACCCGTTAGTATATTAGGCAAAGTGTTGCTAGTTCACAACTGATAACCAAAATATGTGTTTTTTTCCTTCATTAGCCATATTTTCCATAAGACATGTGTTGACCCATGGCTATTAGAACACAGGACTTGCCCCATGTGCAAATGTGACATACTCAAAGCTTTGGGAATTGAGGTAAATATTGCTAAACTATTTATACGAAGGAACTTAAGCAGTGCGTTATTTATATATCTGGGCTTTCAGGAAAAAATCCTTATTTTTTAGCTACATAATGTGCTAGACTTACGGTTTGTACCAAAAATTGGACCTACTTACATCATAGTGACAGAGAAGTACCATGTTGGACCACCTGCATTTTCCTCCTTCTTCCCTCTCCTCAAATGTACTTATTATTTGGTCAGAATTGGAAGTGATGACCCCAACTGACTTCTGATACCCCTTGCTGTTTTTTACTCTCTTACTATTGCATAGCAATCAAACTTGTTGTTAACTGAGCATGTAAAGTTTGAGAGAGTATAATAAATATTAAGTTATATTTCGTAAATGAAAAAAAAAACCTACCTATTTCACAGTACACACAACAGAAAGTCAAGGTCAATAAACTCTTCCTGACTTGAGGAGATATACAGATGAAAGTGATTCTCAAAACCCCTAGGGGACAGCATAGGAATGTTTTTTGAGTGCCTTCCTTGTATCAGGCATTATATTATGAAGTGTTCACCCAGATAAACATGTCAGATGTTGATGGCAATCTGTCTGTAACATCTTTCACCCCATTGGACCCAATTACTCCAACTGCTCTGGCTGGGACCTGCTAGAAATTTTTGTGATCATCAAAAATGTATCTTAGGGGGCTTCCCTGGTGGCGCAGTGCTTGAGAGTCCGCCTGCCGATGCAGGAGACGCGGGTTCGTGCCCCGTTTCGGGAGGATCCCACGTGCCGCGGAGCGGCTGGGCCCGTGAGCCATGGCCGCTGAGCCTGCGCGTCCGGAGCCTGTGCTCCGCAAATGGGAGAGGCCACAACAGTGAGAGGCCCGCATAACGCAAGAAAAAAACAAAACAAAAAAATGTATCTTAGGTTTAAAAGGTTAAGAAGCATTGCTCTAATAAGTCACCTATGAAGAAAGTTTGTAATGATACGTCAAGGAAAAACGTATACTCTGAGAGCCTCTTAATGTGTTTAAATGCTTTCCGCAGGTGGATGTTGAAGATGGATCAGTGTCTTTACAAGTTCCGGCATCCAACGAAGCATCCAATAGTGCCTCTCCTCATGAAGAGGATAATCGCAGTGAAACTGCATCGTCTGGATATGCTTCAGTTCAGGGCGCAGATGAACCGCCTTTGGAGGAACATGTGCAGTCAGCAAGTAAGCACCATGCTGAGGGGCAATGAGTGCCCCACAAATGATCCATTGGGGATTAGACACCAGGCAGAGTACTCCTGCTTTTTAGCATTTATTCTATTCATCCATTAACACATTCCAGGTTTTTTCTAGTAACAGTGATGCAATGCAGGATGCACCCTTACCTTAACTTAATATACACATTCAAATGTACCTGAAACAGATAAAATGCATTAAGAGTGGGGATTATTCACAGAAGAAAAAGATTTTTTTTATTGGAAAGCTTCTCTCCAATGCATTTAAGTGTTGGCTTATTAACTTAGGCTAAGGAGAAACTTTTCAACTTTAGAAGCCATTGTTTATTGCATATCGATCAGAACTTAAGATAAAGAATTCCTGGAATTATAAAACAGAATTTAATTTCCAAAAGCTTGATTTATACACAACTTCTGCAGAACCCATTTTTTGCACAGATCAGAAACTGTGTTTAAGAATGATGTGCTGCCACCTGTTGATTATTTGCCATGAAGTGAACAAACTGTAGAAAGTAAAATTGAATGTATTAATTTCAAAATTAATGTGAATCAGTATTAGCAATTTAGTAATGTCATACCAGTAGAGAGATTTTAGGGAATTCTGTTACTTTTTTCCTTAGAGAAAACCCATATAAAAATTACTTTCCCTTTCTTTAACTTCCACCTTTTTCATTGTTTTTGTTGGTTTGATAGTTTTTCCTCTATCCTCATTTTGAGATAACATAATTCTGGCATAAAAGTAGAAGGAAAATGAAATGTCAAGATGACTTGTAAAAGTTTCAGCTTCCTATGACATGAACCTTTGTCCTTGGTAGGCTTATCAGTTCCATAGATACCATTTCTACAGAGGTCACGAGGAATACCATCATGCAAATGCAAACCTCATGTTGTAATCTAATTTTTGGACATTTCCTAGAGTACAAAGTAGTCATAAGAATCTTAATAATCTGTGCTTTGTTCTACCTATAACAGATGATCATTGTCTATTTGTCCCAGATGAATTTTTGGTTCCTGTAACTGTGGTAATAGAATTCAGTGAAGATAAAGGACAGTGTATGGGATAATTCAGTTTAGCAGCATTGGTGGTTCAGTGGTAGAATTCTTGCCTGCCATACAGGAGGCCTGAGTGTATGGGATAATTCAGTTTATTGTCAGACCAGTTTAAAAAAAGAAAAAAGTCCCAACCTACTTTTTTTGTGTTCTGTTCTTGTGGGGGAGGGTAGAAGGCAGAACAGTTTTTGCAGAGAATTTGCGAAGCAAATAAAATGATGATCCATGTTCCTTCTCCTGTATTCTTTATCTCCATGAATGGTAGTAACACCTACCCGGGTGCGTCAAACCAGAAACTTAGGTAGATCCTAGATCCTTCCCTCTCCCCTTCCTATTGATTCAATATCATTTTTCCTCTAAACCATCCCCTAATTTCCAACCTTAATTCAACAGTCATAGTTTGAGCCACTATCTTCTCTCTGCCCATTCCTTCTACTCTTCCTCCCCCAAGAAATTGGGGAAGCCCAGTCCAACTCCTGTTCCTCCTTTAAAACTTGCTCCCCTTTGAGAAGCTTCCTTTGACTCACCTGTGTGGTCCTACTGTCTAGGACTGTCTAGTTCTGTAGAACTTCTATCATTGCATTTGTTGCACTGAATTGTATTAAAACCTTAAAAAGTCCCTTTGGGTAGGGACAGTGTCTTATTCACCATCGTATACCCAAGCACCCAGCACAGACTGCCACATAGTAAATACTCAAATTAAGTGTTGAATGAGTGACCACATAGAATAGATTTAATTTTATCTATGATTATATATTAATAGTTTGGGTATTATGCCTATTAACCATTGATTATTATGGTGATAGTTGTGATTTAAATAACTTTGTAAACATACAATTGATTAGTTCATGCCTGTGTGTTCCATCATTGTGCTGAATTTTATCAGAGCACTGATTTTCAACCGTAAGCATACATTGAGTCACCTGGAGGGCTTGTTAAAACAGAGGGGCAACCACCAGTTTCTGACTCAGTTGGTCTGGGGTGGGCCCTGAGAATTTTCATTTCTAAGAAGTTTACAGGTGATACTGATACTGCTTGTCCAGGGACCACACTTTGGGAACCACCGAATAAGGGCCCTAGTTCTTAACCCTGGCTGTACATTAGAATCACCCATAGAAACTTTAAACATTACTAATGCCTGGGCTTTACCCCAGAATTGTTAAATCAGAATCCATGAGATGTGGGGCCCAAGCACAGGTTATTTTTTTATTTTGAAATAATTTCAGCCTGACTATAAAAAAGTTTCAAAAACAGTAAAAAGGATGCCTATATACCCGTCACCAAACTTCTCCAAATGTTAACATCTTATATAACCATATACAATTATCAAAATCAGGAAATTAAACGATAAAATGTTATTAACTAAACTGATCTTACTCAAATTTCACCAGTTGGCCCATTAATGTCCTTTTTTCTGTCCTAGGATCCCACATTGCATTTCCTCTTTTCTCATTTTTCCCCAGTTTTATTGAAATATACTTGACATATAATCAGAGTAAGATTAGTTAAATCCATCATCTCACATAATTACGAATTTTGTGTGTGTGTGTGTGGTGAGAACATTTAAGATCTACTCTCTTAGCAACTTTCAAGTATTTAATACAGTATTGTTAACTGTAGTCACCATCTATATGTTAGATTCCCCAAAACTTATTTATCTTATAACTGGAAACTTGTACCCTTTGATGAACATTTCCCCATTTCCCCCACCTTCCACCCTCTTGCAACCACCATTCTACTCTTTTTCTATGAATTTGGCTTTTTTTTTTTAAGATTCTACATATAAGTGATATCATACAGTATTGGTCTTCTCTGTCTGACTTATTTCACTTAGCACAGTGCCCTCAAGGTCCATCCATGTCGTTGCAAATGGCAGGATTTCCTTCTTTCTCATGGCTGAATAATATTCCATTGTTTCATATCTGTATATATGTATGTGTGTATATATATATATATATACACACACACATACACACACGCACACACACCACGTTTTCTTTATGTGTTCATCAGTCAGTGGACACTTAGGTTATTTCTGTGTCTTGGCTATTGTGAATGATGCTGCAGTGAACATGGAGGTGTAGCTCTCTCCTCAAGATAGTGATTTCATTTCCTCTGGATATATACCCAGAAGTGGGATTGCTGGATGATATGGTAGTTCTATTTTTAATTTTTTGAGAATCTCCATACATGTTTCCCGTAGTGCTGTACCAATTTACATTCCCACCAACATTGCACTAGAGTTCCCTTTTCTTCACATCCTTGCCAACACTTAACCTGTTTTCTTTTTGATATTAGCTATTCTAACAAGTGTGAGGCAATATCTCATTGTTGTTTTGATTTGCATTTCCCTGATTAGTGATGTTGAGCATCTTTTCACGTACCTGTTGGCCATTTGTATGTCTTCCTTGGGAAAATATCTCAGTTCTTCTGCCCATTTTTTAATCAGATTATTTGCTTTTTTGCTATTGAACTGTATGAATTCCTTATATATTTTGGATATTAACCCCTTATCTGATATGTGGTTTGCACATATTTTCTCCCATTTTGTAGCTTGCCTCTTCATTCTTTTGATTATTTCTCTTGCTGAGTAGAAGCTTTTTGTTTTGATGTAGTCCCATTTGTTGATTTTGGCTTGTTAAGTCCTTAATCCATTTAGAGTTCATTTTTTAAGTGGTGTAAGATAGGGGTCCAGTTTCATTCTGTTGCATATTTATCCAGTTTACCCAACACCATTTACTGAAGACTGTCTTTTCCCCATTGAGTGCTCTTGTCTCCCTTGTCAAATATTAGTTCATCTCATACACATGGTCTCATACACATGGGTTTATTTCTGGGCTCTCAGTTCTGTTCCACTGATCTATTTGTCTGTTTTTATGCCAGTACCATACTGTGTTGATTATTATACTTTGTAGTATAGTTTGAAATCAGGAAGTGTGATGCCTCCCCACTTTGTTCCTCTTTCTCAGGATTGCTTTGGCTATCCAGTGTCTTTGGTAGTTCCATATGAATTTTAGGATTTTTTTATACTTCTGTGAAAAATGCATTTGGAATTTTGATATGGATTGCACTGAATCTACAGATGGCTTTGGGTAGTATGGACATTTAAACAATATGAATTCTTTTTTTAAATTAAATTAATTTATTTATTTACTTATTTTTGGCTGCGTTGGGTGTTTGTTGCTGCACGCGGGCTTTCTTTAGTTGCAGCTAGGGGGGCCCGGACCAGGGATCGAACCTGTGTCCCCTGCATTGGCAGGGGGGGGG
>NW_006796357.1:199691-228607 GCF_000442215.2 Lipotes vexillifer
CATGGCTCACGGGCCTAGCCGCTCTGCAGCATGTGGGATCTTCCCGGACCGGGGCACGAACCCGTCCCGGGAAGCCCGGCAGGCGGACTCTTAACCACTGTGCCATCAGGGAAGTCCAATATGAATTCTTCTGATCCGTGAACGTGGGATATATTTCCATTTATTTGTAACCTCTTCAATATCTTTTATAAATGTCTTATAGTTTTCGGTACAAATCTTTTACCTCCTTGGTTAAATCTATTCATAAGTATTATACTGCTTTTTGATGCTATTATGAATGGGATTGTTTTCTTTATTTCTCTTTCAGATATTTCATTGCTGGTGTATAGAAATGCAACTGATTTTTGTCTGTTGATTTTGTAACCTGCAACTTTAGTGAATTCATTTATTAGTTCTAACAGTTTTTGTTGGTATCTTCAGCGTTTTCTCTAGGTCATGTCATATGGAAACAGACAATTTTACTTCTTCCTTTCTCATTTTGATGCCTTTTTTCTGTTTGTTTGTTTGTTTAATTTTTTTTTATTTTTTGGCCGTGCTGCACAGCATGTGGGGTCTTAGTTTCCCCGACCAGGGATTGAACCCACGTCCCCTGCATTGGAAGCACGGAGTCTTAACCACTGGGCCGCCAGGGAAGTCCCTTGATGCCTTTTACTTCTTTTCCTTTCTAATTTCTCTGGCTAGGCCTTCCAGTACTATGTTGAATAGGAGTGGTGAGAGTGGGTACCCTTGTCTTGTTCCTGTTGAGTATGTTGTTAACTGTGGGTTTGTCAAGTATGTCCTTTATTTATTTATTTATTATTTAAAAAATTTTTTGGCTGTACCATGCGGCATGTGGGATCTTAGTTCCCCGACCAGGGATCAAACCCACACCCCCTACAGTGGAAGCATGGAGTCTTAACCACTGGACTGCCAGGGAAGTCCCCATGTATGTCCTTTATTATGTTTGGGAATGTTCCTTCTATGTCCAATTTGCATTTAACTGTTACGTCTTCTTCGTCTCCAATCTGACTGTTCCTTAGTCTTTTTCTTTCATGACTTTGACACTGCTGAAGGCCACCAGTTAGTTATTTTGTAGAATGTCCCTCAATTTGGAATTGTCTCCTGATTCCCAATGATTAAATTTATTGTCCATTGTCTATTTCTGGCAAGAATACCACAGAAATTATATTGTGCCCTTCTCTGGCTCATATCATATAATGAGGCACATGATGCCCATGTCTTATTACCAATGGTTTTAATTTTGTTTGCTTGGTTAAGGTGGCATCTGCCAAGCTTCTCCTTTTAAAGTTATTCTTTTTTCCCTTTATAATTATTAATTATTTTATAGAGAGACACTTGGAGACTATGCAAATATCCTGTTTCTCATCATACTTTTTACCTACTAATTTTATCAATCACTGATGTTTCTTGCTTACAATAATTATTACTGAAATGTGTGCCAAATGGTGATTTTCTCTTTCCATCCTTCTTTCTACATTAATTAAGCTTCTATTTTAAGGAAGAGCTATCCTTTCTCTACTTATTTATTCAATTATTTATTTATAATATTATAGACTCATAGGTATTTCTTTTATTCCATAATATTATTCTCATGATTTATTCATGGTTAGATTGTCCTAGATTTGGTCATTGGGAACTCCCTCAAGTTGGTTTGTTTTCTTTCAACATGCCCCATCATTTTTTTTTTTAGGCTTTGAAGGCCATGGGTCTTTGTTGCTTTTGGTTGTTTTCTCTTCCAACCTCTTAAGAATGAAAAAAACACTCTTAGCTATGGAGTTGGCTTGCAAGCTGTAGTTTGCTGATCCCTAGGCTAGAATCTAGATTAATCTTGTACTTTCCTTGTCCTAGCCCTGGAATCAGTTATTTCTACAGGGGGTGGGGCTTTTATTGGAGAACAGTACCTCGAAATCAAGATCTGGGCACTAGGTATGCTCATTGCTAATTGGGGTGTCATTGCTATTAGCCCTTTGAAGGAACAACGCTAGGAAATATGTGTATGTACTCACACAAATATACACACACATCTACTTTCACCTATCTATCTGAAGAACCACTAGTTCATACTGATATTTCTGATTCCAGTCCAACACCATAGAGTTTATTCTAGCCTTCCCCTTTCCTTATTTGTAACTCCTCTCTCTGACATTGAGAAACCTGGCTGTTATTATCCACAATATATTTACTTATTTGTTCAATCCTAAAGTACACCTAAGTTTCAACATTGCTAAGACACCCCTGTGGAAAACAGTTTCACTAACCAGTGTAGTTCTTTGGTTTTAGCCTTATAGGATATAGTCAAAGTATCATTTTCCAAAGTTACTTAGGTTAGTTCTTTTCTTTCCCACTCTCTTCAGGATGATTATATATTTCATCTGTAATATAATTATATTCACTTGTTACTATTTGCATTCCATTTTGGGAACTCCCGCCCCCCCCCCCCCACCCCCCCCGTTGTTTTTTTTAGTCATTCTGCCTGTCTGTCTATCTGTCTGTCTGTCTCTCTCTCTCTCTCTCTCTCTATCTATTTATCTATCTATCCATCTATCTATCTATCTATCTATCTATTTATCTATCTATCTATATATCTATGCATAGCATAGGTAATTTTTTAAAGTGCCCAGGTGATTGAAATGTGATTTAAGAGCTATTACATTTAGAATAGAGAAGTGGAAGATATAACTTTTGCTCTTAAGGATGCTATAATCTAGGTACAAATAAGCACATGTGTGAATCAATAAAATTGTAATTGTAAATTAAAATAATGCCATATGTGCTTTATGTAAGGCAGCACAAATCATATTAAAGGAACAGGGAATGAGTGTAAGAATCAGAGTATGATGGAATTAGATAAGTAAGGCTTCTTAGACGTGTGTTGAATTTTGTCTTAAAGAAGAGAGGGGTGAAATTATCCTAAAATTACCATTTCTTTTTAAAGATGAAAATCTACAGCTGGTAAACCATGAAGCAAGTTCCATGGCAGTGGATGTTGTTCCTCATGTTGACAACCCAACCTTTGAAAAAGATGAAACTCCTGATCGAGAGACTGCTGTTCGAGAAATTAAATCATAAAATCTGTGTCAATAGAAAACTTGAACCTTTAGTAATAACAGAACTGCCAATCAGGGCCTAGTTTGCTATTAATGAACTAGAATAACTTAATAAGAATGATACTGAAAGTGATGAGATGACTAATATTATGCTATAGTTAAATGACTTAAAATATTCAACCTATTAACTTTTTCCACAAACTCATTATATAATATTTTTCATAGGCAAGTTTTCTCTCAATAGTGGTAGCAACATTTTTAAACATTCAGAACTCTTGTCAAGTAGTCATGTTTTCCATTTATAACAATTTTCTTATAAAAACATGTTGCTTTTAAAATGTGGAGTAGCTGTAATCACTTTATTTTATGATAGTATCTTAATTAAAAATAATACTACTTTAGCTTGGGCTATATGTGTCAGGGTTTTTCTCCAGGTGCTTATATTGATCTGGAATTGTAATGTAAAAAACAATGCAAACTTAGGCTAGAAATTCATGAAATGTCTGTTTAAGCTACATTAAGTTGATAGAACAAGATTAAAGCAAAATATTCATTTCAACTATTTTTTGTTTTTAAAATTCAGCTAAATGTACTTCATATGAGTGTCAAGCATAGTTTATCACAGAATATGGACTGGACTGGATTGATTGGTATATTAGTGACACCAATTTGACAAAAGATTATAGACAAAAACTGTACTTACAGAAACACTGTAACTATTTCTCAAACTTTACTTATGGGACTTTCAAAAGCAGAGTATATAAATCATCATACTATTTGAAAATGATTATGAATAAGTCACACAAAAATTGGTAATTGGGGCTTCCCTGGTGGCGCACTGGTTGAGAGTCCGCCTGCCGATGCAGGGGACGCGGGTTCGTGCCCCGGTCCGGGAGGATCCCACATGCCGCGGAGCGGCTGGGCCCGTGAGCCATGGCCGCTGAGCCTGCGCGTGCAGAGCCTGCGCTCCGCAACGGGAGAGGCCACAACAGCGAGAGGCCCGCGTACCGCAAAAACAAAAACAAAAACAAAAAAAATTGGTAATTGATCTTTGTGTATGAATTTGTCTACAGAAATTACTCTGTAGAAAATATTTTCCAAACAATGTTGACTTTGAAAATTGAGTTTACATTTTACCTAAATGGGCTAAAATAACGTTAGGTAAACTAAAATTCTGTCCATGTAGCTATAAATTTTGTGAATGCATTTTCTTGGTGTTTGAAAAAGAATTGGGGGAGGGGGAGAATTCCAGGTGCCTTAATATAAAGTTTGAAGCTTCATCCACCAAAGTTAAATAGAGCTATTATAAAAATGCACTTTAATTCTATTCTCTGTGGTTTATCTTTGGTTTTAGAGTTTTGTTTCCAGTACACATTCCAGCAGAATTTAGGCAAAAGCAGAATAGACATGTATTTTTGTTGGCTAAATGTAGAATGGATGAAACCATTGCATTCTTGTACGCTGATTTGAAATGCTGTAAATATGTCCCGATTTGTATTGATTCTCTTTAAATATAAAATGTAAATAAAATATTCCAATAAAAGTTTGTGTTTGGTGTTTAGTTATCATATACTAACTTTTAATATATGCTTGTATTTAGGAGGGAAAAAGGTTTAATGTAAATGGTCATTGATATATTTGATCAATAAAAACTAAAACTTTACATTTACATATTTCATTACATAGAGAGGAACTGCTGCCATTATAATATAACTGAACCTACCATGAATTATTTTTAAATGTCAGCAAGGTAAATAATGAGGTTGACCACTGATAATATAAGGTTAGAAAAAGACCATGATGTCAGTCCATCTTTATACGACCCAAGACATAAGGCCGTTTCATTGCTTTAAAGTTACCTTTTCCTTCAGCCTTCTCTTTGGCAGTATCATTCTTGGGATGCTGTTAATGAGTTAAATGCATCTCTTTATTTTGCCAAACATGTTAAGAATAAACAGTTGCTTGTAACACTTCAGAACCATGATTATCAAACCAGTCTTCTGTGGCAATATGCCAAATGTATGTGTGTGTGATGCCACACAATAAAGTTGGCCTGTATTCTTAGAAAATTAATCATTTCAAGCTTTGTGGGGTTTCTTCTGGGGAGGCATTTATAACTTTTTAAATTTTTAATAGCTGTATTGACATAAAATTTATATACCAAAAATTCACCCATTGTAAATGTATGGTTCCAAGATGCCTTGCAAATGTATATGGAGTTGTGCAATTATTATCACCACAATCAAACTGAGAACATTTCATCACCCCAGAAGGTCCCCTCATATCCATTTACACTCAGTTTCTGCTCCCATTCCTAGCCCCAGGCAACCACCAATCAGCTTTCTGTCTCTATGGATTTGCCTATTCTGGACATTACATTTAAATGCAATCATACAAGATATGGCCTTTTGTGACTGGCTTCTTCCACTCAGCATAATATTTTCAAGGTTCATCCACGTTGAAGCATGCAAAAGTACTTCATTCTTTTTCATTGCTGAATAATATTCCATTGTACGGGTATTCCACATTTGGTTATCCATTCATCAGTTAACGAACACTCAGATCGTTACCACTTTTTGGCCATTATGGATAATGCTGCTATGAACATTCATGTACAAGTCTTTGTGTAGATGTATGCTTTCAGTTCTCTTGGGTATATGCAAAGGAGAGGAATTACATGTCACTTGTGAGTTTTCTTCCTGGTATTATCTTTTGATAAGAAAAAAGATTTGGAGCAATAGACTTTATTACTTTCACATGGTCAAAATATAAGCTGATTCCTTTAACAGTGGTAGTAGATGTATTTGTATGTATAGGTAGTCTCCAACTTAAGAAGGAGGGGTTTTCTGAGAGTTCATTTGTAGGTTTAGTAGACGCCAGGTTGTATTATCCTATAAGTAAGAATACACATGGTTCCCAGGTAAATCAGTAAAAATACACTTAAAAATACAACTGGAATGCTAGGAACAATTCTTTTCCTCCCTCCCTCTGGTTTTGGTTCATTTACTAAATATTTTAGTTATGTTCTATAATATCTGGATCAACTTTATCACCTTAGGTTATAAAAATTTTCCTTACTCATTGTATCTTCTGTTTGGAATGGATTTTTAAAATATCTTTAAACATATTAAACAATATAAAATTTACATACTACTTAATGTAATGAACTTAAAAGAAGTTCATTATTATGGGGGACACTTAGACCACCAGAGAAAAATGTTCATTATCTTCTACCTTAGAGGCAATTAAGTGAAAAGTTTGAAAACCACTACTCACTAGTTCTTAACTTTTTTTCCTCCAGAAACATACAATCTCATGAATATAAGACACTTGTGGACATACCATTTTTGATGGTTAGAGTAGTAGTATATATAAATTGAGTTTAGCATGGATAGTTAGTGGCAATTTCTCTTCCAACTAACATCCCAGTTCTGAACCACTGCTTTAGAAAATTTTAATAGGCATGTCCTGATAGAAACTTTTAAAAAAAGCAATTCAGTCATCCAAAATTCATTAATAGAGCTTATTTTTTAAAAGATGCCTATTAGCTCTTAATGGAAACATGATTACCCCCAATTTGTTGTGAAGTCTGATTTTCAAATATCTAATTTGCTTTCAATTAGTCCATCTAAAACTTTAATGTGCCTACAAATTACCTGGGGATCTTGTTAAAATGGCACACTCTGATTCTAAGGTCTGGAATACGTTCTGAGATTCTGAATTTCTAGCAAGCTCCTGGGTGATGCAGATGTTGCCGGTCCAGAGTCTGTATTTTGAGTACTACAGCTTTATATGGCTCTCCTCTAGAATCTTACTGCTCCTAAGCCTGCTGCAGACTGTAAAATATCAACTAAGCTTGTGAAATTCATTGCAAATAAGAATCCAGTGGAATCTTGAGTGACAGCCTCGGCCTTTCCGTGGCACAGGTTTGGAGTTGCGATTTGGGGTTTCCTAGTACCTTTTCACATAGGTGTTTGAGACTATGATTTAGAAGGCTGAGTCAGCTGGAAGACTGACCTCTGGATAAATGACGTATTATTCATCTCTGCGTGGTATATCATTGTGATAAATACGTGGCTTGGATAAATCAGAAAACAAGCATGGGAGTAGACAGATGAATTGGGAAGCTATTATTATAGTGCCGCAGGAAAGTGATGTGAGGCTTATCTGAAGTGATAATAGGAGGATGGGATGGACTTTTGAAAAAAAACGTAGAGGGGTGTGTGTGTGTGTGTGTGTGTGTGTGTGTGTGTGTGTGTGAGTGTGTGTGTGACAGTGGAGGTGGTGAGAGTAAGAAGTTTAAGACTATTCCATAACACAGCATTGTAAAGCAACCATACTCCAATAAAAGTTAATTTAAAAAAAGCCTATTCCAAGGTTCCTTATATGCACCCCAATGTTCATAGCAGCACTATCTGCAATAGCCAAGATGCCGAAGCAACCTAAGTGTCCATCAACAGATGAATGTATAAAGAAGATGTAGTATATATACAATGGAATATTACCCAGCCAACACAATCCAAAAATGGGCAGAAGATCTCAATAGACATTTCTCCAAAGAAGATATACAGACTGCCAACAAATACATGAAAGAATGCTCAACATCATTAACCATTAGAGAAATGCAAATCAAAACTACAATGAGATATCATCTCACACCAGTCAGAATGGCCATCATGAAAAAATCTAGAAACAATAAATGCTGGAGAGGGTGTGGAGAAAAGGGAACCCTCTTGCACTGCTGGTGGGAATGTGAATTGGTACAGCCACTATGGAGAACAGTATGGAGGTTCCTTAAAAAACTAAAAGTAGAACTACCATATGACCCAGCAATCCCACTTCTGGGCATATACCCTGAGAAACCCATAATTCAAAAAGAGTCATGTACCAAAATGTTCATTGCAGCTCTATTTACAATAGCCCGGAGCTGGAAACAACCTAAGTGTCCATCATCGGATGAATGGATAAAGAAGATGTGGCACATATATACAATGGAATATTACTCAGCCATAAAAAGAAACGAAATTGAGCTATTTGTAATGAGGTGGATGGACCTAGAGTCTGTCATACAGACTGAAGTAAGCCAGAAAGAGAAAAACAAATACCATATGCTAACACATATATATGGAATTTAAGGGAAAAAAATGTCATGAAGAACCTAGGGGTAGGACAGGAATAAAAACACAGACCTACTAGAGAATGGACTTGAGGATATGGGGAGGGGGAAGGGTAAGCTGTGATAAAGCGAGAGAGAGGCATGGACATATATACACTACCAAACGTAAGGTAGATAGCTAGTGGGAAGCAGCCGCATAGCACAGGGAGATCAGCTCGGTGCTTTGTGACCACCTGGAGGGGTGGGATAGGGAGGGTGGGAGGGAGGGAGACGCAAGAGGGAAGAGATATGGGAACATATGTATATGTATAACTGATTCACTTTGTTATAAAGCAGAAACTAACAGACCATTGTAATGCAATTATACTCCAATAAAGATGTAAAAAAAAAATCAAAAGAAAAAAAAAGAATGAAATAATGCCATTTGTAGCAACATGGATGGACCTAGAGAATATCATACTAAGTGAAGTCAGACAGAGACAAATATTATATATTACTTGTATGTGGAATCTAAAAAATACAAATGAATCTATTTACAAAACAAAAACATTCACAGACATAGAAAACAAACTTCCTAAAGGGGAAAGGGGGGCAGATAAATTAGGTGTGTGGGAATAACAGATACACACTACTATACATTAAATAGATAAGCAACAAGTATTTACTGTATAACACGGGGAACAATGTTCAATATCCTGTAATAACCTATAATGGAAAATTATCTATATATGTATAACTGAATCTGCTGTACACCTGAAACTAACACAATATTGTAAATTAACTATACGTCATTTTTTTAAATGTAGGAAATAAAAGACTATTCCAGGGTTCTTAGCTTGAGCATGTTGGTAAACAGTGGTGCTCTGAACTATGAGAAGCTGGTAGAAGAAACAACTTTCGGCAGGGAGGATATTAGAAAAATAAATTTGGCTTTGGACATGTAGCCTTGAGGTAGCTATAAAGGATATGTCATGATTTGTAGTCAGACAAATCCAGGTTCAAATCCCAGCTCTGCCGTTTATTTAGTTATGTGATCTTAGGCAAGTTACATAACTTCTCTGAGCCTCCTGTTCATCTGCAAATTAAGGTTGTAAAAAATGTACAAGCTTATTAATGAGGGTTAAATGACTATCCGTATACACAGGCATAGATAGATATAGATAGATATTACCAGCACAGTACCAGCAGTGATATCCATGGCAGTTTGTAATTCCTGTCCTTCGTCCCTAAAAACAATGTACATTAACATAAACAATCGAGTAGAGTGACATGCTCTGCTTTTTTAAGGCACTTTCACAAAAATACTTTTATTTGTAAAAGCTTGAAATATAGTGCATGACCAAGCCAAACTTTATATTGCAGGAGTAATTTAAGTGTTTTATTTACATAATCAGTGAAATGTTTTACTACAGCGGGAGCTCGCTAAATGCCCACCCTCCGCTCTAAGCCAAAAGAGGGTCCGATTCTATAACAGGGAGCATGTGGGTGTATCTGAATGGAGTTGCTCAGTAACGAGGCATAGGAACCATCCAGTTCTGCACATCCCTTGCTACAACTCTTAAAGTTTAAGGATATTGGAAAAGAATGTGGTTTGATGAGGAAGGAAATAAAAAGGGGAAGGAAAGGTATCAGTAAAAATAAAGAGGGAAGATACATTTGCCACATTGACTGATCTTTCACCAGGAAGATAAGAAATTATCTTCCTTAATACACATCCAAATTAGGATGGCTTTTCCCAAGGATACATTGCAGTTTGGGCTCTGGGAAGACTGCCTCGTCCCACCCTGTCCGGAAAGCTGCCTTCGGACAAACGACTGCGTTTTAGAGAATCCCAAATTGACCTTTTTCTCACCTCCCAGAAAAATCCCTGCTCGTAGCGCACGCCTGCCTTCTTTGGGCTGGCCCACATTTTGCGAGGGTTAAGCCACAGACGCAACTCCAAGGCAGAATTCTTTGGCTCCACGACTTGGCATCCGGGTGTTCCCCACCCCATTTTTTAAAAAAAAGCCAGATCCTTGAGGCTTCATTCTCAAAATAGCTTGCCAAGAGCCCCTTGTTTTTTGTAGACTGCCTCCCAACTCCTTCCTTCCTATAAACGTGTTTTCGCTTTTAGTGCACTCTTTAATTCTGGTGGGCTTAGTTATCGCAGTAAATAAAAAAGTCCCTCAAGTAATTTCTCACAATGATGTCTCGCAAACCACTGACCTCATTCACCTTAGTGTTTAAGCAGCTGCGTATCGTTGTCAAGGTACAAAGAGGGGTAGCTTGCCCTGAAAGGGTTTTTTTTTTTCTTAAAGAGTTTAAGAAAGAAAAAAAAATCGCTCATAAATTGTTTATATCCAGTAAAGCAAAGTTGGATGACATTTTCTTTGGCTGATTACAACAGTTAAATAGAACAAATCTGGGAAGGGAGGAGCGCTGCGTAAAAAACACTGTGTGGCTTCTGGAGATTTTTTTTTTTTTTTTTTTTTTTTTTTTCAAAGATACTTTGTTTTACTCTCGTTAGTGAATCATCTTTCTTTTGGTTAGTGTTAGCATGAAATATTTTTTCTTTCTTTTTACTCTCAACCTCTCTGTACCCTTGTTTTTAAGGGTGTGTAGCAGACAGTTTTTTTTTTGCTGTATGCAGGCCTCTCACTGTTGTGGCCTCTCCCGTTGAGGAGCACAGGCTCCGGACGCGCAGGCCCAGAAGCCATGGCTCACGGGCCCAGCCGCTCCGCGGCATGTGGGATCTTCCCGGACCGGGGCACGAACCCGTGTCCCCCGCATCAGCAGGCGGACTCCCAACCACTGCGCCACCTGGGAAGCCCACTTCTGAAGATTTTATATTCTTATTGTACACGCGGAAAGAGCTTAATCTAAGGAAGGTTCTCAATCAGACAAGGAATCGTATCAAACTCCACTTACTGTGTGGCCTTGGATAAGTCACCGAACCCGACTGCGCATTTGTTTATTTATGTGCCAGGTGGGGAATGAGATATGCTTCGTGAGACTTCTGCCAGGATTATGTGAGACATTGTGTGAAATCTCTTTTGTACGTAAGAGCTCATTAAACGTTAGTTGCAGCTACTGCTCCTTCCCAGAATGGCCGTTCGTTACTCCCAAATTCCGGAAACTGTTTTCGACCGTTTAACACCCTCGGCTGTAAAAGGATGAGAAGAAACAACACTTCTATACCCGGGCTCACTTATTTGCTAGAAAACTCTTTAAACTTTCGATAGGCAAATCCACTTAACTGGTGGCGGGACCCGCTTTGAAAGCACCCCCACCCAGTTCTCTCCCCAGTGGATTGTGGGAAGTGTAGTCCGGAGCTCCAGGTGCTTGAGTACAGAAAAGCGGGGAGTAAACTACAACTCCCAGAAGGGAAAGGAACGGGACTATTTCCCAGTCGGGCGGTAGCGCTGTGGGAGGGAATTGGCCGTCTCGCTGCCTACGTGGGAGAGAAGGGAGGGTTGGGGGAAGTGTGGAAAAGCAGAACCTGAGCGGCTGCCGCCTGAGGCAGATTTGGTGGGAGAAGTAGAGGGGAGGAAACGGGTGGAGGGGTGAGGTGAGGAGGGCATCTGGGTCGCTGCTTCCGGGTGGCATAAAGTTCTTCGCGATGTGGCTGAAGCCCGAGGAAGTGCTCCTGAAAAATGCGCTGAAGCTGTGGCTGATGGAAAGGTCCAACGACTACTTCGTGCTGCAGCGGCGTCGGGGCTACCGGGAGGAAGGCGGCGCGGGGCTCACAGGTAAGCTTTGGCCATCCCCCTCACCCCCTCGCCTCTGGGCCGTGTTCGCTGGTACTTAAAAGGTGTTGAGGCACACAGTCGTCGCCGCCCGCCGCCCGATCCTAAACCCTGGGCGGGGGGGTACTGGGGTTCTTCTCCCGCCACCACCTTTCCTTCGCCCTCACCGAGTCCTGAAAACGCCTCCCTGGACCAGCAGTCGGTCTTTGGGTGGGACGGGGAAAGGGAGGAGGGGTTCCTTCTGAAGCCAAGGAAGAATCTGAGGTAAAGGAAGTGTTCTTTCTGAGGCAGAGTACCTGCCCTGTCGCTTTCCATGGGGGAGGGGGCTGGTAACGAGCGTTAGACTTGGGCAGGTCGCATTTAGTCTGGTGACCCGGGCCAGTTCGCAGTTGTGCACTTAACTTTTTCACAAGCCTCCCAGCCCCTCCCCTGCCCCCCATCGGTAACCGCCACGCTGGGGGTGGGAGGTGTAATTGTGTGGGAGGAGGGGTGATGAGGAAAAAGGGAGGAGCTCCAATCCTGTCTCGAGGAATCGGCATCAAATGAGAGGTTAGGGAGTCAGGGGAGGGTCCGAGTGCGGGGGAGGGTGAGGGGTAGGTCTCAGAATTGCTGAACCCTCCCGATTTATCATCTTTCACTTTGTCTCCAAGTTTTCAGTCCTGGGATCCCCTCTCAAAGTAACCTTCGTAATTCATTTCTCTCTGGAGGAAAGAGAGAAATGCCCTTTCTTTCAAAACCAAAGTTGTAAGCAAACCAGTTAAACAAACGGAAGTTTCTCTTCCCGCCTAATCTATCCTGCCTTCACTTCTTTGATTTACAAATCAAGAACTCTGCCTGGGTCTAGTATTTAAAGCCTCCAAGGAGTTTTGGTCTGAGACCTGTCGTCTTGGGCAGGGGCATGCAAACTTTTGGTCATTGGGAGACCAGAGCTCTTTATCGTGACAACTTCTAGTTTGGCATTGTGGCCTTGAAGTGATGAACCAGGCTTAATTCAGCAGCGAGATGGAACGGGAAGAGGGAAGAGTCCCAAAACCTTCATGTTAGTCCCATCCTAATCTCCTGTTGAATTATATTCGACAAATTCTTTCATTTATTCAATCTGAAGCGCCTACTATGTGCCACATGGAATGCTAGGGTACAAAGATAATTAACATTCAGTTCCCTGCCTTCGAAGTGCTCTTAATCTGGCAAAGGGTCGGGTTTGGGGGAAGTAACTAGCAAACCAGGCAAATTATAATTATAACCCGTTAACTACTAAACCAGGCAAATTGTAATTAGAACCAAATAACTGAAGGGTTGGGTAAAGATTCATGGAGGAGGTGACATTGCTTTTTCTCTTCTGGTAAATGGTGTCTACCTCAGAGCTGAGAGGATAAAATGAAAGTTAACAGGAGCCAAATCAATGTGTTTTGTTAAGATGGAGATGAACATGTGCTGTTATTTCCTTTTTTTCCCCAAGACCCCAGCAGTGTGGAGAGAATTTTGAGGTTCTATGGGACATTTAAAAAAAAATTTTGCATGACCTATTTATCCTATCCAGCGTCTGAAAAGGCTGTCTTGAAAATACGGCAACAAAAATTGCCTGATTAAACTTCACATTTTGTCGTTTTCTCATTCTCAAAAATTACCAGTGTTATTTTGCAGAGGAGTCTTTCCATTTATTAGATGTATATGTTTACCAGATTAAAACTTGAGAATCAATGGTCATAATTACCCAGTGACAATTCACCCACTTGAGTCCATTGAGAACAGATCGGAATATATTTAAAACAGATTTTCCAGCCCAGTGTTACAGCACAATATTTTGGTTCCCCATAATCTTACTTTACCAGAATTTTTCTGGTACTCCTGGCCTCATCTACCAAAGAAGTGTATTTCACTTTGTTACAACTACTGTGTTCCTGAAAATTAATAAGTAAATCAGTTTTTTGAGAATCAAATCACTGTTATGTAGTAGTAAATGTTTTTTTACTTGTTGCAAATTTTCTTTGTATAATCACTCCTTGTTTTCTGTGTTTGGTTTTTCATTTGACGTAGTTTTTTTTTTTTTTTTTCTTCCACACAGCTTGTGGGATCTTAGTTCCCTGACCAGGGATTGAACCTGGGCCCTCGGCAGTGAGAGCTCGGGAGTTGTAACCACTGGACCTTGAGGGGATTCCCTTGACATGCTTTCTTGGAGCATGGATCAGTTGCACCAGTTTCTTATCTCTATCCTACCCACTCCCATTTACTCTAGCCCCATCTCTTTAGAATAAGAGAGTGTTTATATGAAGAAATAAACCAAGATTTCTTTTTTTTAAAATAAATTTATTTATTTATTTTTGGCTGCGTTGGGTCTTCGTTGCTGCACGTGGGCTTTCTCTAGTTGCGGCGAGCGGGGGCTACTCTTCCTTGTGGTGCGCGGACTTCTCATTGCAGTGGCTTCTCTTGTTGCAGAGCACCAGCTCTAGGTGCGTGGGCTTCGGTAGTTGTAGCAGGCGGGCTCAGTAATCGTCGCTCGCAGGCTCCAGAGCACAGCCTCAGTAGTTGTGGCACACGGGCTTTGTTGCTCTGCGGCATGTGAGACCTTCCCAGACCAGGGCTCGAACCCTTGTCTCCCTCATTGGCTCGAACCCGTGTCTCCCTCATTGGCAGGCGGACTCTTAACCACTGCGCCACCAGGGAAGCCCTAAACCAAGATTTCTGCCACACATGTATGTTGAGAACAGCCACAGCCCCATTTTTGTGGTCAGTTCGTATCTCTGCATGCTTGCTTTACCAGTTGTATTGTCAAGATGCTTGAAATTACCACATGAGAGCTACCACTATATTTCATGTAAATTAAACAAAATGGATCAGAATGGAGCAAAGAGGTGTTTTTAAGGTTCATTTGGTTCTTTTTGGTCCAGAGCAAAAGTGTGCTGATTTTCATGGCTGCTTGATTACTGTATTCTTACTTAAAATCGTGAAGCCAAAAGCTTTGATGTGCTTTACCACAAATCCACATTTGGATTAGCTCTCACAGGAGTTTGACTGTGTGCCAGCATAAGCTTGCCTTTGTCCATTTTGTTTGCTAAAATCCAATGTTACGTGCTCCCCCTTTAAGATATTCGTTTATATATTTTTTAATGAAGAAAAGATAATGACCATCTAGAAATGTTAATAGTTGTACTTTCTTTAAGATTTCATTTCTTGGCCATGTGATAATTGGCAATAAGCACCAGCAATGTAATGACTTTAGCTGTGGATTTGGTGAAGTTAGTTGACTCTTTTTTTTTCTCTTTAATTCTAATAATGGAATTGGAGCAACAGAGAACCCTAGGATGGTTTTAGCAAGAGACTAATTTGGAAGTTAGAGTTCTTAAATCCTTTTCTAAATTTTTGAAACACTTCTAGTGGATATCTGGTAGATTACTTACCATTTGCCTAACTATCTTACTTAATTGTACTGGTTCATAGCAGGGTGGAATATCTTGTGGAAATTTTTGTTATACATAAGATTATTTTTCAGATAAAGTGATCTGTACTTTATTACTTCTCATTTAAAGAAGTAATTCACCCTTCTGTAACTGTATTTTTGCAGTTACCTTGCATTATTCCTTGTTCTTCCTGTCTGATAAGTGTGATGACTTCTCTGGCACCTAAATTTAGCACCTGGCTTTATGTAATTAAAAATAATTTATGCATATTTGGATTAAGCACAAATTAACAATTTGCTCTGCTTGGCAGATGGGAGCGACTACATGAGTGAAATTATGGGGCTACATTCTATTAAGTATTCTAGTGTATGGGACTTAGGAAGGTCTGCCAATTAGGAAGCTTTAATTTAGATAGTTTGTTGAGAGTATTTTGCTCTTGAATCTTCCATATCTGAACAGTGTAAGCAGGTTCTTGTGTGCTGGATTGACAGCCTCCCTCAGTAGACCTCTTTTTTTGTGATGTAGAACAAGACTAAGAAATAAAACATGAAAATGGAGGATGTTTCCTTATCTCTTCTTTCATCTTGGCATCATTACTTTGAAATTAAACCATCTGTAAAAACTAGAACATGGTAATGTTTGAAATGAGCTTTCCATTTCAAAATGTTTTATGATATTTTATATAAACTTAATAAATCACTATGTGAGTTATCATAATTAAACACATACATAAAAAACAATAAGGTAGGCTTTTAAAAAAGTTGTTAATGACCATCCCTCAAAAATACAAGGCTTTTCTCTCCTTCTTCCCTACCCCGAACTCAAGGACCAAACTCTGAAAATGTTCTCAGTTTTCCTTGGCAAAATATCCCTGCATTCTATGCTCACAAAGGAACCATCTGGTAAAATTTTGGCCTCCCAGGTACCTCATTACTGGGACCAGGGTGCACAAATGGTGGCCTTGACATTTCATTTTACATAAGGAAAGATCAACCCTCCCCCCACTCACATACACTGTAAATTAATAAATATAATTTTGGCTTATTAAAGAGAAAATCCCATAGGGCAACCCCTAGGGAGGCAAATCACACTGTGTGCTCCGCTCCTTTTTCCCCTCCCTGGAACCTGGATCCCTGTGAAATCAAGCAAACATTTGCCTTTAAAGATCTCCTAGAATGATAAATGACAGCTTTGTAGGAGGTTTTGAGATATGAAGGATGGTCAGTGTCACCAATTTTTCTAGGTAGTAACGGAAGGATTATTATTTTTTTTGGTAGGGATACATCTATATTATTATCTGTCTAAAACATTAATTATGCTTACAACTGAATTTTTTTAACATCTTTATTGGAGTATAATTGCTTTACAATGTTGTATTAGTTTCCGCTGTATAACAAAGTGAATCAGTTATACGTATACATATATCCCCATATCCCCTCCCTCTTACGTCTCCCTCCCACCCTCCCTATCCCACCCCTCTAGGTGGTCACAAAGCACGGAGCTGATCTCCCTGTGCTATGCGGCTGCTTCCCACTAGCTATCTATTTTACATTTGGTAGTGTGTATATGTCCATGCCACTCTCTCACTTCGTCCCAGCTTACCCTTCCCCCTCCCGTGTCCTCAAGTCCATTCTCTAGTAGGTCTGTGTCTTTATTCCTGTCCTGCCCCTAGGTTCTTCATGACCATTTTTTTTTTTAGATTCCATATATATGTGTTAGCATATGATATTTGTTTTTCTCTTTCTGACTTAACTTCACTCTGTATGACAGACTCTAGGTCCATCCACCTCACTACAAACAACTCAATTTCGTTTCTTTTTATGGCTGAGTAATATTCCATTGTATATATGGGCCACATCTTCTTTATCTATTCATCTGTTGATGGACACTTAGGTTGCTTCCATGTCCTGGCTATTGTAAATAGAGCTGTAATGAACATTGTGGTACATGACTCTTTTGGAATTATGGTTTTCTCAGGGTATATGCCCAGTAGTGGGATTGCTGTTTTAGTCTTTTAAGGAACCTCCATACTGTTCTCCATAGTGGCTGTACCAATTTACATTCCCACCAACAGTGTAAGAGGGTTCCCTTTTCTCCATACCCTGTCCAGCATTTATTGTTTGTAGACTTTTGATGATGGCCATTCTGGCCAGTGTGAGGTGATACCTCATTGTAGTTTTGATTTGCATTTCTCTAATGATTAGTGATGTTGAGCATCCTTTCATGTGTTTGTTGGCAATCTGTATATCTTCTTTGGAGAAATGTCTATTTAGGTCTTCTGCCCATTTTTGGATTGGTTTTTTTTGGTTTTTTGATATTGAGCAACATGAGCTGCTTGTATATTTTGGAGATTAATCCTTTGTCAGTTGCTTCGTTTGGAAATATTTTCTCCCCTTCTGAGGGTTGTCTTTTCATCTTGCTTATGGTTTCCTTTGCTGTTCCAAAGCTTTGAAGTTTCATTAGGTCCCATTTGTTTATTTTTATTTCCATTTCTCCAGGAGGTGGGTCAAAAATGATCTTGCTGTGATTTATGTCATAGGGTGTTCTGCCTATGTTTTGCTCTAAGAGTTTTATAGTGTCTGGCCTTACATTTAGGTCTTTAATCCATTTTGAGTTTATTTTTGTGTATGGTGTTAGGGAGTGTTCTAATTTCATTCTTTTACATGTAGCTGTCCAGTTTTCCCAGCACCACTTATTGAAGAGGCTGTCTTTTCTCCATTGTATATTTTTGCCTTCTTTATCAAAGGTAAGGTGACCCTATGTGTGTGGGTTTACCTCTGGGCTTTCTATCCTGTTCCATTGGAAGGATTGTTGACTGCATACCTATAAGCTTTGGGCCTTTCTTCAGATACCTGGTAATGCACTGCTCTCTCTCGCTTTCCCTTCCCCTGCTTGCTGCTGGAGTCTTTCCTCCCTTAAGCATAGGCTGGAAACCACCACTCCAGTTTACCTTAGGGTCCTGAATCCTCAAGAGTTACGTTAAAGTAATAATGATGTAGATTGTATGCAATTAGGTTGGTTTCTTTTCTTTCTTTTCTTTTTTTTTGGTTAAGATATTGGAGATTTATAATGTAAGTAGGAAATTAATATTTGCCGTCAAGTAGATGTCGTTCTAATGAAAAGAGAATCAAGACTTAAAAGTGTTGATACTGACCATTCTTCATTTTTCAAAACCTACAGAGTTGTTCTTTATTATATCATTCAAAGAGATCTTTAAAGGTAATTTTTTACTTGATTTCACCTGTATCAAAATGTCCCAGGGAGGGAACTGAGCACAGTGTGATTTGCCCTCCCCAGGGGTTACCCTATGAGATTTTTTTTTTAATAAGTCAACTACAAGCTAAAATCCACAAATGCTTGAATACACCTAGTCCAGTGATTCCACTTACCCCATTCACCCTGCTTCCTTTATCTTCCCTGTTTCTTTAATATTTTATGTGTCTATTTAGTTGTAATTGTTTTATAAAGGCTTTGTTTTGTCATTTGTAAAATGGGAACAAAACTTATCTTCCCTATCTCATGGCATTGTTATGTGAGTCAAATGAGTTTTGAAACCTTCGAGCAACTATATAAACATTTGAAGTTCATTTATCTATTAATGAAGGTACGAGATGTTAAGTGCCATTTTCTTTACCCGAAGACCAAATGAGGATCTATATTTGTACCATTTTCCCTAGTAATTACTTTTCCCATGTTGTATATAGAAATTGATTTGGAGTAGTAACACTGAGTATATACAATATGCAGTGATATCACTACAAAATCAAAACACTGATAGTTAATCACTCAAGAATTTTGGTATGATAATGACTATGCATCTATGGTTTTTTTGGTTGTTTTTTGGCCGCCTGGCTTCTGGGATCTTAGTTCCCCAACCAGGGATCGAACCCGGGCCCTCGGCGGTGAGAGCGCAGAGTGATAACCACTGGACCACTAGGGAATTCCTGCATCTATGGTTTTTAATCAAAATAATATACAGCAATTAGAATAAAATAGCAGGACAGAATTTCTTTTTGATCTACAATTTCCCAAAACCCAGAAGTTCTCAAACAGTGCTTCTGTAGATATAAGTGTAAGCATCACTTGTCTTAGTGGTATTGAAGAGTATGTATAACTTTAGTTATCTTAGTTACAGTTTTCAAAACATAATACTTGAAGAAGAAATAATGATTCAGCTGGTGAGAGCCCATGTTTCTGTTGGACAGTTGTGGAAGGAGTATAGATGTAAAGTAAGCTAAAAATTAATAAAATAAAGGGCACTATAAAGTTTACCATGTTGCTGTACAGCTATGAAATGGATTTTATATTACCTTGATGTTAGAAAATCTGCCCAGTTTTTCACCTTTTGCTGCTGCTATATGAGCACAACAGGTAAGAGTAAATCCTAAATGTGATGTTACAAGATACATTCATTCAACTGATAATTACCTAGTGTCTTCTAAAAATCAAGCACTGTTTTAGGTGCTGGAGATAACAGCAGTGAGCAGAGCAAAATCCCCATTCTCATGGGGCTAACATTTTAGTTGAGGGAGGCAAATAAACAAATAATATATGGCTGGTGGCAGTAAAGGATATGAAGAAAAATAAAGTAAGGTATAGTAATAGAGAGGGGAGGGGATTGGTATTTTAGGTAAATTTGGTGTAGGAACACTTCTTTAAGGTAACCTATGCGCAGAGACCAGAGGGACTAGAGTATATGAGCCAAGCAGGTTTTTGGGAGCAGAGTGAATATACATAATTCTGTCTGGGAATTTCACTGTGAAGGGAAGCAGAGAAATGGGTAGTAGCTGGCTGCTGTCCTGGGTGTTGGGTATACAGTGGTGAATAAAACAGAAATAGTTTCTACCCCCACAGACTTTATAAATCTGGTGGGACAGACAAATAATAAACAAGTAAGCAAGCAAGATATGTAATTATTAGGGTAGTCAGTAATAATATCAGCCTGGTTTGAGTGGCTTATAAATAGTCATGCATGAGGAGTATTTGAAACTCCCAAAGCAATTTTCCAGGACCAGATCTGGTGTAAAGTATGCTTATCTAATGTCCTGTTAAATGATACAAAGATTTCCTAAAAGCAGTGATTAATAACAATAGGTGGTATTCTGGTGGCAGAATCCCAGTGTGACATCTGTGGAGCAACTTGCCAAAAGCCAGTTTGGATTGTTTTTTAAAATTAAATCAGCCATCTCTCAGCACCAACAATATCTGGGCTGTGGTTTGGTAAAGAGAACTGGGGAGGACATTCTAAGTGGGAGGAATAATATGGTAGTGAAAAAGCAAAAGGTGGCAGTTGTTGGGGACACAGCAAGTACTTCAGATTCATTTATTTGTGGTTGAAAATATGAGACTCAAGATATAGTGCCCTTAGCAACCAGAAAGTTTGTTGAAGAGCAATGTCCTCATCTATAGAAGAGGAAAACCCGGAAAACCAGAGAGAATATCAAAGGGACCTGAGAATTAAACCTTTGTTGTTTTTTGTCTCCACTGCCATTTCAGTTCCCACCTAGATGGTCTTGTTTTTTTCTCTCTCACTCCAGTATAAAAAAGTGAAGTTTAATCAATAGTTATCCTCTTGTTTTAAACTAACCAAAATCATGGCCATCTTTAGTTCTTCTAAATAATGATTTTAAAGCACTGTACTATGTATGAGTTTTCATTTGCTACCACACTTGCTTTTTGCTTTGCACCTGGGAATTCAGATGTTGTATTTTTAAAAATTTTCTGAGGGCTACTCATTTTGTACAGTGATGCATAAGTCTTGAAGTGTATTAAGGTGCTGTAAATAAAGATGGTAACAATTCTCATATTTCTCTATGTTTTAATCTTTAGAAGTATAGCTGGATTTGATTAATAATTCATGTATGCTTTTTTATCCCCATGACACTGTAATCTGCCATTTATGTCATCAGTTACTTACCTTTAAAAAATTCTAAATCCTTTAATGAAACAAAAATTTCAGTTGGGGAAGGAAAGGAGAGCTTATGTATATCTAGTTTTCAAGTAAATGTCTTTAAAAAAATGAAGGGAGAGGGAAAACAGGACAAAAGAGTTATTTTTATTAACAGTTTTCCAAAGCTCTTAGTGTAAAGTTGGCAGCTTTCAAAATGTCAGCTGTGGCTCTTGGATAGTTGTAAAATAAGCATTCATAGTCTTGTTTTAAGGACTTAGAACTGGCAGCAAAAGCAGTAGAAACAGGAAAACCTACAACCTCTACTGAGAACACTACTTTTTCCTATTTGAATGTATTTCCTACTAAGAGTGCTGTCATTTTACTAATTAGTTTGTTCATCAACTTTTAATGAACTTGAGATTATAAAAAATTCAGTAAAGGTGTACTTGTTTGACTTTGTAAATACGGCAACTTAAGGCAAGATACAGAATCCACTATAAAGTTCCAGTAATCATTTCTGTGGCCCCAAATTATAACCTAACATTTTACTTAGAATGGAAATTAAATCTTGTTTGTATTAGGAAGTTCATTTTAATGACTTCTGTAGCTAGAGCAGTGTTGCCTTACACAATGTCCTCAATCTACTTTACAAGCAGAAAGAGCCACTTGTCAAATGAAAGTGTACTAAACTAGCACATTGATAATGAGTACCATCTTCAAGCTTTGGCTCTTTTATAGTGGCCCTTCCTCCAAGACTCAGGTCTTGGTCCTACTTGTTCATCATTATCATTAACCTAATATAAAAAAGAAATGTTTATCAAATTTGCAGCTGTCTGAAAATGGAAAGGGACAGTTAATACCATAGATCAGTTTTCTCAACACTGGCCGTAGATTCAACTGAGAACCTTTTAAACAAACTAAATGACACTGGAATATTTATGGGTAAAATGATATGATCTGGGATTTACTTTAAAATACTCTAGGAGGGATTAATGATAGAAGATTGGCAAAATGTTGAGAATTATTGAAGTTATGTGATGGGCACATAGAAGTTTTAGTTTATTATTCTATTTTTGAAAATTTTTATAATACAAAGTTAAGGAAAAAACAGAATACCCGGGCCCTGTCCCAGATGAATTAAATTAGAATCTCCAGGCTTTAGTAGTTTTAAAAGTCGAGCTTGAGGAGTTTTTAAAAGTCCTCCAAATGATTCAAATTTGCAGTTAGGGTTGAGAATCACTATCATAGAAGGTAAAATCAAGATTCAGGTAGAACTGGACAAGTTAGAATGCTCAGTTAAAGTCAGTGAGCTAAAATTTATCATAGGTAAATGTAAACTGCATTTCGGTTTTTTAAGAAATCAGCTGTACAGGACAGAGAATACCTAGGTTGGTGCTTATGTTTGTGAAGAAGATCACAGTGGATTAGTTGATCACAAGCTTAGTATGATAATAATATGACATAGGGACTGAAAAATCTTGTATGATCTTTGACGGCATTAATAGAACCATGTAGCCCACAATATAAAAAGCCTACATTTGTACAGATCTTACCTGGTATTCAGGTTTGAGTGACACATTTCATAAGAGACTTTGGCAAATAGGTATGTTAAGAGAATGATAGAAGAAATAATAAGAGTCCCAGACAATCTCATGCAACAAACTGGTGTAAGAACTCGGTATATTTTAAGGTAGGCGAGGAGAAGAATAAGCAAGGGGAGACAAGGTAACTATAATAATACTTGAAGACCCATCATATTGAATAGAGCGTATGTTTTATATTGCCCCAAAGTTGCAAGGAAGTATTGAATAGCATTTTATTTATCCTAAGAAAGACCTTCCTTTTTCTTTTTTTTTAAGTGTATAAGAAATACCTTCAGTTTTCTATCTTAAGGGTTAAAAAATGTTCACTGTAAAAATTTCAGAAAATATGTGTAGGTGTAAAAAAGAAAATAATGATCACCCATCATCCTGCTGCCTGGAGATAACCACTGTAACCAGGATTGGCTACCTAATGTGTGTGGCCCAGTGCAAAATGAAAATGCAGGGCTCTTTGTTCAAAAATTTAGAATTTTAAGATGGGTGACAGTAGCGTATTAAAGCAAGCACAGGGCCCTTCTGAGCATGAGGCCTTAATGGACAGGCCACAAGCTCATAAAGCCAGCCCTGATTATAACATCTGGATATATACAGTTCACCCTTGAGCAACATGGGGTTTGAACTGTGCAGGTCCACTTATATGTGGGTTTTTTTTCTCCAATAAATACAACAGTACTACATGGTCTGCGGTTGGTTGAACCCGAGGATGTAGAACCGCAGATAAGGAGGGCCGACTATGAAGTTATATGCAGATTTTTGACTGTGTGGTGGTTACCTCCCCTAACCCCTGTGTTGTTCAAGGGTCAACCATAAAATATTTTAGAAATAACTTTCTAACTAGTAGAAATTCCCACCAATGCAATAGGCTGACTTGGGAGAACTCTGGAGTTTACAGGAAAAAGCCAGGCTTTCTATCAGGGATACCATAACACAGATGAATGTATGGGTAGTTGGACTACATGACATTCTAGGGTGTTTTTCATCTCTGACATCAGTGATGCTCTATCTCTATCCATCCAAATAACTGGTTCATGAACAATAATCATTACCTGTAAATTGCCTATTTTTTAAAATCATAGAACCTTGCTTTTTTTGTTATCTTGCTGTGTCATTTAATAAAGTATTTCACGTGCACTTATGGTGATGAGTTTCCTTAAGAAGTTTGTTGCTACTTATATGTCAGGATGCTACCAAAACCACATAGACCTTTAATAGGGTCTAGAACATTGATACCTTACTCAGTTATAGACATTCAAAGAATGATTTGAATTTCTTGATATTTTTAAATCTCTTGTTCTGTCATGCAGCTGAGAGACCGTATCTATTCTGTTCCCAATTTAATATTGCTATAGAACTTCCCATATGTAGGCTGATTCATGACCTTGGATATCCAGGCTGTCAGATGATAAACCTCTGTGTGTATGGAAAGGCAACCCAAAGTTGTCTGCTTGTTTTCTTGTACTTTTAGAACCCAGACACTGGCACATATTAATTCCTAAATGACTTGCAGGGACTTGATGATGATTATAGCTTAATGTGCTGGAAGACTTCCCCAAGTGACTAGAAATGTATTCTAGCACTAGCTTCCAAATTATTTGTTGCATGGTTTTACACTAACTGCCTGATTTAAAGCACTTACAAAAACCGAACAATTTCCTTTCTACGTAGTGTAAAGCACTCATAATCTTGCAAACATTTCTGTTGCAAAAAAATGAATTCCAAATTGAGAAATTAAATGTTAAAAAGAAATTCCCCTTACCTAAGCATTTTAATTAATCAAGGTTTTTTATCTTGTTTAAATATCCATTGTTTTCTTATAATAGTATTAGCTAACACTGAGTCTTTTGCTATGTGCTAAGCATTGTGCTAAGTGTTTTATGTGTAATAATAACTCATTTCATCTTTACAACAACCTTTTGTGGTGGCCTCCATTTTTACCCCCTTATTTTACAAATGAGGATGAAGAAAACGTAATTACAACTGGCTCAAGTTGACACAAGTAAGTACCAGAGCCAGGATTCAAACCTAGGTAATCTCTGGTACCAGAATCTACATTCTTTTGTTTTGTTTTGTTTTGTTTTGTTTTTTGCGGTACGCGGGCCTCTCACTGTTGTGGCCTCTCCCGTTGCGGAGCACAAGCTCCAGACGTGCAGGCCCAGCGGCCATGGCTCACGGGCCCAGCCGCTCCGCGGCATGTGGGATCCTCCCGGACCGGGGCACGAACCCGTGTCTCCTGCATCGGCAGGCAGACTCTCAACCACCACGCCACCAGGGAAGCCCCAGAATCTACATTCTTATCTGTTCTATACACAACCTTGTAAAGGAGGTAAATAAGTGCTGCAAATATATCATAAGGTTTAGACAACTGAACCTGACATTCTTTTATTGAAAGATAATATTTTCAAGAACTACTGACATTGGAGCAGCGTAATCTCTTCATCCTGAGTATATTTTTTCTTTAAGAAAAATCTCTATAAGGAAGCTTTGGGCTAGAAATTCAAAAAAAAAAAACATTGGTTGTTAGTCATATGAAGTGATATTGATTTTATCTCTTGTAAAATCCTTGTTTCAACAGTCTCTTTATTACAATAGGGCTTCTGGTTGGGACTCTGGATTCAGTCTTAGACTCCACTGCTAAAGTAGCTCCATTTCGCATCCTACACCAGACACCAGATTCTCAAGTTTACCTGTCAATTGCTTGTGGTGAGTATGATTTTTAAAACATGGAATTCAAACAAATAAGGATGTTAAGAAATTGGATATTTAAATTTACTTATACTTCCCAGTTGTTTCGTTTCTTTTTAAAATTGATTTTTATTGGAGTATAGTTGATTTACAAATAGAGTCACAGATGTAGAAAAGAAACGTATGGTTACCAAGGGGGAAACGGGGGTGGGGGTGAGGGATAAATTGGGAGATTGGGATTGACATATATACACTACTATATATAAAATAGATAACTAATAAGAACCTGCTGTATAGCACAGGAAACTCTACTCAATACTCTGTAATGACTTATATGGGAATAGAATCTCCCCAGTTGTTTTGATTTAGAAATGAGTTAAATGTGCAGCTCTATTTGAGAGACTAGAAAGATATCTGTTTATTGAAGAAGGATTATAAATTATTTTTTAAAAATCCATTAATATGAGGGACCTAAAGCATGTGTTCCATCAGTGCTGATTCAGAGTAAATTTTGCTTAGTGCTACTGCTGTATGACTCCTTTCTTCAACTTATTGGGTTGGCCAAAAAGTTCATTTGGGTTTTCCATACCATCTTTCGGAAAAACCCAAACGAACTTTTTGGCTAACCCAATACCTCTCCTGCTTAACCCAACTGCTAGGAAGATAAGAACCTCCCCCATGAAGTACTTTGTTTCATCTCTAATAACTCAGATGAGGAGAATCAAGTTCAAAACTTAAAGGTTGATCCCTAAGAAAATTTAAGCCTAAAAATCTGAACCTTTTTTAGTTACACACCGACTTTCTCGCAAAAGTCACCATATCCCTGAAATATGAAGGGGTATCTTACACATAATGCTATATATTCATCTATGCTGGGGTGGGTTCAGATGCTTCCACATATATCTTTTGTAGTAGAAAAGGAATTAGGATGGTTCTTCCTAGCAAAGAAACTCAAAATTTAACAAAATACAGTCACAGTTTACTTCTTTTATGATGCCATTACAATGTTGGTCTAAATTAGAATCCGAAATTTGTGGCTTTTTTAATGTCGAAAGGCTGCCTTTTTCTCATTCTTTCTCCCTTCTCCCCCCTCTTCTTTTAAGTATACATACTTTAAAAAAAAATAAAAGCCTGTCAATTTCTGGACAGTTCATATGTGTGAACATACAGCATACAATTAATTTTTTAAAATGTGTGGCTTGTTTTGTGCATCTCCCTCTAAACTTCCTTTAGTGTTTCTGGTGAGTGTTTTCTCCTGGCTCTTTTAAATTGAATGCTGTTTAAACTAAATGCAGAAGATATTACACCTGCTGACATCATGAGATGTCTGTAACCTCAACTCTAAATCTGGTTGGTAGAAATTATTTAGAAAAAAATATCCTTTTTACTTAAAAAAAATGGATGATAATACAACTTATTCCCCCAAATTAACCTGATACAGAAATATAGTAGTTACCTACTAATGAAGCTTCTTTATACCTAAAGGACCAAAATAAAGGCCTTAAAATTTCCCCATGGCTTTTATTTGTTGTTCATTAAAGAAAGATATTACACATGGTATGATGACTTGAGAACCATGAATACAATTCTAACTGAACTGTAGGAAATAGGCGATTTTGCAGTGTCAATAAATTTTTTAATGTATCACTCTTCCATATATCATAAAACGTACTTAGAAGTCAGGATATTTCTTTTGAATGAGATTTGTATAATCTGCAGTGCTAGAGAGATCTTAAAGGTATGTGGGTTATAGGGGGAAACTGATAGATATTGAAATGTTCTTCAAGCCAAAGCAACCCAGAGCTAAGTGTAGTATTTAGTCTGACCCTCAATAAACCACCTAACACTGATGCAGGAGGTCACAAGGATTTAACCTTGCTACAGGGTTTCTAACCTCTTTCATAAAATTTCTTTAAGTTGAATAGACCTTTTAATGAAGGAGTTGACTCTGAGCAAAGACTTCATACTTTCTGAGATAGAGTTGCCACAGTTGAAATCCACATTTATACAGTGTGCATAGGATTGTCATGTGCATGCTGTTTTCAGTCACACAGATAGGCACAGTACTGACTGTATTATTTGAAGGCCAAAGATTAAATTATGTTTATTTATATTCTGGTACTCTATATATTCTCTTAAAAGAACTGGTTACGTAGGCACCAGTTACTGGCACCTTGTTTTCAGAATTTTATATCTTTTCTCATGAGTTGTATTTACTTTTCTCCACTTTCCTGAAATATTTTATCCTTTCTACTTATAGTGTTCCTACCCACATATAGTGATGAAATAGAGAATAAATGTAGTACCCCTATTCTTTTATGATGATCATTTTTGAAAATGAGCAAATATAATTTTATTTCTTTTAAAACTAAGCTTATAAATATCAAGAGCAGTTCTTTTGTGTGTGGAGTTTTCTTTGAGTCTTTCATTCTCTTTTATTATGAATCAGGAGCCAACAGAGAAGAAATAACCAAACATTGGGAATGGTTAGAACAAAATATCATGAAGACCTTGTCTGTGTTTGATTCTAATGAAGATGTTACTAATTTTGTACAAGGAAAGATAAGAGTAAGTGGCATGGATATATTTTGTAGATGGAATACCAAAGTCTTTGACCCTCTTATTTGAGGATGGAAGCTGCATGGCAGGTCATTGTTTTACTGCCACCTTTCAGGATTGGCAGAAGCACATATATGAATATCAGAATCAGAACTAAAGACATTGTAAAGTTAGCAGTTAGTCTTTAGTGCCCTTGTGAGTGCTATTAGGGATATTTTCATTTCAGAATCTCATGAGTTTGCAGTTTGAATGAACCCTTCACTCAATCAAAATAATATTTAGCACCTCTATTTGTGGGAGCTCCTTGTGAGGCATTAGAAAAAGCCTAATTACAAAATTAAACAAAATCTGCTCACCTCTGTCCTAAGAGATATGTGTGCACATGCATGTGTGTGTGTGTGTGTGTGTGTGTGTGTGTGTGTGTGTGTGTACACAGTTTTATTCAATGAATTGTTTAAATATGTGAGAGATATTTTTGTTGGTAGCTAATTACTAATTTTCAGAAAATATTTTGTCTCCTTTAGGGATTAATTGCTGAAGAGGGAAAACATTCTTTTGCAAAAGAAGATGACCCTGAGAAATTTCGAGAAGCCCTTTTGAAATTTGAAAAATGTTTTGGTTTACCAGAGCAGGAAAAGTTAGTGACCTATTACTCGTGCAGTTATTGGAAAGGACGGGTTCCTTGTCAGGGTTGGCTATATCTTAGCACCAACTTTCTGAGCTTCTATTCTTTTTTGTTGGGATCAGAAAGTAAGTGGTTTCTGTTGCTTACTATGACTTTGAACTTGCAGACTGACCTATCAACTCTGTGGTGGTGTTAGGTTGCATATAAAGTAATAGGATAGATATTAAGGGTAATTAAACTGTACATTAAAAAGTTCACTTCATCTAGGGAAAG